>NW_012111697.1:995260-1006902 GCF_000951035.1 Colobus angolensis palliatus
CGACCAAGACAACCCCTCGTTTTTTTTTATTCTAAACTGGGCCTATGAGAATGGCTTCCACAAAGGAGAGCAACAAGAAGGATTGTTCTGTCATCAACAAGGTTGTGACCGAAAGTACACTATCAACACTCACAAGCACATCTGTGCAGTGTGCTTTAAGACACTGCCCCTGGCATACACAAAGAGATCTGGACATTTCTCATGAAAGAGCTAGGAATTCCAGATGTGTGCATTGATGCTGGGCTCAACAAAGCTGTCTCAGACAAAGGAGTAAGGAATATCCCCACTCTATCTGTGTACCACTGTCCAGAAAGCATAATGAGATGAAGATTGATCAAACAAGCTCTATACATTGGTTACCTATGCACTTGTCACCACTTTCAAAAACCTACAGTCAATGTGGATGAAAACTAACCACTGACTGTCCAAGTTATAAAAGACCACACGCACACACATACACACACATGCACTCACACACATGCACACGAACACATACATACACACACACACACACACACACACACTGACCAAACCAAGTGTTGGTGAGCACACGAAGCAACTGGACTCATATACTGTTGGTGGGAACATAAATGGGACAATGACCTTGGAAAATAGTTTGACAGTTTCTTAATAAATTAAATACCCACCTAGTATAAGGCCCAGCTATAGATATTTACCCAAGAGAAATGAAAGTATATATCCAAACATCTGTGTATACTTTTTTTTTTTTTTTTGAGATATGAGTCTTGCTTTGTTGCCCAGGCTGGAGTGCAGTGGTGTGATCTTGGCTCACTGCAACCTCTGCCTTTGGGTTCAGGCGATTCTTGTGCCTCAGCCTCCCCAGTAGCTGGGACTACAGGAGTGTACCACCACACCCAGCTAATTTTTGTATTTTAAGTGGAGATGGGTTTTCACCGTGTTGACCAGGCTGGTCTCAAACTCCTGAGCTCAGGTGATCCGCCCACCTTAGCCTCCCAAATTTCTGGGATTATAGGCGGAAGCCACCACACCCAGCCAGTGTGTAAATGTTTACAGCAGCCTTATTCTAGTAACCAAAAATCAGAAACAAACCAAATATCCATCAACAGGCAAATGGGTAAACAAACTGTGGCATATTCATATAATGAAATACTCCTCAGTAAGGAAAAGGATGAATTATTGACTTTCAGAACATGCGTGAATCAGAATAATCATGCTGAGTGAAAGAAGGCAGTGTATTTTATTTAATTCCACTTATATAAAATTCTAGAAAATACAAACTAATCCATAGTGCGAGAAAGGAGATGAGAGGTTGCCTGGGGATGAACAGGAGCATGAAAGGTGGCAGAGAGGGGCAGGGGAAAGGAATTACAAAGGAGCATGAGGACTCTTGTCAAAATGATAGATATATTTATTGTCTTTTTTTCTTTTTCAGAAGCTCCCCTATTAATTATCTTTTTAAAATAAATATTTGTACAGGCAGGGCCTCATTCACAACAGCCTCACTGTTGCTCAGGCTGCAGTGCAGTGACACGATCGTAGCTCACTGCAGTCCTGACCTCTCGGGCTCAAGTGATCCTCGAGCCTTAGCCTCCTGAGTACCTGGGATTGCAGGCATGCACTAGCATGCTCAGATAATTTATTTTAATTTTTGCTATGGATAAGGTTTTGCTATGTTGCCCAGGCTGATCTTGAACTCCTGGGCACAAGCAATCCTCCTGCCTCAGCCTCCCAGGATCAGTTTAGCCTAGGAGTTCAAGACCAACTTGGGCAACATAGTGAGACCCCCATCTCTGCAGAAAATTTTTAAAAATTAGCCAGTCATGGTGATGTGCACCTGTAGTCCCAGCTACTCAGGAGGCTGAGACAGGAGGATCGCTTGATGCTAGGGGGTTGAGGCTGCAGTGAGCCACGTTCGCACCAGTGCACTCCAGCCTGGGCAACAGAATGAGACCACGTTTCAAAAAAAAAAACTTTTTGTTTTGGCCAGGCATAGTGGCTCACATCTGTAATCCCAGCACTTTGGGAGGCAAAGGCAGGGGGATTGCTTGAGCCCAGGAGTTCAGCCTGGGCAACATGGCAAAAGCCTATCTCTACAAAAAAATAGAAAAATTAGCTGGGCACGGTGGTACGTGCCTGTAGTCCCAGCTACCCAGGAGGCTGACATGGGAGGACTGATTGAGCCTGGGAGGCAGAGGCTGCAGTGAGCCATGATTGCACCACTGCACTCCAACCTGGGCAACAGAGCGAGATCCTGCCTTGAAAAAAAATTAATTAATTAAAAAAAAAAAAAGAAAATTGGCTGGGCGTGCTGGTTGATGCCGGTAATCCCAGCACTTTCAGAGGCCTAGGCAGGTGGATTAAGAGGTCAGGAGTTTGAGACCAGTCTGGCCAACATGGTGAAGCCCCATCTCTACTAAAAATATAAAAATTAGCTGGGTGTGGTGGCGTGTGTCTGTAATCCCAGCTACTCCAGAGGCTGAGGCAGGAGGATTGCTTGAACCTAGGAGGTGGAGGTGGCAGTGAGCCAAAATCACGCCACTGCACTCCAGCCTGGGCAACAGAGCAAGACTCTGTCTTGAAGGAAAAAAAAAAAAGAAAAGAAAATTATGTGTATAATTCAAAATTCCCTGTTAACCTGAATACTTGGGCTTTAATGCTTTATATTTTTAAAAAAATACTCATTCATTCAATCACGAAATGAGAAGTTCGTGCACCTGAAAGGGATAGACCTCAAGTCAGTCCATTATCCTCAGAGACACCATATTAAATGCATCATTATGGAATCGTGGTAAACATTTTGAAGGACATGATTCTAACTACTCTAATTGTACTTTTCTGGGCAGTTTGAGCAGTTCCAGGATCCAGTACCTGGGGGCTAAGCACAGGGGTGACCTCAGTGCCTGCTCATTTGATACTCACCTTGGTCTCTCTGGAGACGGGTTGGGGCTGCGGGGAGGAGGTGTACGTGGCACTGCTGCCTTTGGAGCAATGCTGGCTGCAGGTAAAAGGCCATGGATGATGTGTTTCTGCACAAATGAAATCCAACAGAAGTCATTGGATTGGGTCACTGGATCACTTGAGTCTTGTCACCACTCCCCCTGGGCCTGCAAGGGGACACCTGCACTGGCCACCCATGTATCCAAACCCATCAGAAGCCCACTCTGCCCCTGCCATCCCCAGTCCCCATCGGGCCAGACAAGTGCACACAGTCAAGAAGCATCATGACAGCTGCTCATTGTGGGACCCTCTTGTCCTTCCCTCCTCAGAGCTTCCCTGGCTGTCCCCAAGAGTCACCCTCTAGCCCTTCCACGTGTCCCACAGCACTCCCCCCAGTGATGTCTCATGTGGCTCCCCCTGCAGAGCAGGGCGACTTCCTGAGAAGCAAGTGACTTCCTTATCTTTTTTTGCTTTGTTTTGTTTTTGAGATGGGGGCTTGCTCTGTTGCCCAGAGTGGAATGCAGTGGTACGATCATGGCTCACCGCAGCCTCAAACTCCTGGCTCAAGCAATCCTCCCACTTCAGCCACGCGAGTAGATGGGACTACAGATGTTCACCACCATGCCTAGGTAATTTCTGTATTTTTGTAGAGACAGGATCTCACTACATTGCCCAGGCTGGTCTCAAACTTCTGGCTCCAAGTGATCGTCCCACCTCAGCCTCCCAAAGTGTTGGGATTACAGGCACGAGCTCTGTACCTGGCTGACTCTCTTATCTTTATCAATCCTGGAACTCTAGCATTGAGCACGTAGCCTCACACCTCACAGGGGCTTAATATAAGCTTTTAGGTAGCTTGTCTCCAAGATGAGAATAATGAAAACTAGCTCCTATACACAATGAAAGTCAGAGAACCCGCTTTAGGTAACCGTAACTGGGAGTCTCTGAGACGTTTCTGGGTCTAGTCCAATCATTTTCTTGGCACGAGCCATTCATTCACACCTACTAGAGGCAGAACACCACGACAGCAATGAAGAAACCTTGTCTTCATCCCCAAGGTGGTGAGTAGGGAGGAAAAACACCCAAACAGTTATTACAGAACATAGAATTATGGAACGCGCCGAGAGAAAGGCTCTCTCACTAAAAATGAAAAAAAAAAAAAAAAAGGGAAAAAAGGAGCCTCAATGAGATGTGGAATAAAAATACTATTTATTGTCTTCTGTTTGAAGCCAGTAATTAGCACAAAGTGCTGGGGTGGGCAGGGAGGGAAGATTCCTCCAGGTCTGGGGCCAGCCTGGGAACTTCAAATGCTTCCTTTGAGAAAATCACGCAGGCATTTAGACTGGGCTTTCAAAGATGCCCATTGGTCCCACATTTGGAAATGTGATGGACCAGCATTCTAGGAAGAGGGAATAGCATGAACAAAGGAATGAAGCAAGACATTGGTTGCAGTGCTCTGGAAATCATATGCACGGTTCTCTGTTTTGCTGGAATACAGAGGCATCTGTGAGGGTGGGGCTGGGGACCCAGCCTGACTGGCCAATTTTTAAAATTTTCTGCAGAGATAGGGGTCTCACTATGTTGCCCAAGTTGGTCTTGAACTCCTAGGCTAAACTGATCCTGGGAGGCTGAGGCAGGAGGATTGCTTGTGCCCAGGAGTTCAAGATCAGCTTGGGCAACATAGCAAAACCTTATCCATAGCAAAAATTAAAAGAAAATAAATTATCTGAGCATGCTGGTGTATGCCTGCAATCCCAGGTACTTGGGAGGCTAAGGTTGGAGGATCACTTGAGCCCAAGAGGTCAAGGCTGCAGTGGGATATGATCGTTTCACTGCACTGCAGCCTGAGCAACAGTGAGGTTGTTGTGAGTGAGGCCCTGCCTCTACAAATATTTATTTTAAAAAGATAATTAATAGGGTAACTTCTGAAAAAGAAAAAAAGACAATAAATATATCTATCATTCTGACAAGAGTCCTCATGCTCCTTTGTAATTCCTTGTCCCTGATGATGGGGACAATTCCCATGGGAAGGGCTTTCAGAGCAGATGGAGGAGATACTGGACCCTAGTGAGGAGCACCCACTGACAGTGGCCCCAGGAATATTAGGTGGTGGTCAGCATGAGACACAAGGCTGGGAAGGGTGGCATAGCGTGGGGGCATCTTTCAGGAGTGAGGGAAGGGCAGACCTTCCAGTCATCTCCTACAGCCCCCACCCCCAACTTGCACAGCCACCCACCAGAGCAGAAGCTCCAAGCAGTCTCTACCCAATATCCCCAGTTTACCTCTCTGAGTGGCACCTGCCACCCTGCATCTGTCAAGTGATTCCACAGTTTCCATGTTTCCTACCCGCCCCCTTCCATTATCTGCTGCACGACAAGAAAGGATTTTTGTTTGTTTGCTTGTTTTGTAGACAGTCTTGTCTGTTGCCCAGGCTGGAGTGCAGTGGCACCATTTCGGCTCACTGCAACCTCCACCTCCCAGGTTCAAGCTATTCTCATGCCTCAGCCTCTCAAGTAGCTAGGACTACAGGCATGTGCCACTATGCCTAGCTAATTTTTGTATTTTAGTAGAGATAGGGTTTTACCATGTTGGCCAGGGTGGTCTCAAAATCCTGACCTCAGGCAACCCACCTGCCTCAGCTTCCCAAAGTGCTGGGATTACAGGTGTGAACCACTGCACCTGGCCAGAAAAGGTTTTCTTTTTTTTTTTGAGACGGAGTCTCGCTCTGCCACCCGGGCTGGAGTGCAGTGGCCGGATCTCAGCTCACTGCAAGCTCCGCCTCCCGGGTTCCCGCCATTCTCCTGCCTCAGCCTCCCGAGTAGCTGGGACTACAGGCGCCCGCCACCTCGCCCGGCTAGTTTTTTGTATTTTTTTAGTAGAAACGGGGTTTCACCATGTTAGCCAGGATGGTCTCGATCTCCTGACCTCGTGATCTGCCCGTCTCGGCCTCCCAAAGTGCTGGGATTACAGGCTTGAGCCACCGCGCCCGGCCAAAAAGGTTTTCTTAACCTTTGAATCCCAAGGGCTGGCGTCCAGCTGGTCCTCCAAAAAGGCTGCATAAAATTTTTTTTTTTTTTGAAACATATCTCATACCATCACAATCATTTCCTAACTATGGTCCCCTCATCCATCCTGTCTCTACCCGGCATAAAAACCCTCATGGGCAGCACCACTCTCTCGATGGCAGGCAAATGTCCAGCACGGCATATCAGCTGATACAGGTTGGTTCCTACCAACTGTTATGGGATTTTTGGCCTGTCGATTTTTCTGGTTGGAACCTCTGTGGCCACAGTGCCTTTGCTTGAGTTCTTGTCCTGCGTCCAGGAAGAATGAGGTACTCAGACAAGTGACGGGTGAAGAAGAGTTTTATTTACTGTTAGAAGAGCTCAGAGGAGTAGGTAGCTCCTCTCTGGAGGCAGGTTGTCCCATGAGCTCAAGTGTTCAGCTCTCAGCAGAGAGGATGCCCTGGAAAGGGTGGCTCTTCTCCACAGGCAAGTCATTCCAACGTCTCTGCAGGTCTCTGAAGATCTCAACAGAGAGTAGCTCCTCTCTGCTGGCAGGTGGTCTCTGTAGCTCTCGGCGGAGAAGGTACTTCTCTCTGCAGCCAGCCACCCCATCGTCTCCAGCTATCAGCAGAGAGGGTACTCCTCTCTGCAGCTGGTCATCCTGTCCCCTCGTCTCTCTACCCTCCTCGTCCTCTGGTGTTCCCTGCACCACTCTGGCTGAGCCCAGGGTCTTTATGGACCTCAGAGGGGAGGAAGTGCGTGCTGATTGGACCATAGGCAGGCCCAGAAGAGGCTCCGCGAGTTTCCACTCTGGTCAGAGGGACTGGAGGCCCAGCCCCCAGCCTTCAGGCCGTCCCTGGCCTGAGGGTGGGGCCTTACTGGGGACCCCGCCCCCTTCCTTCCGCTGCCATTCATGGCCCCAGGGCTTGGCTCCAACCCCCTCTCCAAGATTAGAGCGGTTGCCTGTTGCCAGGACTGGAGAGAGGCCAGGCAGTGGGAGCAGACAGCCCTCAAGCTGCAGGGATGGGGAGTGAGGGGGGTTGTCTTTCCTAGGGTGCCCTATGGTGCAGGCTGCAGAGACGCCCTAGTCCTGTGCCTGGGAGGGCAGCCACAGCCACACCTGGGAGCTCCCACCCCGCCAACTTGGAAGGGGCAGGGCTCGCGCTTGTCCCCAGCTCCTGCCTGAGCGGCTGCAGCTGCACCTGCAAGGGCAGATTCTGCCTGTTCCCAGCTCCCGCAAGAGCATAGAGAGCCTCGGATCCACAGCTGCAGTTTGGATGGCTGTAGCCCTGCCCAGGAGGATGGGGCTCCTGCCTGCTCCGTAGAGCAAGAGGCCTGGGTCTGCAGCAGCGGTTTGCGGCTCACGTCCCAACTCACAAGGGGCGGAGCTTCCACCGGTTCCATGAAGTGTGCAGCCCCAGCCACACAGCGTGATGGCAGCAACCACTGCCATCACAACGACCCAAATTCATTTCTTGCTTCCCCTCCTCTTCCTGGGCAGAGTCCCTGTGCAGCACTCAGCGTGGGCTTCCACTTCCCAAACAGCAAATTCATTCTTCTTCAGGCCTTGGCATCTGCTGTCTTCTGCACCCAGAATTCTTTTCTTACTCCCTGCCAAGCCCAGGTCAACTCTCCAGGCTGACGTTGCTGCCCTTCTGATACACACGTCAACAGCAGTTCTTGTTTTACCATTGTGTACAGAATTATTTAGGGGCTTGTCTGTCCTACAGACCGTGTAGCCATAAGCTGTCAATCAGTTGTGGGTATCAGCACACAGCAGGAACTCATTAATGTTTGCGGCTTTAAATAAAAACTCAGGCCAGGTGCAGTGGCTCACACCTGTAATCTCAACCCTCTGGAGGCAAAGGTGAGAGGATTGCTTGAGCCAAGGTTTAAGACCAGCCTGGGCAGCATAGCCAGATTCCATCTCTACAAAAAATACTTTTTTTTTTTTATGTTTTTTTGAGACAGAGTCTCACTTTGTTGCCCCGGCTGGAGTGCAGTGGCACAATTTTGGCTCACTACAACCTCTGCCTCTTGGGTTTAAGCGATTCTCCCACCTCAACTTCCCGAGTAGCTGGGATTAGAGGTGCCCACCACCACGCCCACTAATTTTTGTATTTTTAGTAGAGACAGGGTTTCACCATGTTGACCAGGCTGATCTTGAACTCCTGACCTCAAATGATCCGCCCGCCTCAGCCTCCCAAAGTGCTGGATTACAAGCAAAAGCCACCTCGCCTGGCCTCTACAAAATAATTTTTTAAATTAGCCAGGCATTGAGACTTGGCAACGGGTGAGGCAAAAAATAAAATAAATAAAAAGTAGCTAGGTGTGGTGGTACACACCTGTAGTCCCAGCTACTCAGGAGGCTGAGGCAGGAGGACCACTTGAGACCAGGAGATTGAAGCCACAGTGAGGACAAGACCCTGTCTCTAAAACTAAATTAAATAATAAGTAAATACAAGAATCCCCTTGGCTGCTATGTGGAGAATTGACCTAGGGGAAGGGCGAGAGTGGAAGCAGAGAAACCAGTGGGGATCTGCCGCAGCAGTCCGGGTAGATGCTGGAGGCCGGGGTGTGGGTGGAGATGGGAGTAGCTGGCAGATGTATGTCGTGGGTAGATCGGATGGGACTTGCTAATGGGATGTACATGGTGGGTGGCAGAGGGAAGAATGAAGGATCACGAGATCTAGCAGTGCAGCAGGTGCACGTCGGCCAGGAGTTAACGCAGGGCACGGGGACGAATGCAACAGGTGAGGCAGGGTGCTCCTGTGCAACTGTGGCCGACCCTGGGGCAGAAGACTGTTAAGGCCGGGCATAGTGGCTCACGCCTGTGATACCAACTCTTTGGGAGGTTGAGGAGTTCAAGACCACCCTGGGAACATAGCAAGATCCCTGTCTCCACAAAAATATTGAACAATTAGCCAGGAGTGGTGGCGCGCGCCTGTAGTCTCAGCTACTCGGGAGGCTGAGGTGGGAAGATCGCTTGAGCCCAGGAGTTCGAGGATGCAGTGAGCTATGATCGCAAAACTGCACTCCAGCCTGGGCGACAGAGCGAGACCCTGTTTCTTAAAAGAAAAAAAAAAAGTTTACAACACGAAAAATCAAGGCTTCTTAAACTGAAAACCATTTTCTCTTGTGCCACCGCCTTGACTGGATCTCAGGCCAAACCCCAACCCGCCCCAACCCTTTACCCCTAATCCCCGGCCCCACAGAGCTCCGCGTGCGGCAGGCGAGCATCTACTTACGAACTGGCTCCTGCGGCCTCTCCGAAACCCCGGGAGCATCCTTGCAGCTCGAGGACACCGGGCCGGGGGCTTGACTCATCAGCAGATCTCTCCACAGCCAGAGACCACTCCCTAAAGCCCGCCACAGGCCCAGCCCCTCAAGCTTTCTCTTCGCAATGGACTTTGCAGCAACCACGTCGGCCATTGGCTCAGCTCGGCCCTCGACCAATCAGAGCTAAGGTTACTTCCACACCGGTCGTTCTTGGCAACTAGTGGATTCCCGTTCAAATCCCCGCCTGGGCGGAAACGTCCGGCCTATCCGTTCTCTTATTGGTCAAGTTAGACGTCCATTTCTGACGCCACAGCCTATCCGGCGCTGCGGGAGGCGGAGGGCGGGCTGGATAAGGGACTAGGCGAACACAGAAGGCTTGAACCCGGAAGTGGCGCGGCCGACAGTAACGTGATCTCCAGACTGGGACCGTGGGGTTCCTGCCGGCTGTGTTCGGGCCTAGGACTGGATTGAGGAGCCACGGTGCGGATCCACCTGGGGTATCAGGGGCTAGGCACGTGATGAAAATGAAGGACGCGGACACCAGGACAGGAATCTCCTGGTTCTTAGAGAATTTATTTCTCCACAAATAATTGGCAAACGGAATCTCGCTGTATTGCCCAGGCGGGTCTCGAACTCCTTGGCTCAAGCGATCCTCCCGCCTCAGCCTCGCGCATTGTTGGGATTACAGACGTGAGCTACAGTGCCCAGCCCAGGATTCTTTTAAAACTTGAATCTGATCGTGCCTCTGCCGTTATTGGAACCCAATGCCATTAGCACCTCCACCACCACACACCCCCTCTCCAGCCACCCTGGCCTTCGTTCAGGCCTTTGTGTTTTCTTATTAGTAATTTAAAAGGGAATCTTATTTGACAGTTTTTTGACAAATAATTGAGTTTTCAGGAGGGGATCCTGCCCCAGAGGCCCCTGGCTTGCAGTGGAATGCAGGGCCATGTGCGGGAGAGCCTGCTCAAGTGCCGCCTGACTTTTCCCTCCTTAGGTGGAGACCATCCATGGAAAAGAACGCCCCTGATGATACGGGCCCCGTGCACGTGCCTTTGGGGCATATTGTGGCCAGTGAGAAATGGCGGGGGTCACAGCTGGCGCAGGAGATGCAAGGTCGGTGGGCTGCCCTCTCCCAGCCCTTTCCTCCCCTAACATATTAAAAAAAAAAAAAAAAAAATCTGCCTATTACTGCCATCTTTTCATCCAAAGTTCATGGAACTCATTTTCTTCTCTGTATTTTAAGGGAAAATTAAGCTCATTTTCGAGGATGGCTTGACACCAGACTTTTATCTGTCGAACAGATGCTGCGTTCTTTATGTCACCGAAGCTGATTTGGTGGCAGGAAATGGCTACAGAAAGAGGCTTGTTCGGGTTAGAAATGTAAGTATTAGGCCGGGTGCCATGGCTCACGCTTGTAATCCCAGCACTTTGGGAGGCCAGGGCAGGTGCATCACCTGAGGTCAGGAGTTGGAGACCAGCCTGGCCAACATGGCGAAACCCTGTCTCTACTAAAAATACAAAAATTAGCTGAGTATGGTGGTGCACGCCTGTAATCCCAGCTACTCGGGAGGCTGAGACAGGAGAATTGCTTGAGCCTGGGAGGCAGAGACTGTAGTGAGCCGAGATCACGCCACTGCACTCTAGCCTGAGCGACAGAATGAGACTCCATCTCAAAAAATAAAAAACAAAAACAAAAAAAAGAAATGTAAGTATTGTATTAAAGAAACTGAAATCAAACATTGATTTGTCTCACCCCAACCTTCCCTCTATCCCTTGATATCATTTATTTGAAATCATTGGCCAGGCCAGGCACCAAGTGATAGCATTCTTAACCTGAAAAGTAATTTGGTTGCAAACTGATTTACTGTCTTTTTTTCCTTTCAAGTCCAGTAATCTTCAAGGAATTGTAGTCGTTGAAAAAACCCGGATGAGTGACCAATACTTCCCAGCCCTACAGAAGTTTACTGTGCTGGACCTTGGAATGGTGCTGCTTCCAGTGGCCAGCCAGATGGAAGCATCCTGCCTCGTTATCCAGTTGGTGAGTACCGATTCCTACACCTTCATGGTAGTCCTGTACTCATGGACACTCAGCTGCCCTCCAGAAGCAACCATCAATCCAATCTATGTCATTCTCTGAGTTAGTTTATAAAGTCTCTTTGAGGAATTTAAATATGGAAGTTGCCTCAGCAGCCAGCTCAGCTTGTCACCCACTGTAGGCAAGTATATCACAAAGTATACAAGTTGGACACCTGATTTTAGATTCTCAGGGTGTGATGACTCCATCAGTCATTATCCTGCCCTTTCGCTGGTGAAAATGTCAACTAGAGGCCAGGTGTGATCGCTCACGCTTGTAGTCCCAGCACTTTGGGAGGCCGAGGTGGGTGGATCACTTGAAGCCAGGAGTTCGAGACCAGCCTGGCCAACATGGAAAACCCCGTC
>NW_012111697.1:1007437-1009752 GCF_000951035.1 Colobus angolensis palliatus
ACTATGTTGGCCAGGCTGGTCTCAAACTCCTGACCCTGTGATCTGCCCACCTTGGCCTCCCAAAGTGCTGGGATTACAGGTATGAGCCACCACACCTGGCTAGTTTTTTGTTTGTTTGTTTTTTAAGATAGGGTCTTGCTCTGTCAATCAGGCTGGAGTGCAGTGGTGTAATCTTGGCTCACTGCAACCTTTGCCTCCTGGGTTCAAGCGATTCTCCTGCCTCAGCCTCCCTAGTAGCTGGGATTACAGACACCCACTACCATGCCTGGCTAATTTTTGTATTTTTAGTAGAGACAAGAGTTTCACCATGTTGGCCATGGCTGGTCTCAAACTCCTGACCTCAGGTAATCTGCCTGCCTCGGCCTCCCAAAGTGCTGGGCCACAGCACCCAACCAACACTTTTTTTTTTTTTTGGAGATGGAGTTTCACTCTTGTTGCCCAGGCTGGAGTGCAGTGATGCAATCTCGGCTCACTGCAACCTCCTCCTGAGTTCAAGTGATTCTCATGCCTCAGCCTCCCAAGTAGCTGGAATTACAGGCGCCTGCCACCATGCCCAGCCAATTTGTATTTTTAGTACAGATGGGGTTTCTCCATGTTGGTCAGGCTGGTCTCGAACTCCCGACCTCAGGTGATGCGCCCGCCTCGGCCTCCCAAAGTGCTGGGATTATAGGCGTGAGCCACCGCGCCGGGCACCAACACTTATTTTTAAAATCAGTTTAGTGGCTTACGCCTCTAATCCCAGCATGGAGAACATCAGCTCTGTGTGTGTGTGTGTGTTTGTGTGTGTGTGTGTGTGTGTGTGTTTTGTTTCTTTCACTTTTGTTTTCTTTGTTATGTGTGTGTTTTTAAATCTCCCCCTCTGATGTGGAGCTAGAGTTGAGAGCCACATTGGAGATGCAGGCAGCCACAAATGGTTCACAGATCCCTCTCTACCAAATCCCTTGCATCACTGTTCCTAACTTTCCTTGATATAATGCTATTGTCTGCCTTAGTATAACCACCATTAACTGCAGACCAGGTTTCTCCTTTGAGGCAGGCTTCCTGCAGGACCTGCGTGAAGTAGGTCTAGTTTAGGTGTAGCCATCATTTAATCCTGCACATCTGAAATGTTTCTTTCTTTTTTTTTTTTTTTTTGAGACGGAGTCTCGCTCTGTTGCCCGGGCTGGAGTGCAGTGGCCTGATCTCAGCTCACTGCAAGCTCCGCCTCCCGGGTTCACGCCATGATCCTGCCTCAGCCTCCGGAGTAGCTGGGAGTACAGGCGCCCGCCACCTCGCCCGGCTAGTTTTTTTGTATTTTTTAGTAGAGACGGGGTTTCACCATGTTAGCCAGGATGGTCTCGATCTCCTGACCTCGTGATCCGCCCGTCTCGGCCTCCCAAAGTGCTGGGATTACAGGCTTGAGCCACCGCGCCTGGCCACAACTGAAATGGTTCTTAATGGACCATCAGAAAGTGTTTGAATTTCTCAGTGTGTTTTTGTAAATTATCAATATCTTACTCCTTTGTGTGGCTCACCTTTCAATAATTTCACTGATGTCTGAGAAATTATATTCATGGTATATGAAAACATTTGTTCTCTTAAGTGAAGCTGAACCAAATGGAAAAACGGTATTTCCACAAAACAAATTTTAAGAAAATGGCCAGTCCTCCAGAGGGCGCTCACGTGCTGTTCTTTTCATTTGCGGTTCAGGTTCAAGAGCAAACCAAAGAGCCCAGTAAGAACCCTCTTCTCAGGAAGAAACGGGCCCTGCTGCTGTCTGAGCCATCGCTCCTTCGAACCGTGCAGCAGATCCCAGGAGTTGGAAAAGTTAAAGCTCCCCTTCTCCTCCAGAAGTTTCCAAGCATCCAGCAACTGAGTAATGCTTCCATTCGGGAACTGGAGCAGGTGGTCGGACAAGCAGTGGCAAAGCAGATCCATGCCTTCTTCACACAGCCCAGGTGATGGTTGGCCTCAGGGCCACAGTGTCTTCTCCCAAGACCACAAACACCAGGATCTTGTTTTCAGCTTTAAAAAGCAAGAGAATGGGCTGGGCATGGTAGCTCATGCCTGTAATCTCAGCACTTTGGGAGGCCGAAGCCAGCAGATCACCTGAGGTCAGGAGTTCAAGACCATCCACTGGCCAACATGGAGAAACCTGTCTCTACTAAAAATAGACAAAATTAGCCAGGCATGGTGACAGGCGCCTAAAATCCCAGCTACTTGGGAGGCCGAGGCACGGGAATCACTTGAACCTGGGAGACGGAGGTTGCAGTGAGCCGAGATCGTACCACTGCACTCCAGCCTGGGCGCCAAAGTGAGACCCTGGCTCTGTAAAA
>NW_012111697.1:1011037-1012213 GCF_000951035.1 Colobus angolensis palliatus
AAAAAAAAAAAACAAGAAAAAGGATTTTCTCTAGCAGCAGCTAGTGAAAGATGAGGCGAGGCCTGAATGGAGCCTGTGGATCGTGCTGCGTTGGCGTCTGAGTTCAGCTTTGTGAAGTTAGTGGGCCGCAGAGGGCACTGCCTTCATTCTGCTAAGATGAAAGGGGCTGATGAGATCTTCGCAAGAGAATCAGGGACTCACACTCAGCAAAAAGCCAGTTAGGGCCGATTTTAATGTGCGACCTTGACCTGCATCTGTCATGGAAAGCGCTTTCTAAAAAGCTTCAGTGGTGGGTGTGACCATTTGAAGGAAACAAATGTCCAAGGAAGCACTGCATATGCTAAGCCCCGTGTTCCTGGAGTGAGAGCTGCCGTTCTTCAGGGCTGTACTGCCAGGGCTGTCTCCAATGTAAATAAATAACTGCGCAACAGTTCCTTCCTCCTTTCCTTTGTTCCTGCCTCTCTCCCCCACCTTTTTTTTTGTTTGTTTTTTGGCAGATGTACAGTTTGTTTATACACTGCGTATGTCTTCTGCACACAGAAAATATGGAGTCTGAAGTTCCCATTTAAAGCTGAAAACTCGATGGCCGGGCACAGTGACTCATGCCTGTAATCCCAGCACTTTGGGAGGGCAAGGAGGGCGAATCACAAGGTCAGGAGATCCAGACCATCCTGGCCAACATGGTGAAGCCCCGTCTCTACTAAAAATACAAAAATTAGCAGGGTTTGTTGGCACACACCTGTAATCCCAGCTACTCAGGAGGCTGAGGCACGAGAATCGCTTGAACCCAGGAGGTGGAGGTTGCAGTGAGCCGAGATTGCACCACTGCACTCCAGCCTGGGCGACAGAGTGAGATTCCATCTCAAAAAAAAAAAATTTAAAGTTGAAAACTCAATGTGCATGAGGCAGAACAGGATGTGTTTGTACGTGGAAGGCCCAAAAATGGGAGGATACAAGAAAATGATGGCAGCAGCTACACCCAGTGAGGGAACCAGGGGCTGGGGATCAAAAGGTACATAATTGCCCATTCAAAAACTAGACACAGACCAGACACAGTGGCTCACACCTGTAGTCCCAGCACTTTGGGAGGCTGAGGTGGGAGAACTGCTTGAGTCCAGGATTTCGAGATCAGCCTGGGCAACATGGCAAGACCCCATCTCTACAAAAAATTTAAAA
>NW_012111697.1:1013028-1017405 GCF_000951035.1 Colobus angolensis palliatus
GCAACAGAGCAAGACTCTCTCTCAAAAAAAAGAAAAAAAAGGTCAAATAGAGCTTTAAACTTGAATCATTTACATCATTATCTTCTAAAATGTAAAACTACTTTTTAACCTGACTTAAAATATAGAATTATGTAACTTCTACTTTAAACAAAATGAAAAATGTTTTGAGTATCAAACAGTATATTATCTACCTTGTAGACAGCATCTTCATCTAACACTGCCACTGTGTTAGCAATTCTTAAATGACATCAAACTAGAAGAAAAGCTGCTCCTACATTGTTTTTATTAATAAGTCAAGACAAATTTGGCACTATACTTTTTCTAGAAATAGCATTCATATTATATCGATATAATAGAAACATCTTGTTTTAGGATAATGAATTCCTATTAGGAGGCAGCACTTTGGAACAATTTTTAGTGACACTAATTTAATTCTATCATTATAGTCCTGTGACCTGCCTTAATTCCAGGATCATCTGAATTCTAGGTTAAGGAATGATTATTAGCCAAACCGGGAACAACCAGAAATTGTACTACTATAGGTAACCCCGATTTAATAGTGACTGGAAGTCATAATTGTCACCACTAAAAATAGCTGTATGTCGTATCTTCAACACTATTCTATTTACAATACTTTGTATAATAAATAACTTAACAGCAGTATAGTGACACGCCTCAAAAAAGTTCTTTTTTCACTAATTTCTAGAGGTTTCTTGGTTACTTTCCTTCATAAAAACACATCAAATGTGAGTTTATACTATGAGAAAAACAGGATTTGAGGATAGATATTTTCCATCATGGCACAAACATTTAAGGCCGAGTCAGCACTGGAAATGTTCAGGGCCTGAACGTGTTTGTTTCCTCACATTAGTACAAAGAACTGTCTGAGTTGAGAAGGCTGAAAGGGGAAGGCAGCTTCTTCTTGACCTGAGGCCGTGCAACCCCGACCGACGGGAGGCACAAGGTGCTGGCTGACTTCTGTCTGTTCTTGTTGGTGCCCCAGCTCAGGAAGGAAAGCTTCTTGGAGATTTTCTTGGTTTTATCAGTTTTGTCATCATCATCAATGGCTAAGCAGATCATGGAGTACGTTTTCTGCATTCCCACAGAGTATGTGGCACTCTTATTATGCTGCACGTAGAAAAGTAAGAAAAAGGATGTTAGGTATTATCAAGATAGATTATCAAAACTATGAAGTCTGGCCAGGCGAGGTGGCTCACACCTGTAATCCCAACACTTTGGGAGGTCGAGGAAGGCGGATCACTTGAGGTCAGGGGTTCAAGACCAGCCTGGCCAACATGAAGAAACCCCATCTCTACTAAAATACAAAAGTTAACCAGGTGTGGTGGTGGATGTCTGTAATCCCAGATGTTTGGGAGGCTGAGGCATGAGAATCACTTGAACCCAGCAGGTGGAGGTTGCAGTGAGCCAAGATCGCACCACTGCACTCCAGCCTGGACGACAGAGCAGGATTGTCTCCAAAAAATAAATTAAATTAAACAGATATAATTCAGAAACTCACGTGACCAATGCTTATATAGAATTAGGTTCTTAAAACAAGGACAAACTTTTTTTCTTTTTTGAGACAGGGTCTTGCTATGTTGCCCAGGCTGCTCTTGAACTCCTGGTTCAAGTGATCTTCCTGCCTTGACCTCCTGAGTAGCTGGGGCTCTAGGCATGCACCACTAGGTCCAATAAGGATAATTTTTAAGGAATGTACTCAATAGTAATAATTTAAGCTTAAGAGCCACAACTCACATTTTAAGGTTCTTCTTCTATTTGAGAAAGTAGTAATAGTAATGGTCATGAATATGAAAATACAGGGTGGGGCGCGGTGGCTCACGACTAGAGTCCCAGCTGCCTGGGAGGCTTAGAGGGGAGGATTGCTTGAGCCCAGGAGGCTGAGGCTATAGTGAGCTGTGATTGTGCCACTGCACTCCAGCCTGGGCGACAGAGAGAGACCTCTGTCTCAAAAAAACAAAAAGGGGGATTGGGGGGAAGGGAAGAGGGGAAAGAAAGGAAAGAGGAGAAAGGAAGGGAAGAGGGGAAGGAAGGAAAAAAAAAAGAATATGCAGTGAGCAATAGGTCTCCCTGTCACCTGGGCTTCTAGGCCCTCCATGTTACACTTCTAAAGATGATGTGCATGTACAAGTATTTCTATATGTGCATAAGTATATTACCATTCATTTTCTTAAAAGGAATATACTACACTATTCTACACCTGATTTTCTTTCTTTCCTTTTTTTTTTTTTTTAAGACGGAGGCTTGTTCCGTCGCCCAGGTTGGAGTGCAGTGGCATGATCTCGGCTCACTGCAAGCTCCACCTCCCAGGTTCACGCCATTCTCCTGCCTTAGCCTCGGGACTAAGTATCGGGGTATCTGAGTCCCAAGTGTCTGGGACTACAAGTGCCCACCACCAGGCCTGGCTTTTTTTTTTTTTTTTTTTTGTATTTTTAGTAGAGACAGGGTTTCACTGTGTTAGCCAGGATCGTCTCGATCTCCTGACCTTGCCTACACCCAACTTTCTTTCCTTAATACATCTTGGATTTCAATCCACACCAGTAAGTATAGATCCATTTCACCCTCTTTCAAGAATCCAGTGTCCCATGAAGGAGCCAAAAAGTAAAAGAAAATCCACAGTGCTATTATTTGCCATGTTCACCATTTTCAAGTGTAGAGTTCAGTGGCATTAAGTTACATTCACCTCATTATGCTCCACTGCCACCATCCATTTCTAAAACTTTTTCATCTTCCTCAGCTGAAACTTTGTACCACTAAACACTCTCTACTATTAACTGTCAAAGAATCACGTAGGATTCAAACTGGAAATCTAAGGAAACTTGTTTTCTGAAGACTTCCACATGGGCTATCACCAGCTTCTAAAGTCTGCCTAACACTGTGATTGTTTAGTTTGCCACATTTATTGATCATCTACTACGTTCTGGCACTAAAATTAGGCATACAATATATCTCTGTAATAGCTGAGGGACATTGTTCCTAATATAAACCCTAAGAGGGGCCTGGGCGCAGTGTCTCACGAGGCTGAGGCGGGCGGATCACTTGAGGCCAGGAGTTCAAGACCATCCTGGCCAACATGGTAAACCCCATCTCTACTAAAAATACAAAAATTAGCTGGGCGTGGAGGCACACACCTGTAGTCCCAGCTACTCAGGAGCTAAGGCAGAAGAATCGCTTGAACCTAGCAGGTGGAGTTTGCAGTGGGCCAAGATCGTGCCACTGCACTCCAGCCTGGGTGACAGAGTGAAAGTCCGTCTCAAAAAAACAAAAGAAAAGCCTTTCTTGACCCTATTCCCCTCCAGGTCCACCCCAATATCTCTCTCTCTCTCTCTCACACACACACACACACACACACTCTCTCTCTCTCTCTCTCTGTCTCACTCCTGCAATGTGTACCACCACTTTGAAAAGCCTTTTTTTTTTTTGAGACGGAGTCTTGCTGTTGCCAGGCTGGAGTGCAGTGGCCTGATCTTGGCTCACTGCAACCTCCACCTCCCAAGTTCAAGCGCTTCTCTTGCCTTAGCCTCCCAAGTAGCTGGGATTACAGGCACATGCCAGCATGCCCAGCTAATTTTTATATTTTTAGTAGAGACAGGGTTTCACCATGTTGGCCAGGTTGGTCTTGAACTTCTGGCCTCAAGTGATCCACCTGCCTCAGCCTCCCAAAGTGCTGGGATTACAGGCGTGAGCCGCTGTGCCCAGCTCCATTTACTACCACTGTGCCCAGCTCCATTTACTATTTGTTTCCCCGCCAACCACTCCTCACTCAAATCCACCTGGGGTACCCTCTAGAACTCTTAGGGCTTTATACAGAGCACAGTTTAAAACCACTGTGTAGGCCTAACTCTTCCATCCTCTGGATGAGAAAACTGAGGCCCAGGGAGGGTATGAACGTGCTGAAGGTTACACAGCTTGTGAATGGCAGTCAGGGCCTAATTCCAGAGCTTGATTCTAAGCTTAGATTTGTTCAACCAGGAATCCCCATTGTAGTCAAGAGAGTAGCCAAGAGCAGCAGGTCATCAGTTCAGCCAGAGTGCTAGGCTAAATGTTCTCATTATTCGATTTTGTTTGAAAGGCTCAGTCACTAAAAACAGTGCTTGACTATTATTATCTAAAATCCTTATCATAAAAATTAACAGACAAAAATAAATTATGTTTTAAAAATTATTTTTAAAAAGCCAGGGGCTGGGCATGGTGGCTCACTCCTGTAATCCCAGCACTTCTGAGAGGCCAAGGCGGGGCCGATCACCAGAGGCCAGGAGTTCAAGATCAGCCTGGCCAATATGGTGAAACCCCGTCTCTATTAAAAATACAAAAATTAGCCAGGCGTCGTGGCGGGTGCCTGTAATCCCAGCTACTCAG
>NW_012111697.1:1017995-1023722 GCF_000951035.1 Colobus angolensis palliatus
CTCCTGGGTTCAAGTGATTCTCCTGCCTTGGCCTCCCAAGTAGCTGGGATTACAGGCATGTGCCACCACGCCCAGTTTATTTTTACTAGAGACAGGGTTTCACCATGTTGACCAGGCTGGTCTCGAACTCCTGACCTCAGGTGATGAGAAGGGAGGATCTTTTGAGGCCTGGAAGTCAAGGCTGTAGTGAGCTATGATTGCACTATTGCACTCCAGCCTGAGCAACTGAGTGAGACCCTGTCTCAAAACAAACAAAACAACAAAAAACAACAACAAAAGAAGATCGCGCCACTACGCTCCGGCTAGTGCAGTGGTACTATCATAGCTCACTGCAGCCTCAACCTCCCTGGGCTCAAGTGATCCTCCTGCCTCAGCCTCCCAAGTAACTGGGACTACAGGCATGCGCCACCATGCCTGGCTAATTTTTTTTTATTTTTTGTAGAGACTAGGTCTCGCCATGTTGCCCAGGCTGGTCTTGAACTCCTGGGCTCAAGCAAACATCCTGCCTTAGCCTCTCAAAGTACTGGAATTACAGGTGTGAGCCACCGTGCCGGGACATCAGTGACTTTTAGTATATTCACAAAGTTGGGTGACCACTACCACCTAATTTCAGAACATTTCCATCGCCCCCAAAAAGAAACCTTCTACCTTATAACCCTTCTGCAGTCCCTCCTCACTGCCATTGCCCAGCCCCAGCACCATCGACTTTCTGTCTCTGGATTTGCCTATGCTGAACATCTCATGGATATGTTCAAAATCCATTGGCTCTCTGGCCCTCTCTCAACTGACTTCTGTTGCCACCTCTCCACCAAAGTGTCTTTTCATCCTGCTGCCAAATACGATAGGCACAGCTAAGCCGCTCTCATTCTCCACCTCTCAACTGCATTCAATGCAACCCATCGCCCTCTGCAAAGCTTTCTCCTCTTAATTTGAGAAGCTCCTCTTCTCTGACATCTCTGAACTCTCCTCTATTTTCTTTGCACTTGCTTCTCTTCCAACTGACCTCTAAATGTTTAGCCCTCAGCCCTCGCCCCCTTGCAGGGAGCTACATTTTGTCTCACAGCCTCAAATATCATCCCCATGCAATGATTCTCAAATATTTATTTCTAGCTCTGATTTCTTCCTTGAACTGAAGACTTCACATCCAATCTCCTCCTTTATGTTTACATCTGACCGCTAATAGCATCTGAAACATTCAAAACATGACTCTTGATTCCTCTCTCCTTCACCTCCCTCACACCCATTACCCATCATTATGAAAAATAAACAGGCCAGGCACGGTGGCTCATGCCTGTAATCCCAACACTTTGGGAGGCCAGATGTGGGAGGATTGCTTAAGGCCAGGAGTTTGAGGCCAACCTTGGCAATATATCAAGGCCCCATCTCTACCAAAAAAAATTTACAATAAATAAACAAATTAGCCAGGTATAGTGGTACACACCTGTAGTCCCAGCTACTCGGGAGGCAGAAGCAAGAGGATTGCCTGAGCCCAGGAAGTCAAGGCTACAGTGAGCTGTGATTGCACCACTGCACTCCAGCCCAAGCAACACAGTGAGACCCCATCTCAAAAAAAAAAAAAAAAAAAAAAGACATTTAAAGGTAGAAAAATAACCACTACCCACGTGATTGATCAAGCCAAAAACTGGGACCTCACCTCCCTGTCCACCATCTCCTTTACACAAAGCATCCACAAATCCCACATCAGCTCTACCTCCAAACTATGTCCCAGGGACACTCCTGTCTTTCCAACTCTACAGCCACCCCCATCACCTCAGCCACTAACGTCACCAGCCTGGACAACTGCCATGGCCAGCCTCCGACAGCAGACGCCCTTCTAAAACAAACATTACACCACGCTGTTCCCCTTCTGGAAAGGCCCAGTGGCTTCCAAGCTCCCACCACTGCCACCAAGGCCTCCTTTCCACCTCACTTCCCACAGCTCCCTCCTTGTCCTGGTGTTCTTGCCAAAAGGCCTTCTTTTTGCCTCTCTGGTAGGAGAAGCTTATTCTGCTGCAGGGACTCTGTACCTGTAGGTGCCCCTGCCCAGAAGGCCTTTCTCGTCCCTCTGCAACTGGCTCGAACCTCCTGGTCACTCTCATGTCTGTTCCAGCCCTGCCTAGATAGAGCCTCGCCCCCTCCCCAGTCATTCCATCCCGTTACAGGTCTTTTTTCCTTTACAGCACTTATCAAAATCCTGACCATTTATTTGCTGACTTAGTGCCAGCTTCGTGGGGGGGGAGCAGGGACCTTATCTGTGTAATGTAAGCTAGAGCTCTGACACCTAGGAGGGTGTCTGGCACCTAATTGATCCTCAATCAATATTTGTTGAATGAATAAATGAGTGTTGTTACACAGGGAAGGTCAAGTGTACGTCATTAAGGGTGGCAAAGTGCAGAGGAGAACGTCATTAAGTGTGGCATGAATCCTAGCACTTGGGGAAAATTTTAGAGTTTTTTGCAGGCAGAGTCCCACTCTGTTGCCCAGGCTGGAGTGCAGTGGTGCGATCTCGGCTCACTGCAACCTCTGCCTCCCGGGTTCAAACGCTTCTCCTGCCTCAGCCTCCAGAGTAGCTGTGATTACAGGCGCACACCACCACGCCCAGCTAATTTTTATATTTTCAGTAGAGACAGGGTTTGCCTCGTTGGCCAGGCTGGTCTTGAACTCCTGGCCTCAAGCAATCCGCCCACCTCGGCCTCCAAAAGTACGCAGATTACAGGCATGAGCACCGTGCCCAGCCTCATGTGGGGAAAATTAAAGGTGATAATTGTGCAGGTGAACTTGAAGAGACTCAAACGCTTCCCACATCTCCCAAGACACAGCTGACACTGGCTCTAGGGCGTAGAGAGGGACTGTCTTAACTTTTACAGGTTGTCTTAAGCTCTTCTGTACCATTGGAATTTTATTTTGTTTTTTGTTTTTTTCACTATGAGTATGTATTACTTTTGTAATTAAACAATTTGATCAGAAAAATAGATCAGTTCATTATTTTATCCACAGGATATTTTTATAAGTTTGCTAGCACGGTGCAGTGTCTCATGCCTGTAATCCCAGCACTTTGGGAGGCCAAGGTGAGAGGATGGCTTGAGCCCAGGAGTTCAAGACCAGCCTGGGCAACATAGCAAGAACCTGTCTCAAAAAAAAAATAAAGAATGGGCCAGGCACGGTGGCTCACGCCTGTAATCCCAGAACTTTGGGAGGCCGAGGTGGGCAGATCACGAGGTCAAGAGATCGAGACCATCCTGGCTAACACGGTGGGACCCTGTCTGTACTAAAAATACAAAAAATTAGCCAGGCGTGTTGGCGGGCACCTGTAGGCCCAGCTACTGGGGAGGCTGAGGTAGGAGAATGGCGTGAACCCAGGAGGTAGAGCTTGCAGTGAGCTGAGATTGTGCCACTGCACACCAGCCTGGGCGACAGAGCAAGACTCCATCTCAAAAAAATAAATACATACATACATACATAAAGAATGAGCCAGGGGTGGTAGTGGGTGCCTATAATTCCAGCTACTCGTGTGGCTGAGGTGGGAGGATCACTTGAACCCAGGAGACAGAGGCTGCAGTGAGCGGTGATCACGCCACTGCAAACCAGCCTGGGCAATAGGGCAAGACCTTGTCTTTAAAAAAAAAAAAGTTTGCCAATTTTCTCTTTGACCCAAGGTGAGCACATCCAGTGATTACACGCCTGGGAGTCCAGTCATTTCTACCATGTTACACAGGCAGGAGACAGAGGGTCGGGTAAACACCTGTGGGGCTGAACTCATGCAGATTTCACTCCACGCCACTACTGACTGCCCGGGGAGGTGTCAGCGCTCACCACGGACGATGTGGAGTCCAGGAGGCTCACAACTTTCATCTCGATCTCGTCCTCACCAAAGCTCTTCAGCAGCTTCATGACCTCACTCACCGTCAGCCACTTACAATCCACAAGTTGAATAGAGACAATATAATCTCCTTCCCGGGCTCCTGCCACCTGAAAAAGTATTGTTGAAAATAAGTCAATGTTTTGTTCACTCAAATCCTTTAATCAATCCCCATTAACAAAATAGGTATTTGCATAAATTCACATCAAGAAAGCAAAAATTCACTTTGGGTGGCCGAGACGGGTGGATCACTTGAGGTCAGTAGTTAGAGACCAGCCTGGACAACATGGTGAATCCCATCTCCACTAAAAATACAAAAGTCAGCCAGGTGTGGTGGTAGGCACCTGTAATCCTAGCTACTCAGGAGGCTGAGGCAGAAGAATTACTTGAACTCGGGAGGCAGACATTGCAGTAAGCCGAGATCATGCCACTGCCCTCCAGCCTGGGTGCAGTTTAAAAAAAAAAAGCCAAAATTGGCCAAAGTGGCTCACACCTGTAATCCTAGCACTCTGGGAGGCCAAGGCAGACAGAATACTTGAGGCCAGGAGTTTGAGACCAGCCTGGCCAAGATGGCGAAACCCCATCTCTACTAAAAATACAAAAATTAGGCTGGGCCCAGTGGCTCACACCTGTAATCCCAGCACTTTGGGAGGCCAAGGTGGGCGGATCACAAGGTTGGGAGATCGAGACCATCCTGGCTAACACGGTGAAACCCCATCTCTGCTAAAAACACACAAAAAATTAGCTGGGCATGGTGGCACGCTCCTGTAATCCCAGCTACTCGGCAGGCTTAGGCAGCAAAATTACTTAAACCCAGGAGGTGGAGGTTACAGTGAGCCAAGATCGCGCCACCGCACTCCAGCCTGGGTGACAGAGTGAGACTCTGTCTCAAAAAAACTAAAACTAAAATTAGCTGAGTGTGTTGGCACATGCCTGTAATCCCAGCTACTTAGGAGGCTGAGACAGGAGAATCACTTGAACCCAGGAGGCAGAAGCTGCAGTGAGCCCTGAGTTCTGCATTATCGCGACTCACTGCAGCCTCCACTTCCCAACGTCTAACAAAAAACAAAAAACAAAAAAGAGACAGTAAAAATTAATCCTTTTCTTTTAGGGAATGTAGCAGCCATAAGGCCTTTCACATAAAGGCAGGACTTTGATGTGAGTGAATCCACCCTAAATTCAATCACCCAGATATCTATGTTTGCTGCCAGCCCAGAAAAGCATGTGCTTACCGAGGCAGAGCAGTAAGGATCCAGGAAGTGAACCTGAACAGGGGCGTTCCCTCTCAAGGTGAACCCTAAGTCCCCTTCTTCTGCAGTGAAGCGGATGCTTCGAGGAGGCGTCCACCGCTTGTTAGCCGAAAACACAGATAAGGGGCCCTTTGGAAGAGAGCATCGTTAGGTATAGCATTTGAAGGCTGGATCCGACACTTGAAAGCTAAAGGGAATTTTGCCTGCTGTCCTTGAAGATCTCACTTGGCCTTGTTCAGGGACAAATGACACATCTGGGGCATACATGCTACAGCAGTCATGCGAGAATCCAGAATGCCATCTTCTCAAACATACCCAATGTTTTCGATAAAATTATCTTTTAGACATTGTATTAATTAAAATTACCTTTTTTTTTTTTTTGAGACATTGTCTCACTCTATCGCACAGGCTGGAGTGTGGTGGCATGATCTTGGCTCACTGCAGCCTCTGCCTCCCGGGTTCAAGCAATTCTCCTGAGTAGCTGGAATTACAGGTACGAACCACCATGCCCAGCTAATTTTTGTATTTTTAGCAGAGATGGGGTTTCACCATGTTGGCCAGGCTGGTCTCAAACTCCTGACCTCAGGTGATCCGCCCGCCTCAGCCTCCCAAAGTGCT
>NW_012111697.1:1024567-1030894 GCF_000951035.1 Colobus angolensis palliatus
AAAAAAAAAAAAAAAAAGGAAAAAAATATCTCAGGCCTGGGCACTGTGGCTCATACTCTGTGAGGCCTAGGCAAGAGGAATGTTTGAGCCCAGGAGTTTGAGACCAGCCTAGGCAACATAGCAAGACATCTCTACAAGAAATAAAAATTAGTTGGACATGGCAGTGTGTGCCTGTAGTCCTATCTACTAGGGTGGCTAAGGCAAGAGGATTGCTCGAGCCCAGAAGGTCGAGGCTGCAGTGAGCTATGATCATGCCATTGTACTCCAGCCTGGGTGACAGAGTGAGACCATGTCTCTAAAAAAATTAAAAGATACAAAAAAATTTTTAATAGACAATACCTAAAAACTACTTTTAAAATATGCTATGGGGCTGGGCACAGTGGCTTAAGCCTATAATCCCAGCACTTTGGGAGGCCAAGGTGAGCGGATCACTGGAACCCAGGAAGTCATGACCAGCCTGGCCAAACATGGTGAAACCCCATCTCTGCTAAAAATACAAAATTAGCTGAGTGTAGTGACAACTGGCCTGTAATCCCAGCTACTTTGGAGGCTGAAGCTGGAGAATCGCTTGAACCTGGGAGGCGGAGGCTGCAGTAAGCCAAGATTGCACCACTGCACTCCAGACTGGGCGACAGAGTAAGACTCTGTCTCAAAAAACAAAAAAAATAAAAATAAATGAATAAAAGAAAATATGCTATAGTCTGAATGTCTGTACCCTCCCAATGTTTGTATATTAAAACCTAATCATCAATGTAATTATTAGGAAGTGGGGCCTCTCGAGAGGTGATTCAATCTTGGGGTGGAACCCTGAAGAATGGGATACATGCTTTTAAAACAGGCCCAAGGGAGCTCATCAGCTTTTCTGCCATGAGGACGCAGGTAGAAGGCCCCACCTATAAACCAGAACATGGGCCTTCAGCAGATACTGAATCTGCCCACACCTTGGTCTTGGACTTCCCAGCCTCCAGAACTGAGAAATATATTTCTGCTGTTCATAAGCCACCTAGTTGGAGGCACTTCGTTATAGCAGCCCACATGGACTAAGACACCATACTCGCCAAAGTGAAGAGCTGTCCCCTTAGGTCTTTTATGGAGAGAGCATTCAACATACCAGCTTCTGGAAGAAGTCTGTGACTGTCAGCTTGGAGAACTGGGGCAATATGATGTCAACCTCTTGCTCAGTTTTAGCTAGAAAAGAGCATTAGAAATGGGAGGATAAATGTTTCTGTAATTGAAAGTGATGCTTATAGCCTGGTTGTTGTGGCTCATGCCTGTAATCCCAGCAGTTCGGGAGGCCAAGGCAGGTGGATCACTTGAGGCCAGAAGTTCAAGACCAGCCTGGCCAGCATGGTGAAACCCCGTCTCTATCAACAATACAAGAATTAGCCAGGTACGGTGGCAGGTGACCATAATCCGAGTTACTTGGGAGGCTGAGGCAGGAGAATCGCTTGAACCCAAGAGGCAGAGGTTGCAGTGAGTTCACGCCACTGCACTGCAGCCTGGGTGACGAAGGAAGACTCCGGAAAAAAAAGAAAAGAATAGAAAGTTATCCTTGGGAAGGAGACGGTACAGAACTTTCTCTTAGTCATGCATCCTTCCCCTCGGTTTAGACAAGTAGTACGAGAAGATGGAACACAGCTCAACCCCCGACCTAGGGTGAACTCTGTCTTCCATTTAGGTACCTCCTGTGAGCCACAGGAGGTATAACTCATTCCCGAGCTGGGACCAGGGAGTGATAACCAGACACGTTCCCCACTGATGGGGTTTCCTGATACGTAAGGGGCTTAGTGGGCTTCTCTGGCACTCATAAAACTCTACTGAGGATGCCGGGCACAGTGGCTCACGCCTGTAATCCCAGCACCTTGGGAGGCCAAGGTGGGAGGATCATCTAAGGTCAAGAGTTCAAGACCAGCCTGGCCAACATGATGAAACCCCATCTCTACTAAAAATACAAAAAATTAGCCAGGTGTGGTGGCACGCGCCTATAGTCTCAGCTACTTGGGAGGCTGAGGCTTGAACCAGGGAGGCAGAGGTTGCAGTGAGCTGAGATCACGCCATTGCACTCCAGCCTGGGTGACAAGAGCGAAACGACCTCTCAAAAAACAAACAAACAAACAAAAAACCTATTGAGAAGTCATCTATGTTTCAAGTGTTGTTACGGAAGTTCCATGCCTCACTGTACACAGTCCTGGGATACTGTGCTTTCTGTTTTCATCATTATTACTATTTTGAGACAGGGTATCGCTCTGTTGCCCAAGCTGGAGTGCAGTGGTGCGATTACAGCTCTCTTGCAGCTTGACCTCCTGGACTCAAATGATTCTCCTGCCTTAGCCTCCCAAGTAGCTGGAACTACAGGTATGCACCACCACACCTGATGATTTTTTTTTTTTAACTTTTTGTAGAGATGAGATCTCACTATCTTGCCCAGGCTGGTCTCAAACTCCTGAGCTCAAGTAATCCTCCTGCCTCGGCCTCCAAAAGTACTGAGATTACAGGTTTGAGCCACTGTGCTTGACCTTTTCATTATAAATGTGGTATGAAGATTTCCCAGTGAAAAGGAGGTTTGGCAAATAATGACCATAGACAGCTACATACCCCCACCAGCATCTTCCACAGCAGGCTCAGACTACCCTTAACATAAGGCTGGTCAATTTCTAACAAAGGATCCCAGGGCAGACCGATTCCACATGAGAACAACAGAATAAAAAGTGTATCTAGGCCAGGTGTGGTGACTTACCCTGGTAATCCCAGCATTTGGGAGGCCAAGGCAGGCAGATCACTTGAGGTCAGGAGTTCGAGACCAGCCTGGCCAACATGGTGAAACCCCATCTCTACTAAAAATACAAAAAGTAGCTGGGTGTGGTGGTGGGCGCTTGTAATCCCAGCTACTCAGGAGGCTGAGGCAGAAGAATCACTCGAACCCGGGAAGCAGAGGTTACAGTGAGCCGAGATCATGCCACTGCAGTCCAGCCTGGGCAACAGAATGAGACTCCGTCTCAAAAAGAAAAGAGAGGCCGGCGCGGTGGCTCAAGCCTGTAATCCCAGCACTTTGGGAGGCCGAGACGGGCGGATCACGAGGTCAGGAGATCGAGGCCATCCTGGCTAACATGGTGCAACCCCGTCTCTACTAAAAAAAAAAATACAAAAAACTAGCCGGGCGAGGTGGCGGGCGCCTGTAGTCCCAGCTACTCTGGAGGTTGAGGCAGGAGAATGGCGTAAACACGGGAGGCGGAGCTTGCAGTGAGCTGAGATCCGGCCACTGCACTCCAGCCTGGGCGACAGAGCGAGACTCCGTCTCAAAAAAAAAAAAAAAAAAAGAGAACTCCAGGGCAAAAGCAGCACCTCGGTCCCTGCCCGGTGCAGCCCTCCCAGTGCCAAGCACACAGCAAGGGCTTGCTCAACCCCCACAGGCCAGGCGTGCTCTTTCCGCGGCACGGGCACCCCCGCAGAGGGCACACAGTCTAGGTTACTCACCAACAACACTGGGGGCGTCGATCAGGTTCAGCAGGTCATCGTCCTCCTGGTGCTGGGCGTAGGTGAGCCGGGAGCGTTCCTGTGCCGCACACAGCACCTTCTGTAGCACCTCAATGCTCCGCAGCTTCTTGCAGAGGCTGGCCTCCCTCACCGACTCCTCGTGATGAGTCATGGCTCTGCGCAGGTGGGACTTCCCTGAAGACGGAAGCCAGCACCCACGTGACTTGCAGATCCACCAAGCAGAGCATAAGGGCCCAAGGGGCAGCCCAAGAGGTTGGACGTTCTCTTTTCTAAAGGATCTACCTGGATAGCTAGAGCCTCTGATACCCTACCTTGTTTTAACCTGAGTGCCTCTCTCCTAGCAGAGAGAGCCGGACAGACTCCCTTTTAGTTTCTTCACTTGCAGCCCCTTTATCCCCCTTAAGGGAATAACTAGTGCAAGGCTGACTCCAAGCACATCCAGGAATGCAAACTGCTGATAAGATACTGAGGCAGGCTGTACCAGCAGCTCCTGGGGATGTGCTCAGTGGAAGGTACTTAAAGCCCCTGCATTTATCTCTTAGTGATAGTTTAAGCCTCTGCACCTGGAACTGTTTATTTTTTGTAACTGCTTCTATAACCAATTAATTTTTTTTTTTTCTTTTGAGACGGAGTCTCGCTCTGTCTGTCGCCCAGGCTGGAGTGCAGTGGTGTGATCTTGGCTCACTGCAAGCTCCGCCCCCAGGGTTCACGCCAACCAATTAATTTTTTAACTTTTTTGCCTATTCTGCTTCTGTAAAATTGCTTTAGTTAAACCCCCGTCCCCTATTTAGACCTATGTATAAAAGAAAAGCTAGCCCCTTCTCTGGGGCCGAGAGAATTTCGAGCATTAGCTGTCTATTGGTCGCCGGCTAATAAAGGACTCCTGAATTAGTCTCAAAGTGTGGCGTTTCTCTATTACTCACTTGGTTACAACAAGCCTTTTATTAAAATATTATTTTATTTCATTTTTATATTTTATATTTAGAGCCAGGGTCTCGCTTTGTTTCACACACTGGAGTACAGTGGTGCAATCATGGCTTACTGCAGCCTCAAACTCCTGGGCTCAACTGAACCTCCCACTTCTGACTCGTGAGTAGCTTAGCTGGGGCCACAGGCACGCACCACCACACTTGGATAATGTTTTCATTATCATTATTCATTATCATTGCTGTGTTGCCCAGGCTGGTCTCAAACTCCTGGCCTCAGGCAATCTGCCTGCCTTGGCCTCCCAGAGTGCTGGGATGACAGGCGTGAGTCACTGCGCCCAGCCCAAACCTCCCTTAAATGCGTATGTAATAAGCTCACTTGTGTCCAGAAGATGTTCACTCAACAAATATTTACCAAATGTGCTGGGCACTAGAGATAAAGCAATGACTAACCAAACTGACCCCACATTCATGGAGTTTATATGTAGGGACTGAAGACAGGTAACTAACAAGCCAAGAAATATGTAATGGATGGGTGGTGATAAGGTTATGGAGAAAAATAAAGCAGGGTAAGCGGAGATGGTGAGACAAGACTGGGAATGGGGCTGTCCTATGACGGGTGAGCGAGGAAGGCTTTTTTTTTTTTCTTAAGACGGAGTCTCGCTCTGTCACCCAGGCTGGAGTGCAATGGCACGATCTTGGCTCGCTGCAACCTCCGCCTCCCAGGTTCAAGCGATTCTCCCACCTCAGCCTCCCGAGTAGCTCGGACTAGAGGCATGTGCCTCCACATCTGTCTACGTTTTTGTATTTTTGGTAGAGACTGGGTTTCTCCATGTTGCCCAGGCTGGTCTCAAACCCCTGACTTCAAGCTGTCCTCCCATCTTGGCCTCCCAAAGGACTGGGATTGCAGGCCTCACGTGAGCCACCACACCTGGCCAAGGAAGGCTTTGTGATATGGTCCTTTTTGAGCAGAACCCTGATGGATGTGAAGGAGTAGCAGGTGCGAGGGCCCTGGGGCAGGGGCACACGCAGGTGTTCAAGGGCAAGGAGGAGCTAGGGTGTGCCTGGAGGCAGGGAGGGCGGGAGAAGGGGAGAGTATGAGTGCAGGGAAGGAGGAGGACCAGATCATGGCGGACCTCAAGTGTGTGAGATGAGGGCTCTCACTCCTGTTCTGCGTGAGGTGGGAGCCCATTAGGGTGTGAGCAGAGGGCTGATGTGATATGATCTGTGTGACCAGACTCTGACGGGGCGGCAGGAAAACCAGCTATGAGCAGGGCAAGCCACGTGACCTCTCTGGGTCTCCGTTTCCTCAGCTGTAAAACGGGGATGCCACGAGACCCACCTCATAGTGTTGTGTGGGGTTTCAGTGAGTGAATGTTTGTTACATAAGCACTGTACACGTGTAGCTTCCACCAGGGCAGCAGGGTTAAAGTGGCCAGATTTGAGATGCGTTTTCTAGGTACAGCCAAAGGGATTTGCTAATCAAATGTAGGGTGAGAAAGTAAGACAAGAGGTTAGGTGTGGTGGCTCGTGCCTGTAAAACCAGCACTTTGGGAGACAGAGACAGGAGGATCGCTAGAGGCCAGGAGTTCAAAAACAGCCTGGGCAACACAGCCAGACCGCGTCTCTACAAAAACCTTTTTACAGTATTAGCTGGGCGTGGTGGTGCATGCCTGTAGTCCCAGCTACTCAGGAGGATCACTTGAAGCCAGGAGTTCGAGGCTGCACTGAGCTGTGATTGCACCACTGCACTGCAGCCTGGGGGACAGCAAGATGCTGTCAAAGAAAGCAAATGAAAGAAAAGGAAAAAGGAAAGGAGGGAGGAAGCATAGATGGGGAGGAGAGAGAGAAAGGAAAGAAGGAAAGAATGAAGGAGAGAAAGGAAAGGGAAGGGAAGAAAAGGAAA
>NW_012111697.1:1031296-1044545 GCF_000951035.1 Colobus angolensis palliatus
GGAAAGGAGGGAAGAGAGAAGAGGGGAAGGGAGAAAAGGGGAGGGGAAAGGAGGGAGGAGGAGAGAGGAGGTGACAGAAGGGGAGGGGAGGGGAGGGAAAGGGGAGGAAAAAGAAGAGTGGAGAGTAAGTCCAAGGTTTCTGGCCTGAGCACCTAGAGGGGTGGGAGTTGCCATCACTGAGACGGGGAAGCCGCGTATGTGTGTATGAGTGGTGCGTGGTGGGGCAGGTTAGGGTGGTGGAGGTGAGGTCTGCACATGGGAAGAGATACTCACACTGAGACACGGCAGAGACCAAACCAGGACACTTCATTACCGGTCATTAGGTGTTCTTGGTAATTAAGCCATGCATAAGGAAATCAACAAATGTCTCCTTCCCCATTAGCATGGTACAGGCCACCCCGTGGACCCCGAGGGAGATGGTTAAAGTCCTGGCTCCACAGTGGGAGGCCTGGGTGCTATGGAACCTGTGAGAACACAGCCTGGGAAGCCCTCTGAGGCTCGGGACTGCGCCTCATGACTTCTGAATCCAAAGTGAACACAGTGACTCGGAACACCGCCCTCTCCTGGGCCCTCTTCAGGACCTCTCCGTGGCTGTCTGTGAGCAGGGCCAGCTGGGCACCGAGTGGGGCCCAGGTCTGGATGCAGGGGGACACGCACCCAGCTGTCGGCGCTGCTGATCGTTCTTCAGTGTGGCCAAGGGTGTCAGCCCCTCTGGCATGCGGTCGTAGAGCTGGGACAGGCACTTCTCCTGGTGGTCCAGATCTGTGCCTGGCTTCACTGCAAAGAGAACCACAGGTTAAATCCCCTCTCATGGACCTGGCCCCAGACCCACATAGAGATTTCTCTTTCCACCACGTCTCCTGCTTCCTTTCTTCTGCAGTTTCACAAGGCATTTGGGATCATGGGTCTCCTTTCTGCCCCTGGCCACACCCCAGGCAGTCTGGCCCTCCAGCCTTTTCTTCCTTTGAGACAGTCTCACTCTGTCACTCAGGGTGGCGTGTGGTCTCACTCTGTCACCCAGGCCAGAGTGCAATGGCGCAATCATAGTTCACTGCAGCCTTGAACTCCTGGGCTCAAGTGATCCTCCCACCTCAGCTTCCTGAGTAGCTAGGACTACAGACATGCACCACTACATGCCAGGCTAATTTTTTAAATTTTTTGTAAAGGTTTGTAAACTTGCTGTGTTGCCCAGGCTGGTCTCAAACCCCTGGGTTCAAGCGATCCTCCTGCTTCAGCCTCCCAAAGTGCTAGGATCAAATGTGTGAGCCCCATGCCCGGCTACCCCAAAGTTCTTGCTCATTGGGACCAGCCAGACTCCAGAGGTTCATAACTTTATAATTTTTTATTTTTTGAGATGGAGTCTTGCTCTGTCGCCCAGGCTGGGGTACAGAGATGTGACCTCGGCTCTCTGCAATCTCCACCTCCTGGGTTCAAGCAATTCTGCCTCAACCTCCCGAGTAGCTGGGATTACAGGTGCGTGCCTCCACGCCTGGCTAAATTTTGTATTTTTAGTAGAAACGAGGTTTCAGCATCTTGGCCAGGCTGGTCTCGAACTCCATGATCCACCCGTCTCGGCCTCCCAAAGTGCTGGGATTATAGGCGTGAGCCACCACGCCCAGCGATGTTCATAATTTGACCCTGAGCCCCAACACACTACCTCCTCCGACTCACCCACCACACAGAACCTCCTAGCGTAGCCCAGACCCTGCCATGCCTGGCCTGCACCCCTCTGCAGGCCTGCACACCAGCAGCAGAGCCCCTTCCTGCTTCAACCGTACCCTCCCTGGTGCGCATCCTGCTCTCAAACCTCACAAAACCACTCTCCACTTCCCCAGCACCCTCAGCCTCTGCTCCTGTGCTCACTTTCCTCCCTCTAGGCTGACCCTTCCCTCCTGTACAGATGGAAAAGTTGAACTCAAATGTCACCACCTCTGAGAAGCCATCCATGACCACGGAGTCCACCTGCTGCCGCATTTGTGTTTCTGTAGCAATCACCGAAGCACTATATGGTATTTCTATTTGTTTCCACATCTTATCTCGCCTAATAGACTACATAGTACTAGGAGTGGTAGCTCACACTTTCAGAGAACCTACAGTATACAAAGCATTATTGAGCTTTGCGCACAGGCCCTTCATTTTCATGACAGCCTGTGAGGTAGGTTCTCTCCATATACCTATTTTACAGATGAGAAAATTGAGGTAGAAGACAGTTAAGTAACTTGCCAAAGGTCATACAGCTCATTCATGGCAGAGCTGAGATATGAACCCAGGAAGTCTGGCTCCAGAGGCTGTCTTTTGAATCTTCAGGAGGCTGCCTGGATTAGTATTCATTACATCAAAAATCCGTGGCCAGGCACCGTGGCTCATGCCTGTAATCCCAATACTTTGGGGAAGCCAAGGCAGGACAATTGCTTGAGGCCAAGAGTTTGAAACCAACCTAGGCAACATAGTGAGACTCCATCTCTACCAAAAAAAAAATTTTTTTTAAATTAACTGGTGTAGTGGCATGTGCCTGTAGTCCCAGTTACTCAGGAGGCTGAAGTGGGAGAATCACTTGAGCCCAGAAGTTCAAGAAGGCAGTGAGCCATGATCATACTGCTGCACTCCAGCCCCATCTCTAAAAATAAATTAAATTAAATTAAATTAAATTAAATTAAATTAAAATAAATTAAAATTCCGATCATCAGACTTTTTTTGCATTGATTTTTATTTTATTATTATTATTGTTTTTGAGATAGAGTCTTGCTCTCTCGCCCAGGCTGGAGTTCGGCGCAGTCTCGGCTCACTGCAACCTCTACCTCCCCGGCTCAAGCCATTCTCTTGCCTTAGTCACCTGAGTAGCTAGGATTAGAGGCACGCGCCATGCCTGGCTAATTCTTGTACTTTTAATAGAGATGGGGTTTCACCATGTTGGCCAGGCTGGTCTCTAACTCCTGACCTCAAATGATCTGCCTGCCTTGGCTTCCCAGAGTGCTGGGATTACAGGCATGAGCCACTGCACCCAGCCTACATTAATTTTGATTCTTTTAAAATATTACCTTAAAATGTTACTTATCTTGATGCCAGCATTTTTGGCATTCCGTTAGATTCTAAATTCCAGGTGAAAATTCATCCTCTTGCACCCAGGCCGAATTAAAGGTGCCTCCTCTTCCTCCCTCCGAAGGAGCTTATAACCCCTAACCCCAGCATGGCCTGTGTGGCAGCTGCCTCAGTCATGGGTCATTCCCATCCTCTGCCTTCCGCCTGTGAGCATCTCCAGGGAAGGCAGTTAGCTCTCACTCAGCTCAGAATCACCCCTGGGGCAGCTGGACCACAGCCCTGGCCAAACCCCCGAACGCCCCAGGCCTTACCCTGGTGGTCGATGAGGAGGATGGCAGTGAAGTAGTGGGCCAGGGCCGCGTAGTGGTGGCCCTTCACGCAAGCCAAGCTGGCCCAGGAGTAGGGGATGTTCTCTTTCACCGGCACCTGGCTCATGGCTGCGTGCAGCTGCTGGTAGACCTCTCCCACCTGAAATAGAAGGGGCACTGGGAAGGGGCAGCCTGGCACAAGGGCCCTCATGAACCTATTTGCAGAGAAAGAGCTCTTTCTTCTTCCCATGCAACAGCCCCTGCCAGGGGCTGCTCCAGAATCTGGGAGCAACTCCAAGCAACCCCTCGTTCTGTCATTGTCACAGTTAACAGAGGGATCAGGCTGCTGTCATTATGCTGGTTTTTAGGTTAAGCTGCAGATGGAATCAGTGATCCGTATCTGAAACACCAACACTGGCCAAGAAAACTCAAGCCAGCAGTACTGGCCGAAGCTGGCACAATGCCCAGGTCACAGGCAAGCTCCCGTGGGAAGGCCCTGCTACTTCCAGTGCTCCTGTGCCAGCATCTCCTGCCCACTCCCGAAAGTCACAGGAACCAGGGAGTCTTACCTTGGCAGCCTCCTGAGCCACTTTCACCAGCATGAAGAATTCATTTCGGATCCCGGGAAGGCTGATTTTCTCAAACACGCTTTCTTGGGCTTGGGCAAGCATCATTTTGACAAGCACGCTGAGCATGGCAGGGCTCATGTCGTAACTTGGAGTATGGGTAAATGTCTCTTTCAGGTAGTTTAAAACCCCTAAAAGTGGAAAATGTTTTGCCCATTAGTTCGGGTTCATATTTACTTCATCACGTTGCTGTAGAGAAAGACAGGAGACCAGGTGCGGTGGCTCATGCCCGTAATCCCAACGCTTTGGGAGGCTGAAGCGAGCAGATCACTTGTGTCAGGAATTTAAGACCAGTGTGGCCAACATGGTGAAACCCTGTCTCTATAAAAAATGCAAAAATTAGCTGGGCATGGTGGCGTGCGCCTATAGTCTCAGCTCCTCTGGAGGCTGAGGCAGGAGGATCGCTTGAGCCCAGGAGGCAGAGGTTGCAGTGAGCTGAGATCTCACCACTGCACTCCAGCCTGGGTGACAGAGCAAGACTCCGTCTCCAAAAAAAAAAAGGAAATAAAGAACCGGTGTCCTACAACATATTAAAAAATCTGATTCTTAATTATATGGTCCAGCAATTCTACGCCTACATGTATCCCCAAACAATTCAAAGTGGGAGCTTAAATGACATTTGAACACCCGTGTTAATAGCAACATTATTCCCAAGAGCTGAAAAGTGGAAACCACCCAGACGTCCACCAGCGGATGAATGATTAAACACAATGTGGCCTATCCATACAATGGAATTATTTTTCAGCCTTAAAAAGGAATGAAATTCTGACACATGCTACAGTGTAAATAAGGACATTATGCTAAGTGAAACGAGCCAGTCAGAAAAGGACCAATATTGTAGGATTCCATTTAGAAAAGGTACCCGGAATAGTCAAATTCACAGAAACAGAAAAGAGAATAGAGGTTAGCTGGGGCTGGGAAAGGGGGCAATGGGAAGTTATTGCTTAACTGAGTACAGAGCTTCGCTTTGGATGATGAAAAAGTTCCGGAGAGAGCTGGGCGCAGGCGCTGCCGCCTGTAATCCCAGCTACAAGGGAGGCTGAGGTGGGAGTGTTGCTTGACGTTAAGAGTTCAAGACCAGCCTGGGCAACATACTGAGACCTCCATCTCTTAAAATATATATACTTTTTAAAAACGTATTTACTTGGCCGGGTGCGGTGGCTCACATCTGTAATCCCAGCATTTTGGGAGGCCGAGGCAGGCGGATCACGAGGTCAAGAGATCGAGACCATCCTGGCCAACATGGTGAAACCTCGTCTCTATTAAAAATATAAAAATTAGCTGGGCATGGTGGTGGGCGCCTGTAGTCCCAGCTACTCGGGAGGCTGAGGCAAGAGAATCACTTGTACCCAGGAGGCGGAGGTTGCAGTGAGCTGAGATCAATCAATCCATTGCACTCCAGCCTGAGCAACAGAGTGAGGCGCCATCTCAAAAAAACAAAAATGTATTTATTTTATTTATTTTTGAGACAAGGTTACACTCTGTTGCCCAGACTGGAGTGCAGTGGCATGATCACGGCTCACTGCAGCCTCAAACTCCTGGGCTCAAGCGGTCCTCCCACCTCAGTCTCCTGAAGAGCTGGGACTACAGCCATGCACCATCCCACATCCAGCTAATTTTAAAATTTTTTGTACAGATGGGGTCTCCCTATGTTGCCCAGGCTGGTCTCCAACTCCTGGATTCAAGTGATCCTCCTGACTCAGCCTCCCAAAGTGCTGGGATTACAGGTGTAAGCCACCTTGCCTAACCAACAAAAAATTTTTTTAACTTCTGGAGATGGTTAGTGGTAATGGCTGCACAACACTATGAATGTACAAATGCATTTAATGCCATTGAACTGCACACTTAAAAATGGTTAAAATGTGCTTCTGGTTGGCAGGATAATTTTTAAATTTTAAAAATGTAAGATAATCATTAAAATGATAATTTTATGTTCTAAGTTATGTTACTATAATAAAAAAAACTGGTTAAAATAGTACATTTTTGGGAGGCTGAGGCAGGAGAATGGCATAAACCCGGGAGGTGGAGCTTGCAGTGAGCTGAGATCTGGCCACTGCACTCCAGCCTGGGCGACACAGCAAGACTCCATCTCAAAAAAATAAAATTAAAAAAAAGTACATTTTAAGTTATATATGTATATTTTAACACAATTTATTTATTTATTTATTTATTTTTTTGAGACGTAGTCTCACTCTAATGCCCAGGCTGGAGTGCAGTGGCATGATTTTGACTCACTGCAACCTCTACCTCCCAGATTCAAGCGATCCTTCTGCCTCAGCCACCCAAGTAGCGGGGATTACAGGTGCCCAACACCACACCCGGCTAATTTTTGTATTTTTAGTACAGACAGCGTTTCACCATGTTGGCCAGGTTGGTCTTGAACTCCTGACCTCAGGTGATCTGCCTGCCTCAGCCACCCAAAGTGCTGGGATAACAGGCGTTAGCCACCCCACCCAGCCTTTTAACCCAATTTTTAAAAAACTGGATTATCTTCCAAAACACTTGCATCTCTGTTGAGTAAAGAAACCAGCCTGCTCCCCACAACTCGTGTCACCTGGGACAAAATTCCATCACAACAGTAATGGAGGTAAAAGCAGAGAGCAGGCAGAAGGACTGAGGGGCTCACAGGGGGCCAGGCTCACACATAAGATCTGAGTCATTCAGCAGTCCAGGGCTTTTCCCCTGGACCTCAAGAAAGATCTATTCTGGCCAGGCGCGGCGGTTTATGCCTGTAATCCCAGCATTTTGGGAGGCCGAGGCGGGCGATCACCTGAGGTCAGGAGTTCGAGACCAGCCTGGCCAATGTGGCAAAACCCCGTCTCTACTAAAATTATAAAAATTAGCCAGCCATGATGGTACACACCTATAATCCCAGCTACTCAGGAGGCTGAGGTAGGAGAATCGCTCGAGCCCGGGAGGTGGAGGTTGCAGTGAGCCAAGATCTCACCACTGTACTCCAGCCTGGGCGACAGAGTGAGATTCTGCCTCAAAAACAAAAACAAAAACAAAAAAAACTCAATCCCTCTGCTCCAATGGAAATTTTCACACTGCAGCCCTCCACTGACTTCTCTATAGTTTAGTAAATTAACTGTCCAAAGCACTAACTGACAATCAATCTGGAAGTGAAATAGAACCTCTGATATGAGTCCCATCCAACTGGTTCCTCTGGTTTTGTTGCTGAGCAAAAAAAAAAAAAAAAAAAAAATCACCCTGCAGAGGGATAGCACCTGCTGTTTTGAGTTGTGAGCTCCCTGGGGGTTCCCTCACACTCCCCACTGTTCTCCCGTTTGCTTCATTTTGTCTATAGTTTGTCTCCATTGCTGTAATCTCAGAGATAGGACACAGCGTGCCTACCCAAGATTCCTCAGAAAGATGAGTCCAGAAAAAAGATTTACAGCAAAAGAAATCAACTCGTACTTGGAATCTTAGCATATCGCTTCATCCCAAGAGACTAATCTTTTTTTTTTTAATTAATTAATTATTTTTTGAGACAGGGTCTTACTCTGTCGCCCAGGCTGGAGTGCAATGGCGTGATCTTGGCTTACCACAACCTCAGCTGATCCTTCCATCTCAGCCTCCCAAGTAGCTGAGACTACAGGCATGCACCACCAGGCCCAGCTAATTTTTGTACTTTTTGTAGATACTGAGTTTTGCCTTGTTGCCCAGGTTGATCTCAAATTCCTGGACTCCAGCAATCCACCCACCTCAGCTTCTTAAAGTGCTGGGACTACAGGCATGACCCACCGTGCCCAGCCTATATTTTTAGTTTAAAAAAAAAAAAAAGAATTCTTTTTAGGGACGGAGTCTTACTCTGTCACCCAGGCTAGAGTGCAGTGATGCAATCATAGCTCACTGCAGCCTCAAACTCCTGGGCTTAAGTGATCCTCCCATCTTAGCCTCTGGAGTAGATGGAACTATGGGTGGACACCACCACGCCTGGCTAATTGTTAAATATTTTGTAGAGACGGGGTCTTCCTGTGTGGCCCAGGCTGGTAGGACCAATCATTGTAACATCAGAAATTTCACAATGAGTCAAAGTGGCAAAGCTATGGTTCTTCACAAGCTTGCAGGGCAAAGTGATATCAAACAATGATCCATACAGATGGACGGAGATCACACCCCAAAGCAGAAAGTCGATGATCAGCCCAGAAGGCAAGATGCTATACAGCTAGCCTGGGGACCACACTGCAGTCTACACTGTGCCCTGCTCTTGCATCCATCCCCACGTGTAGTCTGACCCAGATACAGGCCCTGCTATGGGGCAGCAAGGCAGAACCCGCAGGCCCGTGTGAGCTGGGCCAGGCTCACTCACAGCACTGGGCCTGGTGACCCTGGTCCTCCATAGGTGTAAGCACTAGGCTGCTTTTCTCCTCGACCCCGCACCTCATTCTCACACTAAGATTACCTGAGGTCAGGAGTTTGAGACCACCCTGGCCAACATGGCAAAATCTCATCTCTACTAAAACTACAAAAATTAGCCGGGCATGGTGGCAGGCACTTGTAATCCCAGCTACTTGGGAGGCTGAGGCAGAAGAATTGCTTGAACCCAGTAGGCAGAGGTTGTAGTGAGCAGAGACCGTGCCACTGTACTCCAGCCTGGGTGACAAGAGCAAGACTCTATCTCAAAAATAAATAAATACATAAAATAACAAAAGACGGTTCCCAGAAGGGAACTGAGCTATGAGACATCCTTTGAATGCATCACTTGACAAAGGGTTGAGAACACCCACTTCATGCAGGAGAAGCTGGCAGAATGCAAGTGATATAAAGGCACGGAGGGGCCGGGCACAGTGGCTCACATCTGTAATCCCATCATTTTGAGAGGCTGAGGCGGGCAGATCACCTGAGGTCAGGAGTTTGAGACCAGCCTGGCCAGCATGGCGAAACCCTGTCTCTACTAAAAATACAAAAATTAGCCGGGCATGGTGGTGAGTGCCTGTAATCCCAGCTACTCAGGAGGCCCAGCTAATTTTTGTACTTTTTGTAGATACTGAGTTTCGCCTTGCTGCCCAGGCTGATCTCAAATTCCTGGGCTCCAGCAATCCACCCACCTCAACCTCCTAAAGTGCTGGGATTACAGGCATGAGCCACCATGCCTGGTCTATTTTTTTAATTAAAAAAAAATTTAATTGCCGGGCGCGGTGGCTCAAGCCTGTAATCCCAGCACTTTGGGAGGCCGAGACGGGCGGATCACGAGGTCAGGAGATCGAGACCATCCTGGCTAACACGGTGAAACCCCGTCTCTACTAAAAACTACAAAAAACTAGCTGGGCGAGGTGGCGGCGTCTGTAGTCCCAGCTACCCGGGAGGCTGAGGCAGGAGAATGGCGTGAACCCGGGAGGCGGAGCTTGCAGTGAGCTGAGATCCGGCCACAGCACTCCAGCCTGGGTGACAGAGCGAGACTCCGTCTCAAAAAAACAAACAAACAAACAAACAAACAAAATTTAATTAAAAAAATAAATTTAATTAAAAAAAATCAGGAGGCTGAGGCAGGAGAATCACATGAAACCGGGAGGTGGAGGTTGCAGTGAGCTGAGATCGCACCACTGCACTCCAGCCTGGGCGACAAGAGCGAAACTCCATCAAATAAATAAATAAATAAATAAATAAATAAAGGCACGGAGAGTAATACGTACTGATAAGGTACACCTGATACAAGAAAAAGATACCTACAGTTTCACTATTTGGGGAAAGTTACTCTGCTCTTCATGACAGTGTTGAAAGAAACAGCTATGCACTGCCATCCCAGGGGCCACTTGTCTGGAAAAGATTAATCGTCAGCCACAGGATTCACCATGTACATCAGCCATCCCAGACTGAGGTCTGAACCACTGAGCAAGTTTCTTAATGGGAAGTTACACCAGAGCTGGAGACTGGTCTGGCCCTTGCGGGGGATGACCTGTAGACCCTCTTCAGTAAGCGGTCCCCTGGTGTCACCGGGTGGGGCCAAGGCTATGTCTGGTCAGCCCTGGAGGAGACATACCTGCGGCTCTCTGAAAGGCGTCTATGGCATTCTCCAGCCCAGCCTGCGTCTGCCGATCACACCGGGTCCCGATCTGGGTGTAGAGGGCCCCAGTGTTGAACAGGACACTGGCCTTCTCCAGCAGCAGGTTCTGCTGGCTGACCGGAACCCCAGTGAGTGAGTCATACCTATGTGAAAGAAATGCATTCTGAGAATACACATTACTTGGCTAGTTAATGTTACTTTTGGATGCAAGTGGAAAACATTTTTTTTTTTTTTAAGAGTCAGGATCTCACTCTGTTGCCCAGGCTGGAGTGCAGTGGTGTCATCACAGCTTACTGTAGCCTCCAACTTTAGGGCTCAATTGATCCTCTCACCCCAGTCTCACAAGAATAGCTGGGATTATAGGTGCATGCCACCATACCTGCCTATTTTTTTTTTTTTTTTTTTTTAATTTTTGTAGAGATGCGGTCTTACTATGTTACCCAAACTGCTGTCAAACCCCTGGGTTGGCCAGGCGCCGTAGCTCACACCTGTAATCCCAGCACTTTGGGAGGCCAAGGCAGGTGGATCACCTGAGATCAGGAGTTCGAGACCTGCCTGGCCAACATGGTGAAACCCAATCTCCACTAAAAATACAAAAATTAGCCGGGCATGGTGGCGGGCGCCTGTAATCCCAGCTACTCAGAAGACTGAGGTGGGAGAATCGCTTGAACACAAGAGGTGGAGGTTGCAGTGAGCCGAGATGGCACCACTGTGCTCCAACCTGGGCAGCAACAACAACAACAAAACTCATTTCTTCAATAAAATTCAAGAATGCATATGCACTGAGGCTTTTGTTTCCAAGCAAGATGACAGCACTGATCACACTGACCACCACAGCCACACACAAAAATATCTGACAGGGTAACTGGATAAACACACCATGGGACATCCAGACAATGGAATATTACTCAGCACTAAAAATGGAGAAATGCACCAGCAAGCCATGAAAAGATGCAGAGGATACATTACTAAGTGAAAGAGCCAACCTGAACATTGCTACCTACTGCACAGCACGCTGTATGATTCCAATGTTCTGAAAAGCCAAAACCCTGGAGACAGAAGAAAGATCGGGGTTGCCAGGACTTAGGGGGAGGGAGGAAGGAACAGGCAGAGCACAGGGGATTTTTCCAGCAGTGAAACTCTTCTATATGACACTGCAAAGGTGGATCACTGTCATTCTATGTTGGCCAAAAGCCATAGAATACACAAGTGCAAGAATGAACCCTAATGGAAACTATGGACTCTGGGTGATAATCATGTGTCAGGTAAGTTCCTCGATTATAAAAAAAAAAAAGGGCCGGGTGCAGTGGCTCACACCTGTAATCCCAGCACTTTGGGAGGCCGAGGCAGGGAGATCATGAGCCCAGGGATTGAGACCAGCCTGGCCAACATGGTGAAACCCCTTCTCTACTAAAAACACAAAAATTAGCCAGGCAAGGTGGGGCACACCTGTAGTCCCAGCTACTCAGGAGGCTGAGGCAGAACAATCACTTGAAACCAGGAGGCGGAAGTTGCAGTGAGCCAAGATCGCGCCACTGCACTCCAGCCAGGGCGACAGAGCGAGACTCTGTCTCAAAAAAAAAAAAAAAAAAGTACCAGGCTGGTGCAGTGGCTCATGCCTGTAATCCTAGCACTTTGGGAGGCTGAGGTGGGCAGACAGCTTGAGTCCAGGAGTTGGAGACCAGCCTGGGCAACACAGTAAGACCCGGTCTTTGTAAGGAAAAAAAATGTGCCACTCTAAATAATAAAGCCTATCTTAAAAAAAAATATTTGGGCCAGGTATGGTGGCTCACACCTGTAATTCCAGCACTTTAGAAGCCAAGGCTGGTGGATGCCTTGAGCTCAGGAGTTTGAGACCAGCCTGGGCAACATAGTGAAACCCTGTCTCTACCAAAAATACATGGTGGTAGCATGTGCCTTTAATCCCAGCTACTTGGGAGGCTGAGGTGGGAAGATGGCTTGATACTGAGAGGCAGAGGTTGAAGTAAGCTGAGATCATATCACTACACTCCAGCCTGGGTGACAGAGTGAGACTCTGTCTCAAAAAAAAAACAAAAAAAAAGGTGTGTATATATATATACACACACACATATACATGTGTATATGTGTGTGTGTGTGTGTATATATGTATATATATATGGCTTCTCCTAAATGAAATATGGCAATTACTAACCCCTCATAATTCTTTCTGAAATCTAAAAACTCAGGATTTGTTTTAATTTGTTTTACTTTTTTATTTTTTCAAAGTCTCATTCCGTTGCCTAGGCTGGAGTACAGTGGCATGATCATGACTCACTGCAGCCTCGACCTCCTGGGCTTAGGTGATTCTCTCATCTGAACCTCCCAAGTAGATGGGACTAGAGGCACACACCACCCACGCCTGGCCAATTTTCTCTAATTGTTTTGTAGAGATGGGGTCTCACTGTGTTGCCTAGACTGGTCTCAAACTCCTGGGGTCAAGTGATCCACCCACCTTGGCCTCCCAACATGCTAGAATTCCGGATGTGAGCCACCACACCCAGTCTAGGACTTGTTTTATTTATTTATTTATTTATTTTTATTTTTAGAGACAGAGTTTTGCTCTTTCGCCCAGGCTAGAGTGCAGCGGCACCATCTTGGCTCACTGCAGCTTCTGCTTCCCGGGTTCAAGCAATTCTCATTCCTGCCTCAGCCTCCCAAGTAGCTGGGATTACAGGCACCCCCCACCACGCCCGGCTAATTTTTGTATTTTTAGTAGAGACAGGGTTTTGCCATGTTGGTCAGGCTGGTCTCAAACTCTTGACCTTAGGTGATCCACCCACCTCGGCCTCCCAAAGTGCTAGGATTACAGGCATGAGCCACCGCGCCTGGCTCTAGGACTTGTTTTAAAGTTTACTCATGAACCAAGGGGTGTGCAGATAGCTTCTCCCTAATTCATGACTAAGGAGAAACCACCTTTCGCTTTTTGGCCATGCAGACAGGCTGGTGCATTGTTATGCAAAGTCATCCCGCTTTCCTTTGCTTTACATGAGGAAGGCATCAGTAGCCATCCATCGGCTGTAGAAATATTCGATTCTGATACACCCCTGACCTTCTAGGGTGTGTTCTCCTTTCACTGACACTCCTAACGACACTCAGAGAAGGGGTGTAGCATTTCCAAAGTACTTTAGGTGTGGTTTTTTTCTCTTTTTTTTTGACAGAGTCTCACTCTGTCACCCAGGCTGGAGTGCAGTGGCGCGATCTTGGCTCACTGCAACCTCTGCCTCCTGGGTTCAAGTGATTCTCCTGCC
>NW_012111697.1:1044595-1049436 GCF_000951035.1 Colobus angolensis palliatus
CGATCTTGGCTCACTGCAACCTCTGCCTCCTGGGTTCAAGTGATTCTCCTGCCTCAGCCTCCCAAGTAGCTGGGACTACAGGCATGCGCAACCATGCCCGGCTAATTTTTGTATTTTTTAGTAGAAGCAGAGTTTCACCATATTGGACAGGCTGGTCTCAAACTCCTGACCTCGTGATCTGCCTACCTCAGCCTCCCAAAGTGCTGGGATTACAGGTGTGAACCACCGCGCCCAGCCTTTTTTTTCTTGTTTGAAATAGGGTTTCACTCCTATCACCCAGGCTGGAGTGTGGTGGTGCAACCTCTTCCCCCCGGGCTCAAGTGATTCTCCCGCCTCAGCCTCACAAGTAGCTGAGACTACAGGTGCATACCATCATATCCAGCAAATTTTTGTACTGTTTGTAGATAGGGGGTTTTGCCATGTTGCCCAGGCTGGGTCTCAAATTCCTGGGCTCAAGTGATCTGCCTGCCTCAGCCTCCCAAAGTGTTGGTATTATAGGCGTAAGCCACTGTACCTGGCCTCCCAAGTATTTAAACTATACTAATCTTTGAAAATACCAATTGGGTCTATGGTCATACCACCCTGACATGCCTGATCTTGTCTGAAAATACCAATTGTGGAGAATAATCAAATGTTCTACTTCCATTTTTTAAATCTGATCTAAGCTGAGTGAGTAGCTCATGCCTATAGTCCCAGCTACTCAGGAGGCTGAGGCAGAAATATCACCTGAGCCCAGGAATTCAAGACTAGCCTGGGCAACATAGCAAGACCCCGTTTCAAAAGAAACCTGATCTATTTCTGTTGGTGCTTTTGTCTCACTGGACAACACCTGATTTTCTCTTTCTATTTCCCCCTCTCTCTCTCACTCACACATACACATGCATGCCCCCCCTGTCCAATCTGAGACAAGAATCTTGCTTCTGGCTAATTCCACTTCAGAGCCCCGTGCTTCCCCAGTGATACAACAAGCAAGAAAAATGTCTCTTCTCCTTGGCTCGCTTGTTCTGAGAAGCAAGAGGCCACAGTCTGTTGGAGCCATCTCCCCACAGATCACCTTCATAAATAAATACCAATGTATTGACATATTTTTAGACTTCCCCAGATAAATGCAAGATAGGAAAGGGGGCTGAGGTGCACAGGGGCGCCCACAGAGGGGTGTCTGTGATGCTGAGGCTCCGTGGCACGTGAAGCTTCAGCACAGACCTCAGGCACTTACCAGGTGAACAGGAGTCCCATCTGCCGCGTGGGTGGGAAGAATCGACTCTCGACAAAGCCCAGCTGGATGAAGTATGTCATCAGCAGTTCCACCCCAGCCTCATCCCGGCTGGGCGTCCGACAAGCCTGCAAAGAAAAGAACCCCAGAGGGCATAGGCAGAGAAGGACACAGCTGACGGACCTTCCTGGAAGGTGCCCTGCACATACCAGCAGGTAACCTGTAACTATTTCTGCAGTATGACGACCTCACTGCTGGCACTGTAAACTCTAGGAGGGGTAGAAAGAACCTGGGAGGAAGTCAGAAATCCTGAAATCCAGGAGGCAGGTCTCTCCCCTTCTATGGTTTTCCTTTTTTTTTTTTTTTTTTTTGAGATGGAGTCTTGTTCTGTCACCCAAGCTGGAATGCAGTGGTGCGATCTTGGCTCACTGCAACCTCCACCTACCGGGTTCAAGTGATTCTCCTGCCTCAGCCTCCCAAGTAGCTGGGATTACAGGCATGTAGCATCATGCCTGGCTCGTTTTTGTATTTTTAGTAGAAACAGGGTTTTGTCATGTTGGCCAGTTTGGTCTCAAACTTCTGACCTCAGGTGATCCACCCGCTTCAGCCTCCCAAAGTGCTGGAATTACAGGCATGCACCACCATGCCCAGCTAATTTTGGTATTTTTAGTAGAGACGAGATTTCACCATGTTGGCCAGGCTGGTCTGGAACTCCTGACCTCAGGTGATCCGCCCGCCTCAACCTCCCAAAGTGAAGTGCTGGGATTACATAGGTGTGAGCCACCGCACCCGGCCTCCTTCTACGGTTTTCTTATGCAGCAAGTGGCATGGGTGATCCAGCACCCCCCAAACCATCACCTCCATCCGCCCGCAATTCTGTTAAGACCACAAGCATGCAATCATGGGGTACCCTAAAGACTCAGAAAAGCCACCCTCCCCTCTCTGCTGCACACAAAAACTTACTTGTCTCAGATCCATAAGATCTGCAATTTCATCTTCATATAAATAGCCATCTTCACTGTAATGTTCCAGGATAAAATCCTTTAAGAAAAATGAGGTCAGATACTATAAAATGTGACTGAAAACCATACATGTGCATAACAGTAACATGTCAATTATGAACCCGTTTTTAAAAAGGCAGAATAAAGAAAAACTTATAGGAGACAGAACACTTTAGTGATTTTCAAAGTGGGGGCATTTGTTTCCTTAATTTTATGTAGTTTTTTTGGCACCCAGGCTGGAGTACAGTGGCACAATCTCGGCTCACTGCAACCTCTGCCCCCCGGGTTCAAGTGATTCTCCTGCCTCAGCCTCCCAAGTAGCTGGGATTACAGGCACCTACCATAACACCCAGCTAATTGTTGTATTTTTAGTAGAGACAGAGTTTCACCATGTTGGCCAGGCTGGTCTCAAAATTCTGACCTCAGGTGATCCATCCACCTTGGCCTCCCAAAGTGCTGGGATTATAAGGTGTCAGCCACCATGCCAGGCCATAGATTTATTTTTTAATTTTTTTTTTTTTTTTTTTTTTTTTACCAGGGTTTTACACCTGTTGCCCAGGCTCCACCTCCCAGGCTCAAGTGATTCTCGTGCCTCAGCCTCCCAAGTAGCTGGGATTATGGGCATGCGCCCCCACGCCCAACTAATTTTTGGTAGAGACGGGGTTTCACCACATTGACCAGGCTGGTCTTGAACTCCTGGGCTCAAGCAATCCATCTGCCTCAGCCTCCCGAAGTGCTAGGATTACAGGTGTGAGCCACTGCACTCCACGCCAATGTTTTTAGATGTTGTGTTGCTTCAGTAAAAATGAAGAGTTTAAGTTAATTTTTTGCTTAAAAATGTCTTTTGTGCCCTTGCACCGTGGTTCACATCTGTAATCCCAGCACGTTGGGAAGACGAGGCAGGTAAATCACTTGAGCCCAGGAGTTCGAGACCAGCCTGTGACCTATACATTCAACTATACTGCAAACACCACAGATATTCAGGGGCTCAGACTTGCAATTCCGGGCCTCCCTCAGGACCTGGACAAATTTCCCAGCACAGACCCTGAGGGTAGGATTGTCATAACAGTCCCCAGACATGGATTTCCTTTGCCAAGAAGACCCTTAACCATGTTATAAAGGCATTTTATTTTATTTTATCTTTGAGGCAGGATCTCACTTTGTCACCTAGACTGGAGTGCAGCAGTGTGATCTCGGCTCACTGCAGCTTCGACTTCTCCGGGCTCAAGCAATCCTCCTACTTCAGCCTCCCAAGTAGCTGGGACCACAAGCATGTGCCAGCACACCCAGCTAATTTCATTTTTGTATTTTTTAATAGAGATGGGGTTTTGCCCTGTCGCCCCGCCCCTACAAGTGCTGGCTCCCCCAAGCTGCAAGAAAGGTGATCACATAGATTGCTCAATTACGTCTTCCCAATGACTGTGAGTAACCTCTTTACACAACTTCTACATTAAAGCTCCTCCTGTTTTTGTGTGTTCAACGCAGACACACAAACAAACGCTTGTCCTACAAAAATGGATTTGTACTAAATATACAACTCCGCTGTGCCTTCTTTTCCTTTTATTTTTTTAAGAGATGAGGGTCTCACTCTGTTGCCCAGGGTGGAGTGCAATGGTGCAATCATTGCCACTGCAGCCTCGAACTCCCGGGCTCAAGTCATCCTCCCACTTCAGCTTCTCCAGTAGATGGGACTCTAGCTGTGCACCACCACACTCAGCTAATATTGTTATTTTTCATAAAGACAGAGTCTTCCTATGTGGCCTAGGATGGTCTCGGACTCCTGGCCTCAAGTGATCCTCCCACCTCAGCTTCTCAAAGTGTTGGGATCACACGCATGAGCCACCACACCCAGCTGACTATGCTTCTTTTCTTTAAACATGGCCATGGGCTGGGTATGGTGGCTCATGCCTGTAATCCCAGCACTTTGGGAAGCTGAGGCAGGTAGATCACTTGAGGTCAGGAGTTCCAGACCAGCCTGGCCAACATGGTGAAACCCAATCTCCACTAAAAATACAAAAATTAGCCGGGCATGGTGGCGGGCGCCTGTAATCCCAGCTACTCAGAAGACTGAGGTGGGAGAATCGCTTGAACACAAGAGGTGGAGGTTGCAGTGAGCCGAGATGGCACCACTGTGCTCCAACCTGGGCAGCAACAACAACAACAAAACTCATTTCTTCAATAAAATTCAAGAATGCATATGCACTGAGGCTTTTGTTTCCAAGCAAGATGACAGCACTGATCACACTGACCACCACAGCCACACACAAAAATATCTGACAGGGTAACTGGATAAACACACCATGGGACATCCAGACAATGGAATATTACTCAGCACTAAAAATGGAGAAATGCACCAGCAAGCCATGAAAAGATGCAGAGGATACATTACTAAGTGAAAGAGCCAACCTGAACATTGCTACCTACTGCACAGCACGCTGTATGATTCCAATGTTCTGAAAAGCCAAAACCCTGGAGACAGAAGAAAGATCGGGGTTGCCAGGACTTAGGGGGAGGGAGGAAGGAACAGGCAGAGCACAGGGGATTTTTCCAGCAGTGAAACTCTTCTATATGACACTGCAAAGGTGGATCACTGTCATTCTATGTTGGCCAAAAGCCATAGAATACAC
>NW_012111697.1:1053036-1063518 GCF_000951035.1 Colobus angolensis palliatus
TTCCCACTTGAATCCCCCACAGACCCAAGGGCCCCGCAGGCAGGGCTGTGGCCTCCGGCACCCAACACAGTGCCAGACACAGGTGGGCTTATGAGGATCTGCCAAACAGGAGAGGAGTCCAGATACCCAGGAATGTGGCAGGGGAGCATACAAGCGAAGACTCTGGTTATTCAAATATTTAAGGGGAATGAATTGATGTCTTTGATTTCCTTTGAAATTGCATCATAAATAAGACAGACTGATGATATTAGCCATTACCTTCATTTTCTTTTTTTGTTTGTTTTTTGAGATGCAATTTCACTGTTTCCCAGGCTGGAGTACAGTGGCATAATCTCAGCTTACTGCATCCTCCGCCTCCTGGGTTCAAGCGATTCTCTCGTGCCTCAGTGTCCCGAGTAACTGGGATTATAGGCATATGCCACTATGTCCAGCTAATTTTTTTTTTTTTTGAGGCGGGATCTTGCTCTGTCGCCCAGGCTGGAGGGCAGTGGCGTGATCTCAGCTCCCTGCAATCTCTGCCTCCACCTCCTGGGTTCGAACAATTCACCTGCCTCAGCCTCTCAAGTAACTGAGATTACAGGTGTACACCACCACATCCAGCTAATTTCTGTACGTTTAGTAGAGACAGGGGTTTTACCATATTGGCCAGACTGGTCTTGAACTCCTGAGCTCGAGTGAGCCGACTGCTTCAGCCTCCCAAAGTGCTAGGATTACACGCCTTTAGCCATTACTTTCTTTTTTTTTTTTTTTTTTTTTGAGACGAAGTCTTGCTCTGTTGTCCAGGCTAGAGTGTAGTGGTGTGATCTTGGCTCACTGCAGACTCCGTCTCCTGGGTTCAAGCAATTCTCCTGCCTCAGCCTCCCGAGTAGCTGGGATTACAGACGCCCACCACTGTGCCCGGCTAATTTTTGTATTTTTTATTAAAGACAGGGTTTTCACCATTTCAGCCAGGCTGGTTTCGAACTCCTGACCTCATGATCCACCCGCCTCGGCCTCCCAGGGTGCTGGGATTACAGGCATGAGCCACCGCGCCCGGCCTAACAGACAGAAAAATGCACAGATGGACAAATATGTGAGGAAGCAATGCTGGCAGTGTGTTCCTGGAGGAAGTGAGTACACAGGGGTTTGCTATAAAATTCTTAGAATTTTTTGAGACGTTTGGAAACTTTTATAATAAAATCTTAGAGAAAAAAACTTTAGCTATTCTTCCAAAAACATAACCTAAACTGGTTACATGATTTAAGACAAAAAGATACTATTAATAAAAGAGGATATAAGTTTTAAATTTCAAAGCATATCCACTACAGACCCTCTTTGACTTGGCCTCTTAGGGAAGGCCGGCCTGGGTTTCCAACCTGCCTTGTCTAAGACCCAGGAGGAGCTTCAGAAGTCATTAAAGGCAACAACAAAAATCTGGCAGGAATAAAGGCACAAATTATGCACGTAGCTGGCTGAGAAGGGCCTCAGGTCACTCTGTAGATATCAACTGACTCTGCCTGTTGAGCCTAAGGCCATTGCAAGAGATACATATTCTCTATCTCCATTTTTTTCTTTTTTTTGGAGACAGGGTCTCATTCTGTTGCCCAGGCTGGAGTGCAGTGGTATGATCACAACTCACTGCGGCCTCCGACTCCTGGGCTCAAGTGATCCTCTTGCCTCAGCCTCCCAAGTAACCGGGACTACAAGCATGCGCCACTGTAAATGGTCTATTTCCATTTTAAATACTGAGTCCGGTGCCCATGGCTTTGAGATTTACCTTGAGGACAACTGAAAAGTCGACGTCTTTCGTTTCCTTCAGGCCAAGAGGAATCAGGGGAATCGTAAATGCCTCCCTATGAGGAACACAACAAGGTATGTATCAACACCCCAAACTGGACCCCTGGGTATCCCACGGCCTTGTCCCCAGCAGCCCAGCTCAGGTGTGCGCCCTCTCTTTGCCCCATCCAGTACTCACCTGGCTGATGGGCTCATTTTCCATAAGGATGACTCTAGTCATGCCCCACCCTCTGCTCCAAAACTGACCCCAGCTCCCTAACACTGCTGGACCACCCCGCCTAACACATCATGCCCCTGGTATCTTGACACTGATTTATCTTCCAGTCTCAACACCTCAATGCTTTTTTTTGAGACAGCGTTTTGCTCTTGTTGTCCAGGATGGAATGCAATGGTGCAATCTCAGCTCACTGCAACCTCCTCCTCCTGGGTTCAAGGAATTCTCCTGCCTCAGCCCCCGGAGTAGCTGGGATTACAGGCACGTGACACCACACACGGCTAATTTTTGTCTATTTTTTTAGTAGTGATGGGGTTTCGCCATGTTGGCCAGGCTGGTCTCAAACTCCTGACCTCAAGTGATCTGCCCACCTCAGCCTCCCAATGTGCTGGAATGACAGGCACGAGCCTCTGCGTCCAGCCCAGTCTCAATGCTTCTTTGAGGCAGCTGTGCTGAGAGTCTATCCTGTGCCAGGGTCTGTGCTCAGTGCACTTGCTGCTCCCACCTGGGTGTACCACCCTGCTGCCCTGCGCCTCTTTTGTCAGCTCCTCACCCCCTCCTCCTCTGCTCCCCTCAGCGGGCCCTACGGCTGTGGCAGCTCTCCAGCACCCTCCCATTCGCAACTCTGGGTTCGCAGGGGCCTCTTCTTTGTAGTATCGAGGTGTCCCACCACCAGCACAGGAGATGCTGTCAGGGCAGGAGGCCCATCTGACAGAGTGCACCTGCCTCCCAGCCCAGGACCAGACACCCTCCACCTCCTCTCCCCCAGCTGACCACTTGGTAACCACAGGTCACCCGGGGAGTGCTCCTAGCCTGCATTCCTAGGGGCAGGGCCAGCAGGAAGTGAACAGAGCTCAGGCTGTGTTTTGCAAACAGGGATTTAGCTCCCTGACCTGTAACAGGAGACCTCCTTGGGCTGCTCAGCCCAGCCCCACAAGAAGGCCAGGAAGGCTGGGCAGGGCGAGGGGACAATGCAGCTGTAAGCTGAACCTCGCTCTGTGGCACAGCTGTGCTACAGCAGGTGAGACCCATCCCGGAGGCATGGAAAGTCGGATCCTGCTGAAGGCTCCTCCAAGCTATGCAGGGCGGGAAGCCAGGTTTGCGGCTGTCCAGGCAACAAGAAGAGGAGGAGTGAGTGTCCTGAGCCGAGCTCCAGGGCACCCCAGCCCCAATGCGGCACTGACAGCGCCCTCTAGGTGACCTCGGGCCTCCCTGAGTTTTTCATCTGTACCATAAGGTTCTTTCTTTCCCGCCTACCTCCTAGCAGACTGTAAAGATCAACTGTGCTAAGAAAGAAACAATCTGCTTTGAAAACAGGTTGGTGCAGGCCGGGCATGGTGGCTCACACCTATAATCCCATCACTTTGGGAGGCTGAAGTGGACAGATCACCTGAGGTCAGGAGTTTGAGACCAGCCTGGCCAATATGGTAAAACCCCGTCTCTACTAAAAATACAAAAACTACCTGGGCATGGTGGTGTGCACCTGTAATCCCAGCTACTCAAGAGGCTGAGGCAGGAGAATTGCTTCAACCAGGAGGTGGAGGTAGCAGTGAGCCAAGATCACACCACTGCACTCCAGGCCTGGGTGACAGAGCAGACTCCATCTCCGGGAAAAAAAAAAAAAAAAAAGATCAACTACGCTAAGAAAGAAACAATCTACTTTGAAAACAGAAGAGCACAGGACCCAAATGCATAGTGTCGTGTTGAATCTGCACAGCTCTCCCTCTTCCCAATGACACAAGGCAGTGACTGGCCACTCTAGAGCCCAGGGACCACCCCAGGGGCCTTCGGTTCACTCTGTGGGAAGCCCTGTGTTGCATGTCCCTGCTCTTCGGCACAGCAAATGCGAATGTGGAACAGCCAACATTTATTACCAAAGCTTGGACCCATCTTGCCTCCTCCAGAACTTGAACTTTTTGGACAAAACACTGGAATTGACCACCAGAGCACAGGCTGCGAGAACCTTCCATTAGCTGTCATATTGACCAGGTGTTCAAAACTGCACAGGAGGCCAGGTGTGGTGGCTCATCTTCACCAGTTCCACCCCTTTGGCTCTGTGTTTGCAGGACCATCTTGTGGACCCCGGCCTGTTTCCTGAGAAGCCGAGGAATGGTGTGCTGGGGGACAGCAGAGACAAGGAGCCCATGGCCCTGGATATCACAGTCTATCAGGGGAGCAATTCCACCTGCATCCTCCAGGAGACCTCCCTGCGATGTTGACTCAGGACCCTGCTTCTGTCAAGACCAGCCTGGCCAACATGGTGAAACCCTGTCTCTACTAAAAATACAAAATATTAGCTGGGCATGGTGGCACGCACCTGTAGTCCCAACTACTCAAGAGGCTGAGGCAGGAGAATCGCTTGAACCTGGGAGGCAAGGTTGTGGTAAGCTGAGATCGTGCCACTACACTCCAGCCTGGGTGACAGAGAGAGACTCCATTTCAAAAAAAAAAAATAAAACGGGGCCGGGCACGGTGGCTCATGCCTGTAATCCCAGCACTTTGGGAAGCCGAGACAGGCGGATCACGAGGTCAGGAGTTCAAGATCAGCCTGGCTAACATGGTGAAACCCCGTCTCTACTAAAAATACAAAAAATTAGCCAGGCGTGGTGGCATGTGCCTGTAGTCCCAGCTACTCAGGAGGCTGAGACAGGAGAATCGCTTGAACCTGGGAGGCAGAGGTTGCAGTGAGCTGAGATCCCACCACTGCACTCCAGCCTGGGCAACAAAGCGAGACTCCATCTCAAAAAATATATATATATATAAAAATATAAAACAAACAGACAATAAAAACTGTATAGGAGCCCACAGGTAAGCCAGGCATGGGGCGTCACAAAGGGAAGAGCCAGCGAGGTTTCACACACTGACGCCTCCCCTCCAGCTCGGAAACCACCCTGGTGCCCTGCGGAGAACCAGCACCAGGAAACACACATTCCATAGGTGACTCAAGGTTCCTAAATCCAGGGAGCTATTTTCCGACTGAGTTTCCCCCGGGGCCCACCTACTTTTTGAGCAGTCTCATGCCCACACTGAAAAGGCACGTAAATCCTTCTCTGAACTGTCTCAAAGTTATTTCTCCTTAAAAAGAAGCATTTCACTTAGCATTTTGTTTTGTTTTTGTGTGTTTTGAGACAGGACTTCTTTCTGTTGCCCTTATTGCAGTCTCGACCTCCCTGGCTCAAGTGATCTTCCCACCTCAGCCTTCTGAGTAGCTGGGACTACAGGTGTGCACCACCATGCCTGGTTAATTTTCCTATTTTTTGTAGAGATGGGGTTTCACTATGTTGCCCAGGCTGGCCTTGAACTCCTGGGCTCAAGCGATCCCCCACCTCAGCCTCCTGAAGAGCTGGGATTACAGGCATGAGGCAAGAGGGGCACTTATTTCATAGTTGGATCTCCATTTTTGGAGATGTATTGCAATTCTGAGGGATGGTGTTGTTGGCTTTCATCTTGAAGAAATCGATTCTAAAATTGAGTTATGGAGAATGATACGATAGAGTGCCTTCAAAATTGGCCTAGGGGCCAGGCGCGGTGGCTCACATCTGTAATTCCAGCACTTTGGGAGGCCAAGGCGAGCAGATTACTTGAGACCAGGAGTTCAAGACCAGCCTGGTCAACATGATGAAACCCTGTCTCTACTTAAAAAAAAAAAAAAAAAAAAAAAACGCAAAAATTAGCCAAGTGTGATGGTACACGCCTGTAATCCCAGCTACTCAGATGGCTGAGGCACAAGAATCACTTGAACCCACAAGGTAGAGATTGCAGTGAGCTGAGATCGCACCACTGCACTCCAACCTGGGTGAGAGAAGGAGACTCTGTGTCCAAAAAAAAAAAAAAAAGGGAAATACAACCTTAAAAGGAGACTGGTATATTGCTTTGTTTTAATATGGATTTTTCTGTTTCAGTTTGTCACCTCCAGCTAGGAAACAGACTGCAGTCCAACGTAAGTACAGTGCACAGGATCTCTGTGTGGGCATAGTGGCTTCCCCTTACAGGGTCAATTTTGGCCTTAATCCCAAAAAGTATTTGTGTATACTTTTTGTTCCTTGGCAAATAAATGAGGAAATAATTAGCCAACATTGGAAATGTATTGTCCTAACAATGTCCCTTTAATGTTTCTTAGGAAAATTATGGTGACTCACTAAAATATCCTTGCTCAATGTCTGTTCAGTTGAATTTAATAACATATCTTGTTAATGTTTGCCTGTCTATGAAATGTGACTACGCAGAATTACTGAAAATTAACTATAAAATCAAAAGCATCTAACTTTTAAACTTATCTTGGTTCCTCACGTATATTTATACTAGATTTTATACTGTCTTCATTTTTTGTTTGTTTGTTTGTTTTGAGACACAGTCTCACTCTGTCGGCCAGGCTGGAGTTGCAGTGGTGTGATCTCAGCTACTGAAACTTCTGACTCCCGGGTTCAAGCAATTCTGCCTCAGCCTCTGAGAAGCCAGGATTATAGGTGTGCACCACCACATCCGGCTATTTTTTTCATTTTTAGTAGAGACAGGGTTCCACCATGTTGGCCAGGCTGGTCTCGAACTCCTGACCTCAGATGATCTACCCGCCTCGGCCTCCCAAAATGTTGGGATTACGGGAGTGAGCCATCGTGCCTGGCCTCACAAATGCCTTTTTGTCCAACACTGCAGGTATGTTCCAACAAATGGACTCATCCCTTCCAGTCTAGCACCTCGCTCAACCCCAAACCTGATGGTTCTCTCACTTCTCAAAGTGGGGGCTGCCACACCTAGTCTAGAACCCTGTCTGGCCTCTTTGTGCAGCACCCTGGATGCACGCAGGATCTCTGGCTCAGAGGCTTCTGGAAGGTGTGCTGCTCCCACTTACTCTGTGTTCTGATAGACGCCCACCGAGATGTTCAGCCCCTCCAGCTCTTCCTTGAGCATCTGCAGGTCTGAGTTGACGAAGCTCAGCTCCAGCCGCACTTGTTCCCGCACCTTTGGGTTCGTGGCCACTCTGTTCAAACAGAAGAGGGGGAGAAGTGCCCTCAGCCAGGTATCCCAGCTTCTGGGTGAGCAGACCCAATCCCCAGTCCCTGCAGGGAGGATCACAGCACGGCTTGCAGAGGAGGGTCAGGAGTGTCGGGTTAGGACAATACATTTCCAATACATTTCCAAGGTATCCCAGGGACACAGGGTGCCTGCCCAGCTTGCAGCACACCTGCCAGTACCTGGAGCTGGGGACACAGGCAATGACACTGTGAGCTGCAGACATGAACTCTATGACATCCTGCAAAAAATTAGCCTTGAAAAGAGAAAACAAAACTGCTCCCAGCTATGCCCTAAAACACCATAAGATATCCACTTGAAAAGAAATGAATGATTCCTTTTGGTAGGAGAAATCAAAATAAATAAATATAAAATTTGTTTTAAAAAAAGAAAGAAATGGATAATTAGCTGGGCATGGTGGTGCATGCCTGTAGTCCCAGGCCGGAGGATTGCTTGAGCCCAGGAGGTTAATACTGCAGGGGGCTGTGATCACACCACTGCACTCCAGCCTGGGTGGCAGTGCAAGACACTGTCTCTAAAAACTAAAATAAGATAAAATGAAATAAAATATAAAAATATATACATATAAGATAGAAAGTAAAATAAAATAAATGAATGAGAAAATGAAGGGAGAAGTAATGCTTCCCAATTCATTCTATGAGACTAGTATTAGCAACCCAAACCTAGAAACATATAAAAAGGATTATACACCATAACCAAGTGGGATTTATCCCAGGAATGCAAGGTTGGTTTAACATCTGAAAATCAATTAATATATTATATTAACAGAATAAAGGACAAAACACATGGTGACTTCAACAGACATTGAAAAAACTACATCACAAAATCCATCCCAGATTCATAATAAAACTTCTCAACAACGTAGGAATAAAAAAGAATTCATGAAATCTGATAAAAGATACCCACAAAACCCCACAGTTAATATCACACTTAGTGGTGAATGACTGCTTTCCTCTTCTCATCAGGAACAAGGCAAAGATGCCTGCTTTTGCTATTTCTAATCAATGAGGCAAACAAAGAAATTAAATGCATCCAGATTAGAAAGGAAGAAACAAAACTGTCTTTATTCACAGATGGCATTATCTTATAAATAGAAAATCCTAATGCATCCATAAAACAAATATTAGTACTAATAAATTTAGGAAGGTCACAGGGTATAATCAATATACAAATATCAATTCTTTTATTTTTTTCTCTAGACAAGGTCTCACTCTGTCACCTAGGCTGGAATGCAATGTCACCATTATGGCTTACTCCAGCCTCAGCCTCCCAAGGAGCTGGGACTACAGGTGCACACCACCATGCTGTCTAATTTTTGTATTTTTTTGTAGAGATGGAGTCTCATTATGTTGCCCAGGCTGGTCCAGAAATCCTGGGTTCAAGCAATCTTTCTGCCTCAGCCTCCCAAAGTGCTGGGATTACAGGCATGAGCCACTGTGCCTGGCCAACTCTATTTCTATATACTAGCAATGAACAATCTTGAAATTGAGAAAACCATTCCATTCACAATAGCATCAAAAAGAATAAAATATTCAGGAATAAACAAAAGAATCACAAGACATGTAAACTGAAAACTACAAAACAATGCTGGAGATATAGTAAAAGAAGAGCTATTCCATGTTATAGGAAGGCTCATTAATGTCAACATGTCAAGCCTCCTTAGTTGGTACATTCATTCATTGCAACCTCAATCAAAATCCCACTAACCTTTTTAATAGAAATCGACCAGCCGGGCGCGGTGGCTCAAGCCTGTAATCCCAGCACTTTGGGAGGCCGAGACCGGCGGATCACGAGGTCAGGAGATCGAGACCATCATGGCTAACACGGTGAAACCCCGTCTCTACTAAAAAAATACAAAAAACTAGCCGGGCGTAGCAGCGGACGCCTGTAGTCCCAGCTACTCGGGAGGCTGAGGCAGGAGAATGGCGTGAACCCGGGAGGCGGAGCTTGCAGTGAGCTGAGATCCAGCCACTGCACTCCAGCCTGGGTGACAGAGCGAGACTCCGTCTCAAAAAAAAGAAAATTAAAAATAAATAAATAAAAAATAAAAAATAAACTTACTAAGAAGCCAAGCCATAACCATCGAAGTAGCGTGGTACCGACATAAAGATAGGCAATGAAACAGAATAGGAGTCCAGGAACAAATGTTTACATTTACATAAGTAAATCTTTATAACTGATTTTAAACAAAAGTGCCAAATCAATTCAATGTGGAAAAGATTACTGTTTCAACAAATAGTGCTAAAGCAGGCTGACATCCATAGGTACGTCAGGGTCCCTAAAACCACCCCCAAGTTCAATGTTAATCTAGGACTTGCAAAAGCCATGGCTATGGTTTACTACAGCAAAAGACACAAAGCATAATGAGTAAAGGGAAAGGCACGTAGGGTCAAATTGGGAGGAGGCCCAGCCCAGACTTCTAGGGTTCCTCTCTCAGTGGAATCCCACAGACCGTGCTTAACTCCCCCAGCAAGGAGTTGTGACAACACACGTAAAATGACATCTACCAGGGAAGCTCAGAGACTCCATGTCCAGGGTTTTTACTGGAGGCTGATAGCATAGGCACCTCTGCCCGGTATGCTCCAAAATTCTGGATTCCCAGAAGGCAGGCAAGTGGTTCCACATAAACCATACCATTTGTACAAACAGTTCAGGCACAGTGAGTCAATCTTATCAGTCTGGGAATGATGAGAACACTTCTAAAATCGAAGTTTCTAGACACCAGCCAAAGGCCAGCTTACAAGCAGGGCTTTTTCTAAGGACAGCAGTTCTGGGCCTGATATGTGAACTCTTTTCTGCAAAATAGGTAAGAATTAACCTAAATCTAAATGGCACACCATTTACAAACACTGTCCAAACAGGTTATAGGCTGCAACAAGAGCTACACCTCTAAAACTTCTAGAAGAAAATACAGGATGCAATCTTCATGACCTTAGGTTGGATAAAATATTCTTAGCTATACACGAAAAGGACAATCCATAAAAAAAGAAATCGGGGACAGGCGCAGTGGTTCACGCCTGTAATCCCAGACGAGCCTAGCCAATATGGTGAAACCCCATCTCTACTAAAAATACAAACAAAATTAGCTGGGGGTGGTGGCAGGCACCTGTAGTCCCAGCTACTCAGGAGGCTAAGGCAGGAGAATCGCTTGAACCAAGGAGGCATAGGCTGCAGTGAGCCAAGATTGCATCACTGCATTCCAGCCTGGTGACATAGCAAGACTGTGTCTCAAAAAAAGAAAAAGAAAAAAGAAGGCCAGGGGCAGTGGCTCGCACCTGTAATCCCAGCACCTTGGGAGGCCAAGACAGGTGGATCACCTGAGGTTGGGAGTTCAAGACCAGCCTGACCAACATGGTGAAACTCCATCTCTACCAAAAATACAAAATTGGCCGGGCACAGTGGCTCAAGCCTGTAATCCCAGCACTTTGGGAGGCCGAGACGGGCGGATCACGAGGTCAGGA
>NW_012111697.1:1063806-1068398 GCF_000951035.1 Colobus angolensis palliatus
GTGAGCTGAGATCGCACCACTGCACTCCAGCCTGGGCAACAAGAGTGAAACTCCATCTCAAAAAAAAAAAGAAAATGAAAAGACAAGCCACAGACCGGGAGAAAATACTTTCAAATTATGTATCTAATAAAGAATCTGTATCCTGGCTGGATGCAGTGGCTCACGCGTGTAATCCCAGCACTTTGGGAGGCTGAGGAGGGTGGATCACTTCAGGCCAGGAGCTTGAGACCAGCCTGGCCAACATGGTGAAACCCCATCTCTACTAAAAATACAAAAATTAGCTGCGGAGGGGATGGTGCACACCTGTAGTCTCAGCCACTCGGGAGGCTGAGGCAGGAGAATTGCTTGAACCCAGGAGGCAGAGGTTATAGTGAGCCGAGACTGCACTACTCTACTCTAGCCTGGACAACAGAGTAAGACTCCCTCTCAAAAAAAAAAAAAAAAGTTTTCAAGCAGAGCTTTTGAAACCTACTCAAAGGCCTTATAGATGCTCCTTCGTGTTATAGATTAGGAATCACCACTAAAATAACAGAAACAGTAACAGCCAGGTTGTAAGCCAGGCCTGTGCTGAGCACGTGTTGGTGAACTTTAGACTGGTAGAGAATCATCCTCATTTCATGGATGAGGAAGCCTGAGGTTCATTAGCCAAGAGCTCCTGGCCATCCAGAGAGACTATGAGTATCTGACCTCTGTCCCTTCCTCTGCTGATGAAAACCCAGCCACCGGTCACCTGATTGCACACGTGCACATTTGGACTCCCCCAGACAATAAGACACTGGAAGCTCAGCTTGGTGAATTTCATCGATTTTGAGATTTTTGTGTGTGTACGGCTATGACACCAGTAAGAATACATTTTAGGCCGGGCACAGTGGCTCACATCTGTAATCCCAGCACTCTGAGAGGCTGAGGCAGGCGGATCACTTGAGGCCAAGAATTCAAGATCAGTCTGGGCCACATGGCAAAACCCCGTCTCTACTAAAAGACAAAAATTAGCCAGGCGTAGTGGCACATGTCTGTAGTCCCAGCTACTCAGGAGACTGAGGTATGAGAATCGCTTGAACCCAGGAGATGGAAGTTGCAGTGAGCTGAGACTGCACCACAGTACTCCAGCCTGGGTGATAGAGCGAGACTCCATCACGAAAAATAGAAAAAAGAAATACATTTTATTTTACAACTCAGTACATGCATGCACACACACACACACAGACACATGCCCCTTCAACAAAAGTCTCAAAAAAGTCATAGGCGTGATCCACTCCAGCGTATTCTATTCTACTCTAATAACTTTTTATAAAAAAAATCATGTCTACAACCCTCCAATTCTCTGATTATCAGACACCAACTGGGTATCCAACAATTCAATTTCAATTCTGACCCCAGCTCCTGGGGTAAGCACATACCCCACAGAGTAGTGGCTCGGTTCCACAAAGCTGCCCCCATTTTAGGGACCAGTCACACATCCTGGCGGGGGGGAAACCTGTGCTTCTGACTGATGAGCTGTCAATCAAGGGTTCCCACTGCCACCTCCTCAGGTTTGGTAATTCACCAGAACATCTCCCAGAACATAGGAAAGCACCTGAAATACCAGTACTGGTTTATGTTATTCAATTTGGGAACAGTCAATTGGAAGACGTACACAGGGCAAGTTATGGTGGGAGAGAGGCAGGGCTTCCATGCTCTCTCCGGGCACCTCAACATGTTCACCAACCCAGAGGATCCCTGAACCTCATCGTTTAGGGTTTATTTTATTTTATTTTTATTCTGGGGACAGGGTCTTGTTTTGTCACCCAGGCTGGAGTGCAGTGGTGTAATCACGGCTCACTGCAGCCTCGCCCTCCAGGGCTCAAGTGATCCTCCCACCTCAGCCTCCCAAGTAACTGGGACTACAGGCGTGTACCACCACACCCAGCTAGTTTTTATATTTTTTCCCCATGTTGCCCAGTCTGTTCTCAAACTCCTGGGCTCAAGCCATCCGCCCTCCTCAGCCTTCCAAAGTGCTGGGATTACAGGCATGAGCCACCACGCCCAGCCTTATTTTGTTTTTTGTAGAGATGGTGTCTTGCTATGTTGCCCAGGCTGGCCTCCACTCCTGGGCTCCTGGACTTGAGTGATCCTCCCTCACCCTCCTGAGTAGCTGGAACTACACATATGCACCACTGTGCCCGGCTAATGCAGGTCTTTTTTGTTTTGTTTTTGTATTGAGACTGAGTCTCGCTCTCTCCCACAGGCTGGAATACAGGCGCACGATCTCAGCTCACTGCAACCTCCACCTCCCAAGTTCAAGTCATTCTCCTGCCTCAGGCTCCCAAGTAGCTGGGATTACAGGCGCCCGTCACCATGCCCGACTAATTTTTGTATTTTTAGTAGAGATGGGGTTTCGCCATGTTGGCCAGGCTGGTCTTGAACTCCTGACCTCAGGTGATCCACCCACCTTGGCTGCCCAAAGTGCTGATTACAGGCGTGAGCCACCGTGCCCAGCCTAATGCAGGGTTTTTAATGGAGGCTTCATTAAGGATAGATGATTAAATCATTGGCCAGTGGTCCAGCCTCTCTCCCCTCTCCAGAGGTCACAGAGGGAGGAGCTGAAAGCAGCCCTCTCACCATGGTTTGGGCTTTCTAGGGATCAGCATCCATTCTAAAGCCTCCCACCAAGAGTGATCTCATTAGCATACAAAAGATACTTTATCACTCAGGAGCTCTGTGCCAGGAACACAGGAACAAGATAAAGACCAAATATTTATCTTTTATTATGCCACAGAAACGCAATGAATTGATGTCATTACATACCACAGGTCACAATCTGCAGCTGTGCTACAAAGAGCTTATTGAGAAAACGACTGATTGTGTAGCTGATAATGTTCACAAGGATTGGGGTGGTGGGAATCCTCCCATCCCTCAGTATCAGGAATGGGTTCATTTCTTTTTACAAATGGGTTTCCTTTTGGCTAGTGAATATAAAATGTGTTCCAAATATATTCCCTTCCTTCTATTGCCTGCCAGGAAGCTCAGAGACAAACCATGACTCACATTTCACAAAGTATATAGGACTTTGTGGCATGCACTAGCCTTACCTCCAGCTAAATCTCTCCTTTATTCTTCTTTCTCTTGCCTTCATATCTTCATTCACTCCTGATTTAAATCTTACATGTTGTATGAATGTGTTAAGGTACTTCATATTCACTTTGAGGGAAGATAAACAATTATAACTCCTAGAGGACGAGCCTTCTTTCTCTCGGTATTTTTTTCCTGGAACGTGTCATAGCCCTTTCCATATCATGGGGGCGCTGAACAAATTTCAGCTCGTGGAAGAACAAATGACAGAGTGAAGATTACTCCCTCTGGGCAGCGAGGGAGCTGATTGGTTCTCAGCACCAGAGTAGGTTCAACTTAAATATAAAAACTAAGGCGGGACATGGAGGTTCATACCTGTAATCCCAGCACTCTGGGAGGCCAAGGTAGATAGATCACCTGAAGTCAGGAATTCAAGATCAGCTCAGCCACACATGGTGAAACCCTGTTTCTACTAAAAATACAAAAATTAGCTGGGCATGGTGGTGCATGCCTGCACTCTCAGTTACTCGGGAGGCTGAGGCAGGAGAATCACTTGAACCCGGGAAGCGGAGGTTGCAGTTAGCAGAGATCATGCCACTGCACTCCAGCCTGGGCAACAGAGGGAGGCTCCATTTCAAAAAAATAAAAAGTAAAATAGGCCAGGCACGGTGGCTCACGCCTGTAATACTAGCACTTTGGGAGGCCAAGGTGGGCAAATCACCTGAGGTCAGGAGTTGGAGACCAGCCTGACCAACATGGAGAAATCCCGTCTCTACTGAAAATACAAAATTAGCCAGGTGTGGTGGCCGGCACTTGTAATCCCGGCCTGAGGCAGGAGAATCACTTGAACCCAGGAGGCACAGGTTGCGGTGAGCCGATATCGTGCCATTGCACTCCAGCCTGGGCAACAAGAGGGAAACTCCATCTCAAAAAAGAAAAAAGTAAATAAAATAAAAATAAAAATAAATAAAAACTGAGACCCTAAGACTCCCACCAAAATCCCTGGAGAGCTTCCACATAATGCCAACTCTTTATTTTTCCACCTTTATATATAAATTTGCCATGTCTCCCCCATCCCAGCTTGGCAAAACAGTTTTTGTTTTTTTTTTAATATATTTTTTAATAGAGTCAGGGGTCTCAACATATGCCCAGGCTGGTCTCAAACTGCTAAGACAAAGCAATCCTCTTGCCTCATCCTCCCAAAGTGCTAGGATTATAGGTGTGAGCCATCACGCCTAACCTGGCAACGATTTTTGATTTAAGATTTGCCACAAGGCCGGGAATGGTGGCTCACGCCTGTAACCCCAACACTTTGGGAGGCCGAGGTGGGCAGATCACGAGGTCAGGAGATCAAGACCATCCTGGCTAACATAGTGAAATCCTGTCTCTACTAAAAATACAAAAAAATTAGCTGGGCGTGGTGGCGGCGCCTGTAGTCCCAGCTACACGGGAGGCTGAGGTAGGAGAATGGCGTGAACCCAAAAGGCAGAGCTTGCAGTGAGTAGAGATTGTGCCACGGCACTCCAGTCTGGGCAACAGAG
>NW_012111697.1:1068868-1071219 GCF_000951035.1 Colobus angolensis palliatus
TGGCTCACTGCAACCTCTGCCTCCCAGGTTCAAGTGATTCTCCTGCCTCAGCCTCCCGAGTAGCTGGGGTTGCAGGTGTGCGCCACCATACCCAGCTAATATTTTGTATTTTTAGTAGAGACGGGGTTTCACCCTGTTGGCCAAGCTAGTCTTGAACTCCTGACCTCAAGTGATCCACCTGCCTCTGCCTCCCAAAATGCTGGGATTACAGGTGTGAGCCACCACAACCCAGCCAATTTTTGTATTTTTAGTAAAGACAGGATTTCACCATGTTGCCCAGGCTGGTTTTGAACTCCTGGCCTCAGGTGATTCTTGAGGATCGGCCTCCCAAAGTGCTGGGATTACAGGTTGAGCCACCACACCTGGCCTAAAAAAAAAGGTTTAGATACATTTCCAACAAATCAATGAGTTGCCCTTAAGATGTAGAACTCTTTATGTTGGTCACTGTGAAAACTATTGGCAACTAGGTGGGGTCTCAGGGTTGGTTTCTGTAATGCTGACCTTTGGTGCAACCATGATTCAGAAATCAACCCTGGAGTCTGAGCTTCGTTGCTAGCACAGGTGTATGTCAGAGGTGTTCAAAGCAAAGTGACACCGTTTTGAGTGAGGGCTGGAAAATGAGGCTGAGACTTGTTGGGCTGCATTCTCAGAAAATTAGCCATTCCTAGCCTCTAGATGTTTACAGCAAAGGGAACAAATTAATAATGTTTACTAAAACAGACCCAGACCTGGGAGTGTCCAGATATCCCATGGAGAACAAAGGCATTCCTCAATATTGCTTTAAAGATAATAATATCGGGCTGGGCGCGGTACTCACACCTATAATCCTGAGGCGGGCGGATCACAAGATCAGGAGATCAAGACCATCCTGGCTAACATGGTGATAAACCCGTCTCTACCAAAAATACAAAAAAATTAGCCGGGCATGGTGGTGGGCGCCTGTAGTCCCAGCTACTTGGGAAGCTGAGGCAGAAGAATGATGTGAACCCGGGAGGCGGAGCTTACAGTGAGCCCAGATCGCGCCACTGCACTCCAGCCTGAGCGACAGAGCTAGACTCCATCTCAAAAAAAAAAAGATAGTAATATTGATTCTTATAAAATATAGTAATTAAGAAAATTACTTTTTTTGAGACAGAGTCTCGCTCTGTCACCCAGGCTGGAGTGCAGTGGCACAATCTTAGGAGTCTGAGGCAGGAAGATTACTTGAGGCCAGGAGTTCAAGACCAACCTGGGCAATATAGGGAGACCTCCATCTCTACAGAAATCTGAAAATGAAAATTAGTTGGGAATGGTGGTATACGCCTATAGTCCCAGCTGCTCAGGAGGCTAAGGCGGGAGGATCAATTGAGCCCAGGAGTCTGAGGCTGCAGTGGGCTAGGATTGCACTGCTACACTCCAGTGTGGGCAACAGAGCAAGACCTTCTCCCAAAAAATAAATAGGCACGGTGGCTCACACCTGTAATCGCAGCACTCTGGGAGGCCTAGGCACGAGGACTGCTTGAGTCCTGGAGTTTGAGACCAGCCTGAGCATCATAGGGAGACCCGGTCTCCACAAAAAATTTTTAAAATTGGCTGAATGCCAGTCAGGTGTGGTGGCTCATGTCTGTAATTCCAGCACTTTGGGAGGTCGAGGTGGGCGGATCACTTGAGCTTAGAAGTTTGAGAACAGCCTGGACAACATGGTGAACCCCTTCTCTATTAAAAATACAAAAATTAGCCGGGCAGTGGTGCATGCCTGTAATCCCAGCTACTAGGGAGGCTGAGGCAGGAAAATCGCTTGAACCCGGGAGGCAACAGAGCGAGACTCCATCTCAGAAAAAAAAAAAAAAAAAAAAAAATTAGCCTAGTGTGGTGGTACACACCTGTGGAGGCTAAAGCGGGAGGATAGCTTGAGCCCAGAAGGTTGAGGCTGCGGTGAGCTGTGATCATACCACTGAACTCCAGGTTGGACAACAGAGCAAGACCCTACCTCAAAATGAATAAATATAAAAATTTTATTTATTTATTTATTTATTGAGACAGAGTCTCCCTCTGTCACCCAGGCTGAAGTGCAGTGGCATGATCTCGGCTCACTGCAACCTCCGTCCCCCTGGTTCTCCTGCCTCAGCCTCCCAGGTAGCTGGGATTACAGGTACACGCCACCACGCCCAGCTCATTTTCTTTTCTTTTTGTTAAGAGACAAGGTCTCACTCTGTCACTCAGGCTGGAGTGCAATGGCGCAATCTCGGCTCACTGCAGCCTGGAAATTCTGGGCTCAGGGGATTCTCCAGCCACAGCCTCCCGAGTAGCTGGGATTACAGATGTGTACCACCACACGTGGCTAATTTTTGTATTGTTAGTAGAGACAGGCT
>NW_012111697.1:1071759-1072716 GCF_000951035.1 Colobus angolensis palliatus
GGTCTCGATCTCCTGACCTCGTGATCCACCCGTCTCGGCCTCCCAAAGTGCTGGGATTACAGGCTTGAGCCACCGCGCCCGGCCAAGTTTTTTTTTCTTGATAATACATATGTATTTTGCATTCTGTCCCCATTTGTTTTAGTGTAATTTTTTTTCTCCCAAGTCTTTTCATGAAACTGTCCTTCCAGGAATAAGTACCACATTGACACAGTGACTTGCCACAGCTTCAGCAACCTTATTAGAGCAGCTTAGCTTTAGTCCATCTGATCCCAAATCCCGCTCTGCCAGGGCTTTGGGAGGCTGGAGTGAGGACTGTCCCATCCCCTGCTGAGGTGGCTGCCAGACCGGCAGGACATATGCTCCCAGCCTCTGGATGGAGGAAGGCGGGCCTTGGAGTTGGTATCAGCCCTAAAGGCTATGGAGGGCCTGCAAACCCCACCACAGACACACACCAGTCCTCCCACAACTGACAGTATGAGCTGTCATTAACCTCAAGTCACTCTCATGACAGTCAAGGCCATTCCACGTCACTCCTGACCCAGAATTTCATCACCCTCGTCCAGGGGTCACAGACTAAACTGAAGACCTGAGGGACTTGTTCACCTGGCTCTCAGGGCGTTACTCTTCCCTCTCTGAAATGAGTCCCCAAAACTTAAAACTTCAACCATCGGCCAGGCACAGTGGGTCATGCCTGTAATCCAAGCGCTTTAGGAGGCTGAGGCAGGCAGATCACTTGAGGTCAGGAGTTTGAGGTCAGCCTGGCCAACATGGCAAAACCTCATCTCTAATAAAAATACAAAAATTAGCTGAGCATGATGGTGCGTGCTTGTAGTCCCAGCTACTCAGGAGGCTGAGGCAGGAGAATCACATGAACCCGGGAGGCGGAGATTGCAGTGAGCCGAGATCGCGCCACTGCACTCCAGCCTGGGTGACAGAGCAAGACTCTGTCTCAAAAAA
>NW_012111697.1:1079736-1088087 GCF_000951035.1 Colobus angolensis palliatus
CCGGTTAATTTTTTTATTTTTAGTAGAGACGGGGGTTTCACCATGTTGGCCAGGATGGTCTCGATCTCTTGACCTTGTGATCCACCTGCCTTGGCCTCCCAAAATGCTGGGATTACAGATGTGAGCCACCATGCCTGGCCCTGCTTTAAATTTCACAAAGACTGCCTCAATTTCACATAAACTTTGTCACGTTTCTACCCTAGCTTTCCTCAAGGGAAGGAAGCTGGGAGAAGATAGAATATTGTCTCTGGTTGGCCTAAATGAAAAAGTACGGCCAGGCATGGTGGCTCACGCCTGTAATTCCAGCACTTTGGGAGGCCGAGGCAGGTGGATCACCTGAGGTCAGGAGTTCAAGACCAGCCTGGTCAACACTGTGAAACCCCGTCTTACTGAAAACACAAAATCTAGCCAGGCATGGTGGCACATGCCTATAATCCCAGCTACTCAGGAGGCTGAGGCACAAGAATCGCTTGAACCCAGGCGGTGGAGGTTGCACAGTGAGCTGGTATCTCGACACTGCACTCCATCCTGGGAGACAGAATGAGACTCTGTCTCAAAAACACAAACAAACAAACAAACAAAAACCTGAAAAAAAGTGCATTTGAAATATTTGATGGCTTCCTAACACAACTCCAGGAAGTCCATGGACTCCCGGCTCGAATGGATCAGAAAAGGGAAGACTTTGAAGGATCACAAAATCTGGTTTTTCAAGTGCCTGCCTAGCTACAATACCCTCCGACAGCCCTCAGGCAAGGGCTCAGCACCCCCGTTTCCATTCCTGCATTTCTGGGGACATTTCCAAACATCCCCCACCCCTATTCCAACAGTTCTACCTTCCTTTAGGTTCTACCTTCCTTTAGGTGCTGCGGTAGGACACCTGGGAACCAGAAGACAAACAGAAGGAAAGCAGAGCCTAATTTACAACTGAAACCACCCATGGCCTGCGGAGACAGCCACGTAATGGGTCGCCCAGGGACACTGAGGGGTCAGAGCAGAGCTTGGCAAAATGCCCTATTTGTTTTCGGGAAACCGTTGGTGCTTGTTGAGTCAGATTAATAAATACCTTCAGGGTTTCCTCTGACAACATTCTCCAGCAAGAGGCACTTTGAACCTTTAGGCCACTGTGAGAATCATTAACAACCCCCACCCCTACCCCTGCCAACCAAACCACTACCAGTTTAACAATGAGCTTCAGCCAGGCTCGGGCCTCAGAAAGGGTGACTGCTAGTGTCGTTAAAAGAGAATATGGCACACAAAATTGCCCTAGTTCCTGCCTGAGAAACTCCCAAGTTCCCTGCTCACAGGGGCCTCTCCGACCACTCTTTGTCTCTAAGGCTGGTCACCCTGGGCCAACCTCTATGACATTCAGAGTTCATTATTCCCTAGAAAACATCCCTTCCCTAGGTGATCTGATTTGTTTACTTGCCTATAAAGGTGTCCTCCCATCCCCCAACAAGAGAAATCACAAAAGCAGGGCCTCGCCTGATCTTCATGCACCTCAACTGTGCCTGCCACTTAACAGGTGGTTCAGTAGCCAGGCACAGGGGCTCACTACTGAAATCCCAGCACTTTGAGAAGCCGAGGCAGGAGGGTCACTTGAGGCCAAGAGTTTGAGACCAGCCTAGGCAACATGGTGAAACCCTGTCTCTACTAAAAATTTAAAAAATTCAATTAGCCGGGTGTGCTGGTACGTGCCTATAGCCTCAGCTATTTGGGAGGCTGAGGCAGGAGAATCACTTGAACCTGGGAGGCAGAGATTGCAGTGAGCCAAGATTGCACCACTGCACTCCAGCCTGGGCAACAAGAGTGAAACTCCGTCTCACAAAAAAAAAAAAAAAAAAAAGAAGGTGCTCAGTGAATCCATGAATAGATAAATCAATTGTTGTCCACTCCTAGGAAAGCCACACAGCATCCTGGCTACCCATCTGCCCCCTCAGTCAGTCACAGAGCAGGCCTGTCCAAGGGTCAACCAGAACCCTAGGCCACAAAACACAGCACAGCCTTCCCAGCACACGGCAGGGAGTCCCAAAATCAGGGGGCCTCTCCCACGTTACACAGATGACATGCGTTCCTCTCTGCTACGGGAGCGGACAATTCCCATGTCCAGACTTGTCTTGGGACGGGGACACGGCTTGACTTTTTTAAAGCCAAAATGCTCTAGTATTTTTCCCAGACTCCTCCAGTGACAACCTCCTTTGCACCCAGTTGCAAAAGGAGCTGGAGAAGAGGTTCCCAGACAAACTTCCCACCCAGCACCTCAAGTCCTCAGGTATTCCGTGAGTAACAAAAGCAACACAGGCCAGGCACAGCGGTTCACGTTTGAAATCCCAGCACTCTGGGAGACCGAGGCAGGAGGACCACTTGAGGACAGTAGTCCGAGAACAATCTTGGCAACATAGCAAGTCCCTGTCTCTACAAATAATTTTTTAAAAATCAGTCGGGCGGCCGGGCGCGGTGGCTCAAGCCTGTAATCCCAGCACTTTGGGAGGCCGAGACGGGCGGATCACGAGGTCAGGAGATCGAGACCATCCTAGCTAACACGGTGAAACCCCGTCTCTATTAAAAAATACAAAAAACTAGCCGGGTGAGGTGGCGGACACCTGTAGTCCCAGCTACTCGGGAGGCTGAGGCAGGAGAATGGCGTGAACCCAGGAGGCAGAGGTTGCAGTGAGCCGAGATCCCGCCACTGCACTCTAGCCTGGGTGACAGAGCAAGACTCCATCTCAAAAATAAAAATAAAAATTAGTCGGGCATGGTGGTGTATGCCTATGGTCCCAGCTACTCAGGAGGCTGTGTTAGGAAGACTGCTTGAGCCCAGGAGGTTGGGGCTACAGTGAGCTGTGATTGCACCACTGCACTCCAGCCTGGGCAACAAGCGAGACCCTGTCTCAAAACAAAACTAAACCAAGCCCAACACAGGAGCAGCATTGCTTTCCCTGATGAAGTGGGTGGTTCAAGAGGGTTGCTTATATAACTCTTCTGGACCTCTGAAGTATTTCACAATAATAAATAAAAATAACTCATGTACTTGGTAGAAGAACATTCAAACACTGACAGGAATAAAATGAAAACTGAGTCACCTCTACCCCTATCCCCAGTCTTGCCCCAAAGAACTGACTGCTAACAGCTTCTACCTTGGTCCTTTTGTGCATATACAAAAGCATATGTACAACATCCTTTTTTTTCTTTTGAGACAGAGTCTTGCTCTGTCGCCCAGGCTGGAGTACAGTGGCATAATCTTGACTCACTGCAATCTCCGCCTTGCAGGTTCAAGCAATTCTCATGCCTCAGCCTCCCAAGTAGTGAGGATTATAGGCACACGCCACTACACCCAGCTAATTTTTGTATTTTTAGTAGAGATGGGGTGACGCCGCATTGGCCAGGCTGGTCTCAATCCTTGGCCTCAAAGGATCCACGTGCCTCAGCTTCCTAAAGTTCTGGGATTACAGGCGTGAGCCACCATGCCTGTATATGTACAACATTCATTAAACATACACACACACTCAGGGTGTGCTGCCCTGAACTCTTCTTTTCCCCTCTTAACATCTCAGAGGTCTTTCCTAAGGAGTAAACACAGACCCTTTCAGAAAGGAACTGCCCCCAAGGTCATGATCAGAGCCCCTCCTCCTGCTTGACTGAGTGCTCAGGGGAGCAGCCCACATGGAGGAGGTGATCCCGCTGTTCACTCAAGTCTGTGACCAGCGACTGGGAGCCTCAGAGCCTTGTGGCTCTTTTGCAAACATTGTTTTTCCAAACAACCTCTACAGGAAGGCTCCAGGTTCCCCCAAGGCCTCCAACGACGAAGCCAACCCACTGGGAACACCCATGATCAATATCCTCGCAGACATTTTGGCACCCTCGCCCCTGAAATCCCTGAAAGTCCCAGGAAGCTCCAAGGGACTTGCAGTTTCAAGCAGGCAGGCTGGACCCCATCTCTGCTGGGTTTTCAGGTTCTAGGTCCCCCAAGGCACTCCACGTCTCTTTCTGAGGCCCCAGGAGGCATCTGTTTCACTCACCTGGGCAGCAGGTGTGGTGCCCACCTCGACTACACATTATAAAAGGTGGCATGAAGCCCGGGCGTGGTGGCTCATGCATGTAATCCCAACACTTTGGGAGGCCAAGGCAGGTGGATCACCTGAGGTCGGGAGTTCGAGACCAGCCTGACCAACATGGAGAAACCTCATCTCTACTAAAAATACACAGTTAGCTGGGCGTGGTGGCGCATGCCTGTAATCCCAGCTACTCAGGAGGCTGAGGCAGGAGAATTGCTTGAACCTGGGAGGCAGAGGTAGCTGTGTGAGCCAAGATCGCACCAATGCACTCTAGCCTGGGCAACAAGAGCAAAACTCCATCTGAAGAGAAAAAAAAAAAAAAGGTGGCATGGGGCCAGGCACGGTGGCTCACGCCTGTAATTCCAGCACTTTGGGAGGTGGAAGCAGATGGATCACTTGAGGCCAGGAGTTTGAGACCAGGCTGGCCAACATAGCAAAACATTATCTCTCCTAAAAAGACAAAAAATTAGCCAGGCATGGTGGTGCACACCTGTGGTCCCAGCTACTTGGGAGGCTGAGGCAGGAGAATCGCTTGAACCCAGGACGCACAGGTTGCAGTGAGCCGAAATCGTGCCACTGCACTCCAGCCCGGGTGACAGAGCAAGACTGTCTCCAAACAAACAAAAAAAAAAGGTAGCACGGGGGTAACGAGTCACCAGTAGAACTCGGAAGGAAAAAGAAACTCTGCACTCTTTGTAAACAGAAGGCAGCTGGCACTTTGTCTTTTGCTGCATTTCGTTGCCTGGAGAGGGTTTATAGAGGTCTAGACACAGATAAGGCTTCCCCGAGTTCTCTGCTGGATAAGTAACTGTTTTACCACCACAGCATACTAATGAGCGCCCTAGAGCACGGGGGTGTACTGAGCCCTCTCATTAATAAGGTGGACACTGGCAATAGAAATGTCCCCTCTCCCTCCTTTCTGCTTTTCTTTCCTTTATATATTCAATAAACATTTACCAAGCAGATTCTGCACCAGGCATAGTGTCAGGCAGTGGAGAAAATAGGCAAGTCCCTATTTTCTCAGTGGAGAAAGCCAGAAAACAAACCTCAAGACAATACTTGGGCTTCCCATCAAGACAGCTGACTGAATTGAAGCCAAACGCCACACCATCGGCATCTATCTCCCACCCACCCAATTCCCACACACACAAACAGGCAGGGTAAAATACCTGTTTTGAACATAATCAAGTTCTAGGCAAGAAAGAGACAGCTCCAGATGCCAGAAATGAGGAGGAAACCCAAAGCTGAAACCAAGAGCCTGGACTGGGAGTTTAGGGAACAGATGGCTAGGACTCAGGAGAGGCAGGGAAGCCAGAAGACACCTACTTCAGAAGGTTTTCCGCTCCGGTCCTCATCCGCACGGCTTTCAGGATCTGCTGATTCAAAGCAGCTCTTTGGTTTTGCAATTTACTCCGGCCTGTTTGTGCAAGGGGATTACAGCCCTGTGGAAAAATAAGAGATGCCCCTTCAGAGGTCTGCCACTCTAAAAATGATGACAGGGTTTAATATAATGGAAAACGTTTAACTTCAAAAATAATCTTTTCTGAAAACAAAGCATCTACGTAGAAAAGCTCATAACACAATTGCAAAACAGCCACTGTGAATTGATCTTTCCTTCTCATCTATTTTATTTATTTATTTTATTTTAGAGACAAGGTCTCAGCTAGGCACTGTGGTTCACGCCTGTAATCCCAGAACTTTGGAAGGCCAAGGCGGGTGGATCACCTGAAGTCAGGAGTTCGAGACCAGCCTGGCCAACATGGTGAAACCCTGTTTCTACTAAAAATACAAAAAATTAGCCAGGTGTGGTGGTGGGCGCCTGTAATCCCAGCTACTCAGGAGGCTGAGGCATGAGAATCGCTTGAACCTGGGTGGTGAAGGCTGCGGTGAGCCGAGATTGCACCACTGCACTCCAGCCTCAGCAACCAAAGTGAGACACTGTCTCAAAAATTAATTAATTAATTAATTAATTAAAGACATATCTCTGGGGCAGAGTTATAAGATCAAACCTCTTTAGGGCTACCCATGGACCAGCCCAATCATCCTTCAGGACAGAAAGGCACACACACCCTTGTGACTGCTTTCCCCCTCACTGTTACTGAGTATCTACAATTTTTTTTTTTTTTTTTTTTTGAGACGGAGTCCCACTCTGCCACCTAGGATGCAGTGCAGTGGTGCAATCTTGGCTCACTGCAATCTCCAACTCCTGGGTTCAAGTGATTTTCATGCCTCAGCTTCCCAAGTAGCTGGGACTACAAGTGCATGTCACCATGTCCAGGCAATTTTTCTATTTTAGTAGACACAGGGTTTTGCCATGTTGCCCAGCCTGGTCTTGAACTTCTGACTTCAAGTGATCCACCTGCCTCAGCCTCCCAAAGGGCTGGGATGGCAGGTGCGAGCCACTGCGCCTGACCTACTTTTTTGTTTAATAACAGCTTTATGGAGATATAATCCACATACCATACATTTTCCCCTTTTAAAATACACAATTTATTGTTTTTAGTATATTCAGGAGTTACAGAACCATCAACGCTGATTTTTTTTTTTTTTTTTTGAGATGGTGTCTTGCTCTGTCACCCAGGCTGCAGTGCAGTGGCACGATCTCAGCTCACTGCAACCTCTGCCTCCCAGGTTCAAGTGATTCTCCTGCCTCAGCCTCCGAAGTAGCTGGGATTACAGGTGCCCACCACCACACCCAGCTAATTTTTGTATTTTTTGTAGAGATGGGGTTTCGCCATGTTGGCCAGGCTGGTCCTGAACTCCTGACCTCAAGTGATCCGCCTACGTCAGCCTCCCAAAGTGCTGGGATTATAGGCATGAGCCACCACACCTACCAACCACTATCTGATTTTAGAACATTTTCATCACCCTAAAAAGAAAGCAAGTAGCCATTAGCATCACTCCCCATTTCCTTTTCCCCTTAAACCCAGCCCTAGGCAACCCCAAATCTATTTTCTATCTTTACAGGTTTGCTTATTCAAGATTATTTCATATAAATGGAATCATATAATATGTGGCCTTTGCTTCTTTCACTTGCCATGATGTTCTCAAGGTTTAACCAGGTTGTAGCATGTATCAGAACTTCGTCTCTTTTTGTCCTCAAAAAAGATTTCATTATATAGATACACCACACTTGTATACTTTATCCATTCATCATACAATGGGCATGGAGAGTGCTTTCACTTTTTGACTATTACGAATAAGGCTGTTTATGTGCGTACAAGGTTTTATATGGACACACGCTTTTGTTTCTCTTAAATGTAGAAATAAAAGTTCTAGATCAGATGGGATTTTTTTGTTTTGTTTTGTTTTTATTTTTGTTTTTGTTTTTTTGAGACAGAGACTTGCTCTGTCGTCCAAGCTTGAGTGCAGTGGCTCGATCTTGGCTCATTTCAACCTCTGTCTCCCGGGTTCGAACGATTCTCCTGCTTCAGCCTCCCATGTAGCTGAGATTACAGGTGCGCACCACCATGACCAGCTAATTTTTGTATTTTTAGTAGAGAGGGGGGTTTCACCATGTTGGCCAGGCTGGTCTCAAACTCCTGACCTCAAGTGATCCGCCCGCCTTGGCTTCCCAAAGTGCTGGCGTGAGCCACTGTGCCCGGTCAAGATCATATGATTTATTCTATGTTAATGATTTGAGGAACTATCAGACTCTTCAAAGGGATTATACAATTTTACAATCCAACTAACAGCATGAGAGTTCCAATCCATCTACATCTCACCAATACAGGTGCTGGTCTGTCTTTTTTATTACAGCTATCTTATGCGTGTGCTGTCTCGCACTGTGGTTTCGAATCGTGTCTCCCTGACAGTTAATGGTGTTGAATATCTTTTCATGAACTTATTGGCCAACTGTATATCTTCTTCGAAGAAATATCAATTCAGATCCTTTGCACATTTTTTGTTTGTTTTGAAACAGGGTCTCAGTCTGTCACTCAGACTGGACTGCTGCAGTGGTGTGATCTCGGCTCACTGCAACCTTCACCTCCTGGGTTCAAGTGATTCTCCTGCCTCAGCCTCCTGAGCAGCTGGGACTCCAGGTGCATGCCACCACGTCCGGCTAATTGTTGTATTTTTTGGTAGAGACGGGGTTTCACCATTTTTTGCCAGGCTGGTCTTGAACTCCTGATCTCAAGTGATCTGCTTACCTTGGCCTCCCGAAGTGCTGGTCTTACAGGCGTGAGCCACCATGCCCGGCCCTCCTTTGCCCAGTTTTAAACTGGGTTGTCTTTTTATCTGTCTAGTTGAAAGTTATAATTTTTAATCTCTGCCAAGTTTTTTTTTTTTTTTTTTTTT
>NW_012111697.1:1088137-1088572 GCF_000951035.1 Colobus angolensis palliatus
GTTCTCTGACCATTGTGCCCTGGGGTATTTGGATTACAACGTTTCATGCTAAAAGTTTAAGATCAAGTTTAAGATCGGAATAAAAGCTGCATTTTAACTTAATGGTATTCTTCCCACCCTAGACAGGTAGAAGCCCCAGGACCTGAGTTAGGACCACATTCCTCTTTGACGCTTATCTTTAGGCCCTGCCCACTGCGGTTACTCCCTAGGAGCGGTGTGGGAGGCAGTATTACGTGGTGAAGAGACTGCCCTTTCTCTCTTGATGAATCACATCTCAGGCCTGCACACACCTGGCCTCCCTGACCTCTGCCCAAGCCACACCCATAGCCTGGACCCCAGGGAGGGAGATGTGAGTTATCTATAGCGGAAACCTCCTCAGGAATCCCAGTATTCTCCTTCCAGAAAGATTTCTCATTCCTTTTTTTTTTTTTTTTT
>NW_012111697.1:1088822-1090650 GCF_000951035.1 Colobus angolensis palliatus
CCAGGATGGTCTCGATCTCCTGACCTCATGATCCGCCCGTCTCGGCCTCCCAAAGTGCTGGGATTACAGGCTTGAGCCACCGCGCCCGGCCAAGATTTCTCATTCTTGGCCAGAATGGTCATGACAGCTCACGCCTGGAATCCCAAGCACTTTGAGAGGCTGAGGCCAGAGGATCACTCGAGGCCAGGAGTTTCAGGCTGCGGTGCGCTACGATTGCGCCACTGCACTCCAGCCTGGATAACAGAGTGGAACTGTCTCTACAAAGAATACTAACAATGTTAAAATAATAATAAAAATAAAAGACTTCTCATTCTCATTTCCCAGCAGGTCACCACCACCTGTCCCCGAGATAGCCCCACAACCTAATTTTCCCTGTCTCGCAAGGACGCATTCCCCCAATTCAAATTGCACAGGTATTCAGAATCTGAGTTGGCTTCTGTTGTCAGGCTGGAGAACAGTGGTGCGATCTCAGCTCACTACAGCCTCTGCCTCCTGGGTTCAAGTGATTATCTTCCCTCATCCTGCTGAGTAGCTGGAATTACAGGCACCTGCCACCACGCCCAGCTAGTTTTTCTATTTTTAGTAGAGACGCGGTTTCACCATGTTGGCCAGGCTGGTCTTGAACTCCTGACCTCAGGTGATCCACCCACCTCGGCTTCCCAAAGTGCTGAGATTACAGGCGTGAGCCATGGCACCCAGCCCTGGAACGGATTTTAAAATTAATATCGTTTAAAGCATTAAATGGTTTCCAATTTTGTCTTTTTTCAGATTTAAGATTAAAATATCTTTGGCCGGGTGTGGTAGCTCACGCCTATAATCCCAACACTTTGGGAGGCCAAGGTGGGCGGATCACCGAAGGCCAGGAGTTCAAGAACAGCCTGGCCAACATGGCGAAACCCCGTCTCTACTAAAAATACAAAAAACTTAGCCAGGCATGGTGGCACGCACCTGTAATCCCAGCTACTGGAGAGGCTGAGGTGGCAGAATTGCTTAAACCCGAGAGGTGGAGGTTGCAGTGAGCCAAGATCGTGCCACTGCACTGCACTCCAGCCTGGGCAACAGAGCAAGACTCCGTCTCAAAGAAAAAAAAAGAAAACTTTAATGTTACACTATTATAATTTAATATTAAAGAACTAAAATAACTCTTCATCTCTTTCCTTTCCACTTCCAAAAATGATGATGATTCAGTTTGACTCTGAATTACCTGGATCACCACTGCTGTGTTTCATCTTACAGGGAAGCTTGAATAATTCCTTTATGTACATTCCCAGAGCTCAGATAAGCAGCCATTCCAGACTACAGACAAGAACGTTTTTTCTGTTCGTATACTTTCCCCAACTTCTGCTGGCCTGGAATCACTACGCCCTAACCAGCCCACAGATATGTGGTCAAGTTTCTAGATAAGGCACAGGAACACTTAGGGTTAGATTTGTCGGAGTAATTGGACCTGAAACCACATTACTTATTCCTGACAGGTAGGAATGTTGGGCCCTGCTGGGGAACACAAGAAACACACACAGGACTGTGTGCGGAAACTTCCCTGAGAGGTAGATCTGGACAAGGCTGCCAGAAAGACTCCTTGGCATCACCAGAAACTATTAGCCATCTACTAGCCCCTGCCAGGGGCTGCTCTGTAGGGGACAAGGTGGCGGGTCCACCATCCCCACCCATACATTCCTCACCCCACTCCCTATCTTGTCTAATAATGAGACCTTAGCCCTGAACAAAAAGCTTCGAGAACAGCCTCTGCAACTCAGAGACAGGGATTGGTTCTTGACAGAACACAGAGCTGCTTTGAAACTGGAGTGAAGGTTTGTACCAGGGACGG
>NW_012111697.1:1091340-1094908 GCF_000951035.1 Colobus angolensis palliatus
TGCTCCAGGATGAACAGTGAGGCAGTGTGAGCCGTAGGAATGCATGCAACTTCCAGACACCCCTTCATGGGTGATGGCTGCCCACCATCACCCCACATCTTTTGGGGGAACAGTGATGCCAGCCCACTCTCCCACCTCACAGCTCATGATGGCCTGGCCAGGGGTAGGGGTGTGTGTAAATCCATACTCTCCCAACATCCTTTCCAAGGGGAAGAACATCTGACTTCTGCCTGGCCAGCTGGAAAACCAAAGCCTGAAGACAAGGGTCAGTCGAAACCCATGAGGAAGAGGTCCTCATTGGCCTTGAACCTGGGAGGCTGTGACACTAAGCAGGTGCAGCCGCCTTACCACCAGCAGAAGAGTGCCTCTCTAGACATGGAACCAACCCCAGGTGGGCTGAGCTGAGAAATAGCTTTGGCGATGTCATCTGAGCCCTGGATCAAGCCAGGCCTGAAGACATCCCTCTGTACTTTTCATTTACAGCAACCAATTCATTCCCTTCTTTGCCTAAGCCATTTTTTGCATTGAGGTACAATTTACATACAATAAAATACACATATTTTAAGTACATAGTTCAATGAGTTTGAACAAACGTATAAACCTGTGTAACCATCACTCCTATCAAAATACAAAACACAGAACATTTCCATTTCCATCATCCCCAGGCAACCAATACTCTGATTTCTATCACCACATATTTTTGTCTGCTTTTGAACTATGTAAATGTAATCAGGATGTAGTCTCTTGTGTCTGGTTTATTTTGCTCAATACCATGTTTTGCGATTCACCCATGCTGTTTCATTTATCAGTAGTTTGTTCCTTTTTTTTTTTTTTTTTTGAGACAGAGTTTCGCTCTTGTTGCCCAGGCTGGAGAGCAGTGGTGTGATCTCGGCTCACTGCAAACTCCACCTCCCAGGCTCAAGCGATTCTCCTGCCTCAGCCTCCCGAGTAGCTAGAATTGCAGGCACCCACCACCATGCCCGGCTAATTGTTTGTTCCTTTTTTATTGTGAGGTAGAATTCTATTGGAGAAACGTACTACAGTGTGTTTATCTGCCGAAGCTATTTTGGATTAAATTTTCTGGCACCTGCAACTAAAAAAGTACTAACTCAAATAAGTTTACCCAGAGTGAAAACTCTTCTTTCCTTTGAGACACAGTCTCACTCTGTCACCCAAGCTGGAGTGCAGTAGCATGATCTCAACTCACTGCAACCTCCGCCTCCTGGACTCAAGCGATTCTCCTGTCTTAGCCACCTGAGTAGCTGGGATTACATGTGCACACCACCATGCCCGGCTAATTTTTGTATTTTTAGTAGAGACAGGGTTTCACCATGTTAGCCAGGCTGGTCTCAAACTCCTGTACTTAAATGATCCGTCCTCCTCTCCCTCCCAAAGTGCTGGGACTACAGGTGCGAGCCACTGCACCCGGCCTACAGTGAAAACTCTCTTTACATGTCACTCACATGCCTTAATGTACAGTCAGATTGTTCACCTGTAAGACGAGTATTTAAGAGCAACATCTAGACAAAGCCTACAAGCAGGAAGATTGTACTTCCAGGGGTCATTTCTACAGTTCGTTACTAGAGAAGTTTCTCTGAACATGTACAGCAACCGTTTATATTAGTGTGGCACATACATACCTATCTGAAAGCTTCGAGTGCAGAAATGCAGACTCACCTCGCTTAGCTTATAACTACTGTTCTTAAGCTCATAAAATACCTAAATAATGTGGTGTAACAACTAAATGTGTACCCAGAGAAAAGCCTCAGAATGTTATCCTAGGTGAAATCTGTTCAGTGAACAGACAGATCACAGCCACAGTGACATTTCTGCTACTGTTACAAGTTTCTTACAAAGTGAGAAAGTGGCTGGTTAAAATTGGAAAGAGGCCCGGCATGGCGGCTTGCTTGTATAATCTTATATAATCACGGCACTTTGGGAGGCTGAGGTGGGCGGAGCACTAGAGGTCAGCAGTTTGAGACCAGACTGGCCAACATGGTGCAACCCTGTCTCTAGCAAAAAATACAAAAATTAGCCAGGCGTGGTGGCGTGTGCCTACAGTCCCAGCTACTCGGGAGGCAGAGGTTGCAGTTAGCCAAGAACTCGCCACTGCCCTCCAGCCTGGGTGACAGAGGGAAACCCTGTCTCAAAAAAAAAAAAAAGAATTAAAGTCAGAAAGAGAGCCCTTACCAAAAACAGACCATGCTGGCACCTTGATCTTGGATTTCTAGCCTCTAGAATGATGAAAAATAAATTTGTGTTAAGTTTAAAACATAAATAAAGCTGGAGGCAGGCACTTAATTAGGAAGAAAGGAAAGGGTGGTCAAGCTACTCCTGGAACAGGGCAGTTTTTCTTCCCCTCTGGGGGCCCCGCTCCATTCTGGGCTGTGACTGGCGCCTGCTTTGCCTCCACTGTAAGCAACAGTATGGGCCCTTCTTCCGCACAGCCGAAGATAAAGCTCACACATGCAGCGGTGTTTCCAGCAAATTCAGGGCAACGTGCAAGCTTGGGATCTAAAGGTTCAGGCGTAAAACTGAGTGAGAGATGACACAGTAGGGCTGGCCCAGCTCCCAGCTAGAGAGACCTTCCCACGGGATACAGGAAGGCAGGTGTTTTTAGCTGCTTCTCCAGCAAAGATTATTTTCTCTGCCTTTCTCACTCCTTCCTGGTTACACAATCCCTCACTCAACCACCAAACTCTGGAAAACAGAATTGCTTGTTTGTAAGTCAGCCAGAGCGACCAATGAGAAAACACAGAAAAGAGCGTGCCTTACCCTGCAATACACACATACATCTAATTTAACTTTTCACCACACTGGAGATTCAGGGCAGGCTGGGTGGAAAGAATCTAGCTTGTCCATGTCCATAAAAATAAAAACATGCATTCAGTACTTGTCAACAGCCCTCCTGCCCTTCCAGGATCTCTGCCAGGTGTCAGGGCTGGAGGTTGGGGCCCAGCTGCCTCCCCCAAGAATCCCAATCCATTCACAGGGTGGTGGAGGGGGGCTCGATATTAATCAACACAGCCATGATATTTAGTTACAAGCTCCCTTCAGTCTGTTCCAGAAATCTCTATAAACCCCTACTGTGTGCTAATCACAGTTATTTTTCAATATGCTGAATAACTTTTTTTAGACGAAGTCTTGCTCTGTCACCCAGGCTGGAGTGCAGTGGCGCAATCTCCACTCAATGCAACCTCCACCTCCCGGGTTCAAGCGATTCTCCTGTTTCAGCCTCCTGAGTAGCTGGGATTACATGAATGTGCCAACATATCTGGCTAATTTTTTATTTTTTTTTTTAGTAGAGACGAGGTTTCACCGTGTTGGCCAGGCTGCTCTCGAACTCCTGGCCTAAAGTGAGCTGCCCACCTCAGCCTCCCAAAGTGCTAGGATTATAGGCGTGAGCCACCACACCCAGCCTTGAATAACTAGGCTTTTACTGTGCCTCCCACATCAAATCATGAACATTTCCATGAATCAACTGTATTTCCAGATGAATGATCTGCTCATTTAAACTGGTAGGACACACTAACCAATAGTTTTAACAATTTTTTTTTTTTTTTAGATG
>NW_012111697.1:1095760-1104358 GCF_000951035.1 Colobus angolensis palliatus
TGCCTTTCTTTTTTTGGGGGGTGGGTTGGGGGGAACAGAATCTCGCTCTGTCACCAGGCTGGAGTGCAGCGGTGCGATCTCGGCTCACTGCAACCCCCACCTCCCAGGTTCAAGTGATTCTCCTGCCTCAGCCTCCCGAGTAGCTGGGATTATAGGCACACAGCACCACGCCCAGCTAATTTTGCATTTTTAGTAGAAATGGGGTTTCACCATGTTGTCCAGGCTGGTCTTGAACTCCTGAACTCAAAGGATCCTCCTGCCTCGGACTCCCAAAGTGCTGGGATTACAGGAGTGAGCTACCGTGCTGGTCCCCTTTTCTCTTGTTACAATCAAATGGAAACCTCGCCATAGGGAATTTCGAGGGTCTGAATGGGCAGCCCCGAGGGACCCTCATCATTTACCGTGGTGTCTCCGTCCGTGGTGCTCTAAGTGGGGGACCTTATCCTCACCTGGCACCCATTACTGCTGCTCTGCCAGACACCCAGCGTCTGGCTGAGCAGTACCTGCAGTTCCACTGTGTCCAGTTCGACTGGCTACCTCCAATGCAGCCTTTGTGTCACGGGACTCTGGTACCTGAGCCAAAGGAGGAAGTGTTGATCAGGCCAAAGCCAATGCTCAGTACCATCAGGTGGTGTCGTGGCAACCATCCAAATAGCCCCAGGAAACAAGGGACATTTACAGTGTTACAGGTCATCACGTTGTCTCTCCTCTGAGTCACCCTGAAAATTCTGTTTCTGCCAGGGGACACCTCCCAGCCACGATCCCACAGTTGAGGACTGTTGGTCAGGGAGGCCCTCGAGGCTGACGGCGGATACCATGCAGCTGGGCAGACCCTCTCCAAGGCCACGGTCAGCCTGGATCCAGCCTGGCCTTCAAGATCTGCCTTAGGGCTGGGTGCACTGGTTCACATCTGTATTAGTCCACCACTGAGACGGGAGGATCGCTAGAGGCCAGGAGTTCAAGACCAGCCTAGGCAACACAGTAAGACCCCATCTCTACAAGAAAAAAAAAAAAAAAAATCAGCCAGGTGTGGCGATTTTTAATCACACCTGTAGTCCCAGCTACTTGGGAAGCTGAGGCAGGAGGATCACTTGAGCCCAGGAGGTCAAGATTACAGTGAGCTACGACGGTGCCACTGCACTCCAGCCTGAGCGACAGAGCCAGATTCTGTCATCTGAAAAAAAAAAAACAACAAAAAAAACTGATTTAGACCATGATGGGGAATCAGGAATGGGGTCGGCATCACCAGCCTTTACTCTCCTCTGCCTCCCTCCCTCTCCACCTGGAAACTGACTCAAGGCTTCAAGGGGATAGATCTAAACAGCCGGAGGGGTGGTATCGGTACCAATAGAGCTGGAGCTGCTGATCCCACATGACCCACGCTGTGCCTGGTGGACTCAACCCATCAGCAGGCTTCCTCATTCACACGTGCGCTCATAAAGGATGCACACAAGTGTCTACCATGAAATTAGCCCTTGCTAAGATGAATGCTGCTCATTCATCAAAGAGCAGATCCCTGCTCCTTGCAGAGAGAAGACTGCAAGGAGCTTCTGGGTTAAAAAAAAAAAAAAAAAAAAATTATCCTTTTTTCTCTGCCCGAGCCTCCAGGAAGCCCAGTGCCCAGCTTCAACAGGGACCATAAACCAGGACACAATGAACTCGGAGGCCCTATCCAGCCTGGAGGTTACTGTGAATAAGAAACAACTTCTCCTACAGCTCTTGAGTAAAAACAATAGAGCTAACTTCATTTTGGGGCATTAGCATTCCCAAAGGATAAAGAGGCAGAGATAAGAAGTGACAATGCCTCACTGTGTACTCACTCTCCTCTTCCACATAGTGCCAAGACCTTTCATTTTGGGCCTTTCAACGGCCAGGGGAAAGGCTTTCTCTAGTTTGCTTCCAGCTGCTTTGCTTTTTTTTTTTTTTTTTGAGATGGAGTTTTTTTGCTCTTGTTGCCCAGGCTGGAGTACAATGGCATGATCTCAGTTCACCGCAACCTCTGCCTCTCAGGTTCAAGTCATTCTCCTGCCTTAGCCTCTCAAGTAGCTGGGATTACAGGCATGTGCCATCGCACTCGGCTAATTTCGTATTTTTAGTAGAGATGGGGGTTTCTCCATGTTGGTCAGGCTGGTCTCGAACTGCCAACCTTAGGTGATCCACCCGCCTCGGCCTCCCAAAGTGCTGTGATTACAGGCGTGAGCCACCACTCCCAGTCTTCCAGCTGCTTTTCTTCATGGCCAAGAACAGATTTTCCTGTGAGTTTTAGTACTATAGGGTACAGGGGCAGTCACAGAAAAGGAATCTCTATCAGGATGCAGCAGTCTAGAAATTACATTACTCTGCATTTCACTACAGGCCAGAGCACAATAATTCTTCCAAGATTTTCAGTAGGAAGAGCATAAAAATCTGGGGAAAAGAAGTTGCATTTCCATTCCTTATAAGTTTTTTTTTTTTTTTTTTTCCATTCCTTATAAGTTGAGAAAGTAATTTATAGTAATATTACAGAGCTGTACCTCTGTTTAAACACAGTAACATAATGAGAAAGAAGAAAATACAGTGAGAAGCTAGGGAAAGCTGGGTGCGGTGGTTCATGCCTGTAATCCCAGCACTATGGAAGGCTGAGGCTTGGGCCCAAAGAGTTCGAGACCAGACTGGGCAACATAGTGAGACCCTGCCTCTACAAAAAATTTAAAAATTAGCCAGGCTTTGTGACTCATGCCTGTTGTCCCAGCTACTCATGAGGCTGAGATAGGAGGATTGCTGGAGCCAGGGAGGTTGAGGCTGCAGTGAGCTATGATCATGCCACCGCACTTCGGCCTGGATGACACAGCAACACCCTGTCAGCAAAAAAAAAGAAAAGAAAAGAAAGAAAAAAGTGAGAGACATGATTTTATAACAGACCTGAGGCTGGGCATGGTGGTTCATGCCTATAATCCCAGCACTTTGGGAGGCCGAAGCGGGCAGATCACCAGAGGTCTAGAGTTTGAGACCAACATGAAGCAACCTTGTCTCTACTAAAAATACAAAATTAGCCAGGCATGGTGGCGCATGCCTGAGGCACATCACTTGAACCCGGGAGGTGGAGGTTGTGGTGAGCTGAGATTGTGCTATTGCACTCCAGCCTGGGCAACAAAGGGAAACTCTGTCTCAAAAAAAACAAGGGGACTCCCTCCATCCCCCTCCAGTGACTGTCTTACACATTCAGGATCCACACCCAGCACACATAAGGGACTTCTGAGCAATTAGGTACACAAAACACAGCTGAAGCTCTGATTAAGGCCTGTGGACCACCCCACTTTTTGCTCTCTAAAGCCAAGAGGCTGATTCCAGGCCAGGCACGGTGGCTCACACCTGCAATCCCAGCACTTTGGGAGGCCAAGGCGGGCGAATCACTTGAGGTCAGGAGTTTAGGACCAGCCTGGACAACATTGTGAAACACCATTTCTACTGAAAATACAAAGATTAGCTGGACACGGTGGCGGGCGCCTGTAATCCCAGCTACTTGAGAAGCCGAGGCAGGAGTATCGCTTGAACCCTGGAGGCAGAGGATGCAGTGAGCCGCGAGTGCACCACTGCACTCCAGCCTGGGCAACAGAGCAAAACTCCATTTCAAAAAAACAAAAAAGGCCAAGAGGCAGATTCCTTTTCAAGCATGGCGGGAGCTATCCCAACAAAGCACCAACTCCCAGCACTGCTCAGCACTCCAGGAAACGAGACCTGCTGGGAACTGCTGCCAAAGAAACCATATCGAGTCAGGGTCCAGAGTGCCCCAGAACCTAACCAGGGGTCAGGCACCGAGCTGTCGCTCCATAAATCCTTTTCGGATGAATGGGGCATAATGTCATTTTAAAGAAAAGGGGAGGGAAGGCATGACACAGAGAACAGGATGAAAGAGAAGCCTGACTTCAGTGGAAATTCATTTGATCCTTAAGTGTGCACAAAATCCCAACAGTCGCCAGGCACGGTGGCTCATGCCTGTAATCCCAGCACTCTGGGAGGTCAACAAGGGCAGATCACGTGGTCAAGAGGTTGAGACCATCCTGGCCAACATGGTGAAACCCCAGCTCTACTAAAAATACAAAAATTAGCTGGGCATGGTGGTGCGTGCCTATAGTCCCAGTTACTCAGGAGGCTGAGGCAGAAGAATCACTTGAACCCGGGAGGCAGAGGTTGCAGTGAGCTGAGATCGTGCCATTGCACTCCAGCCTGGCAACAGAGCCACACTCTGTCTCAAAACAAACAAAAACAAAAACAAAAATCCCAACAGTCAAAATACAGCACCAGGTGCAGGGACTCCCACCTATAATCCCAGCACTTTGGGAGGCCAAGGTGGGCGGATCACTTGAGGTCAGGAGTTCGAGACCAGTCTGACCAACATGGTGAAACCCCGTCTCTACTGAAAAATACAAAAATTAGCCGGGCGCGGTGGCTCAAGCCTGTAATCCCAGCACTTTGGGAGGCTGAGACGGGCGGATCACAAGGTCAGGAGATCGAGACCATCCTGGCTAACACGGTGAAACCCCATCTCTACTAAAAATACAAAAAACTAGCCGGGCGAGGTGGCGGGCGTCTGTAGTCCCAGCTACTCGGGAGGCTGAGGCAGGAGAATGGCGTGAACCCGGGAGGCGGAGCTTGCAGTGAGCTGAGATCGGGCCACTGCACTCCAGCCTGGGCGACAGAGCAAGACTCCGTCTCAAAAAAAAAAAAATACAAGAAGGGAAGCCCCCTACTGGCTCAGCCACACAATGAATGCAACAGCTTTTGGCAATCTTCACCCCCTCCTTAACTCTTGGGACCCCTCCCCAGCCCACCTTCTCCCTGAATCTCCAGCCATTCCCCACCCAACTTCTTCACTTTTGTCTTTTCCTTCCTCTTTTTTGTGATGGAGTCTCGCTCTGCTGCTCAGGCTAGAGTGCAGTGGCGTGATGTCGGCTCACTGCAACCTCCACCTCCCGGGTTCAAGTGATCCTCCTGCCTCAGCCTCCGAGTAGCTGGGATCACAGGTGCCCACCACCACGCATGGCTAATTTTTTGTATTTTTAGTAAAGACAGGGTTACACTGTGTTGGCCAGGCTGGTCTCGAACTTCTGACCTCAGGTGATTCACCCACCTCGGCCTCCCAAAGTGCTGGGATTATAGGCATGAACCACTGCGCCCTGCCACACCTTTGTCTTTAACCAGCTCTGGGCTTCCACATTCTAAAACAAAGTTGCCTTCTCTCTTCTTAGCTCCCCTCTTTCTCCAGCAATATCTTCCCTGCCCTTCTTCCCCTGTACCCTGTCACACTGACTTTTGTCCCCAATTCTCCAAACATGCATTTCCTAACGACTCCTAAGGGACTAAATCCAGGACCTTCCCCACATTCATCTGACTTGTCAAGCCTCGCTCCACTAACAAGACTGACCTCTCAGCTTCCTAGACCTGGCCACCCCTCTGGCTTTCCTCCTACCTCTCCACCCACCCCTTAAGTGGAGGAACTATTCCCTTCTAGCCCAGATCCTTTCACTCAATACCCCAACTGCCTCCCAATTGGTGCCACCCAAAACTGCATCTCCAGGCAGGGCGCCTGTATGGCTGCTGGGCCCATGGAGCGGGCTCTCCACCTGGACTGCCACGTGGATATCCCATGGGGGCCTCAAGTCCACCCATCCACACACTAGCCTCCGTGTTCACCCCATCTCGACAAGGCGCATGACAAGACGCCTCAGGCAGGCATTGTGACTTTTTTTTTTTTTTGAGACAGGTTAGAATGCAGTGGCGTGATCTCCGCTCACTGCAGCCTGCACCTCCCAGGATCAGGGATCCCCCTACCTCACCCTCCTGAGTATGTGGGACCACAGCGGGGTACCACCACATCTGGCTAATAGACAGGCATTTTGGATTATCATTGACAGCTCCTTCCCTGCCATAACCTGTTACATCAGTTCTTTCCCTCTCTGCCAGATACTGCCTTTCTCCAGCTTTATCATTCCAACCCCCTCGTCACTGGAATCCCTGCCTTCAGTGTAGACCCCTGGTCTGAGCTAAGGGTGCAAGCTGGTGGAAAGAACGGGTTTTTTTTTTTTTTTTTTAGAGACAGGGTCTCACTCTGTCATCCAGGCTGGAGTGCAGTGACGCGGTAACAGCTCACTGCAGCCTCGACCTCGTGGGCTCCGGATATCCTCCCACCTCGGCCTCCTGAGTATATGGGATTACAGGAACACACCACTATGCCAGGCTGATTTTTAAACTTCTTGTAGAGATGGGGTCTTGCTATGTTGCCCAGGGTGGGTTTGAATTCCTGGCCTCAAGCAATCCTCCCACCTTGGCCTCCCAAAATGCTGGGATTACAGGTGTGAGGCACTGCACCCCACTCACAGCACTTTCTGTCACTGACTGCATCATCAGGAGTCCATAACAGAGAAGGAAGGGCAAAGATGACAGGTATTACAAGGGGCTAAATCCTCCCTATGCCTCCCTGCCGGGCTCCACCATAGCTTCTTTCCCATCCCCCACCCATTCACCATTCAGGTGTCAAAGCGGTCTTTCTCTTACACAAATCTCACAGGTCTGGTCCTGCTTTAAATACTTTGATGGATTCCACAGTTCCCAGGTCAAGCAAGATGCATGACCCTGAAGTGCCTGGCTCCCACTAACACCTCCACAACCTGGGGATGCCTACAAAGCACTCACAAGTCCACAGCTCTGTCCAAGTTGTTCCCTCTTCCTGAAGGGCTCTTCCTCCCCTTTCATCTGGACAGCACCTGCCTTTCTTTTTTTGGGGGGTGGGTTGGGGGGAACAGAATCTCGCTCTGTCACCAGGCTGGAGTGCAGCGGTGCGATCTCGGCTCACTGCAACCTCCGCCTCCCAGGTTCAAGGGATTCTCCTGCCTCAGTCTCCCGAGTAGCTGCGATTACAGGCGCCTGCCACTACACCCAGCTAATTTTTATATTTTTAGTAGAGACAGGGTTTCACCATGTAGGCCAGGCTGGTCTCAAACTCCTGACCTCAAGTGATCCACCCGCCTCAGCCTCTCAAAACACTGGGATTACAGGCATGAGTCACTGCGCCTGGCCAGCACCTGCCTTTCATTCGTTTTGTTTTGATTTTATTTTTTAAAATTTTTTATAGAACCAAGGTCTTGCTATGTTGCCCAGGCTGCTCTGGAACTCCTGGCTTCAAGAGATCCACCTACCTTGGCCTCCCAAACTACTGGGATTACAGGTGTGAGCCACCACACCTGGCCCTCATTTGCTTTAGGTCAAACTAGCTCAGGTCATAGATCAGGAAAGATTCAACGTCAACACCTTTTATTTTCCTAGGACAAATAGACTCTTTGAACTGGTATGACTTAACACGGAGTAGCACAACAATTGTTCCAAGGTCCCATTTTCAAAATTGACGGTTTTAATTGTAAAGCAATGATTCCTCTTATTTTGCACCCTTGATTCTCTCATCGAACACCAGAGAAACTGCATCTAAAAAACACCCCACTTTAGGAGGCCGAGGTGGGCAGATCACCTGAGGTCAGGAGCTCAAGAACAGCCTGGCCAACACGGCGAAACCTTGTCTCCACCAAAAATACAAAAGTTAGCCAGGCATGGTGGTACGCACCTGTAGTCTCAGCTACTGGGGAGGCTTAGGTGGGAGAATCACTCAAACCTGGTAGATGGAGATTGCAGTGAGCCGAGATCGTGCCACTGCACTCCAGCCTGGGCAACGGGAAAATAAATAAATAAATAAATAAAGCCAGGCGCAGTGGCTGACACCTGCAATCCCAGCACTTTGGGAAGCTGAGGTACGTGGATCACTTAAGGTTAGGAGTTCAAGACTAGACTGGCCAACACGGTGAAACCCTGTTTCTACTAAAAATACAAAAAATTAGCCAGGCATGGTAGCAGGCGCCTGTAATCCCAGCTACTTGGGAGGCTGAGGCAGAACTGCTTGAACCCGGGAGGCAGAGGTTGCAGTGAGCCAAGATCACACCACTGCACTCCAGCCTGAGCAACAGAGTGAGTGAGACTGTCTCATAATAACAATAAGAAGAAGTAGATAAATAAACGAAAAACACCCAACTGTGCACCTTTCCCAGCTCTCTTGCCATTCACTCTTTCCCAGAAGGGAGCAAGAAGTCCTTTCCTGGGCTCACAGACATGAAGGGCTCCCACAGGAAAACGTGTTCTGGGAGGCTTGGAACCACGCCTCACAGGTGTGCTCCTCTCGCTGCCATTTTCCCCCAGGTGCTGCTGGAGTTCCAGAGCTACACCTGCTCAGAGAACAATCTGGGGAGGAAAAGTCCCAGAAAGAGGCAGCAACTTGCGGGAGGACACACAGCAATTTTATGGGAGTGGCTCTCAGGCCCCGAGGACAGACATAGGAATTCCCAGGCCAGGCCCTCCTCCTGCAATTCCATGGCCTGTGATCCTCTGTCCCAAATGCCACACATAATTAGAAGTTATAATCCTGTAATTCCATGATGACATCTTTGAACTTAAATATACCTCAAAACTACTTTTTTTTTTTTTTTTAATGCTAAAAGCAACTTCACAAATAAGAAGTTTTCCCACTCTGTCCCACACTGTCCTGCCCAGGACTCCTCACCAGTGAGCAAAGCCCAA
>NW_012111697.1:1105098-1106270 GCF_000951035.1 Colobus angolensis palliatus
AAAAAAAAAAAAAAAAAAGAATTGATTCGTTTATGGGAAAGTTTCACTTCCCTATTTATAATTATGCACTGTCGTATCTATCAAAAAAACGAAAATCAACAACAATCTCTCCATCCACTCAGGGATCACTGGCCAAGAGCCAAAAGCTATTTTTAGACTTGCTCAGGACCTAGAGGGAGGAAGGGGTGGAAGGTATCACCATGACTCCCGGCTCCAAAGCATCTTTGTAGCCCAGGCCCTGCCGCCTGCGGGTATCCCAGGGCCCCTGCTCCGCAGGCTGGGGTCGCTTTTGAGGCACTGAGCTCCCTGTTATCTTCTGGGCAGAAGTCCGCAGTGTGAGCCCAGGAGCTCCTGAACGTGCCAAGAGTCAGCGAGGCCCGCACCCGCCACCCGCCGCCCGCCGCCAGCCCCCGACAAGTCTCCCGGACAACAAGACAAATCCGCTTTGGCACACAGTGAGACGCACAAGACCGTGGGCCTCACCTGCAGTGCTCACGCCCTCCTGGACGACCCGGAGCCGGGGAGGGGGCAACGCCAGAGGCTCCCTCCCACCAGCGGCTCTCCCCTGCTCTCTGAAAAGTCCCACAGGCGAACGTTGGAAGCATTTTGGAGGCAAAAAGAGACCGCCGGCCGGGCGCAGTGGCTCACGCCTGTAATCCCAGCACTTTGGGAGACTGGGGAGGGAGGATCCCTTGAGCCCGAGTTCGCGACCAGTCTGGGCAACAGAGCGATACCCCACTCCTAAAAAAAATTAACGTGGCGAGATGCCGCGCCTGCAGTCCCAGTTACTCGGGAGGCTGAGGCGGGAGGATCGCTGGATCCCAGGAAGTCGAGGCTGCAGTGAGCTATAAACGCGCCACTGCACTCCAGCCTGGGCGACAGAGCGCCTAAAATAAATATGAGACCGCCAACCCGCCTGGGATGGTCTGTCTCCACCGCGCTCCCACTAAGCGCTCCTGTAACGCGCCCAGAGGCCAAGGGCGCCAGCGCAGCCAGGAACGGCTTCTTTCCCCAGGCACCAGGGATCGCAAGCGAGGGGTGGCGGCGGGTAGAGGGGGAGACCCAACCACCCCACCAGGTCCTCCGCCCGCACCTGCGCGGGGCGGCCACATGCGCCTCCCCTACTCCCTGCCCAGCCCCGGATGCCACCTGCCCGGGACGCCGGGGACACC
>NW_012111697.1:1106606-1107206 GCF_000951035.1 Colobus angolensis palliatus
GCCTCGGGGTTGTCTCTGGGCGTCGTGGCGGGCTCAAGTTTGCGAGCGCCGCGAGAGCGCAGGGAAGGCACGGGGCTCTCCGGGGCCGCAGCGAAGCCCTGGCTGTGGACCTGCGCCCTGCCCTGGAGCCCAGGGAATCAGTGAGGAGGGCGTGGGTCCAGGCGCGTCCCTCCCGGGTGAAGCCGGCCTGCCGCGGGGGAAGGGGCCAGACTCGACGCCACGTCGAGGGCGCGGCGGTAGCTCTGGGCCCTGGGCCCAGCGGTCTAGAAAAGCTTTTCCCAGGAGGGGAGCCCATGGCCAAGGGAGTGTTGATTGCGCCGCCGAGCGCCTTGCCCGGACTACTCGGGCTTGTTGGCATGGGGTCAACTCCGCCGATCCCCCCGTCCCCGCTGCAAAGACAAGTGGGATCCGCTGGGCTCGCGGACGTCCCTGAGAGAGGGGATCAGGAGGGGTTTTGTGCCCCAGACACGGCGGATGTCCTTGAACACAGATCTTTTTTTTTTAAGAGATGGGACCTCGCTCTGTCGCCCAGGCTGGAGGTCAGTGTTGCGATCTCGGCTCTTTGCAGCCTCGACCTCCCAGGATCAAGCGATGCTCCAG
>NW_012111697.1:1107256-1107681 GCF_000951035.1 Colobus angolensis palliatus
AGGCCCAGTGGCTCTCACCTGTAATCCCAGCACATTGGGAGGACAATGCAAGAGGATCACTTGAGCCCAGGAGTTCAAGACCATCCTGGGCAACATACTGAAACATCCATCTCTACAAAAAAATTTAATTAATTAGACAAGAGTGGCCAGGCGCAGTGGCTCACGCCTGTAATCCCAGCACTTTGGGAGGCTGAGGCGGGGGGATAACTTGTGATCAGAAGTTCGAGACCAGCCTGGCCAACATGGTGAAACCCTGTCTCTACTAAAAATGCAAAAAATTAGCTGGACGTGGTGGCAGGCACCTGTGATCCCAGCTACTCAGGAGGCTGAGGCAAGAGAATCGCTTCAACTCGGGAGGTGGAGGTTGCAGTGAGCCGAGATCACGCCACAGTACTCCAGCCTGGGCAACACAGTGAGACTCCATC
>NW_012111697.1:1108073-1109086 GCF_000951035.1 Colobus angolensis palliatus
TCGACTCACTGCAACCTCCGCCTCCCGGGTTCAAGCGATTCTCCTGCCTCAGCCTCCCGAGTAGCTGGGACTACAGGTGTCCACCACCACACCCGGCTAATCTTCAGTACAGACAGTTTCACCTTGTTGGCCAGGCTTCTCTTGAACTCCTGACCTCGTGATCCGTCCGCCTGCCGGCCTGCCTCCCTAAGAGCTGGGATTACAGGCCTGAGCCACCGCGCCCAACTTTTGTTTTTTGTTGCTGTTGTTAACAGATGCGGAGTCTCACTATGATATCCAGGCTGGCCTCGAACTCCCGACCTAAGTGATCCTCCCTCGTCAGCCTCCCAAAGTGCTGGGATTACAGGTGCTCGCCATTGCGCCCAGCCCGGAGCACGGTTCTTAACCACCACTACAGACCTCGGTTTTCTCGGCTGCAAAATGAGGCTCTTTTATTATTCTTGGATTCTTTTTTTCTCGAGCTGATAGAGGGTAGTAGGACAAAAGTGAGTGTTGGAAAGTAGGGATGAACTTAGTTTAGGAGGGAAAGGGTGACCCATGGGGACAGGGTTTGTATCAGTCCCCCACCAACCTCCTGCTGGCTGCTAGACTCTGTGGGCAGATGCCTGGCAGCACTTGAAGCCAGGACCTTGCCACCTAAGCAGGGACACCCAGCCCGAGGGGCCATGCTCCTCCCGGCCACTGCTTGCTGTTACAACTGCTTCTTCCCCCAACAAAGAGACCGCTCTCAGCGATCGCAATAGATGTCACAGGTCTCAGCTACTCAGGAGACTGTAGCCTGCAGTCTCGGCTACTTAGGAGACTGAGGCAGGAGGATTCCTTGAGCCCAGGAGGTGGAGGCTGCAGTGAGCTATGATCATTGCCACTGCACTCCAGCCTGGGCAACAGACCAAGACTCTGTTTAAAAATAAATAAATAGCCGGGCGCGGTGGCTCAAGCCTGTAATCCCAGCACTTTGGGAGGCCGAGACGGGTGGATCACAAGGTCAGGAGATCGAGACCATCCTGGCTAAC
>NW_012111697.1:1110036-1111528 GCF_000951035.1 Colobus angolensis palliatus
AATAAATAAATAAATAAATAAATAAATAGGCCGGGCACAGTGGCTCATGCCTGTAATCCCAGCACTTTGGGAAGGCTGAGGCGGATGGATCATCTGAAGTCAGGGGTATGAGACCAGCCTGACCAACATGGTGAAACGCCGTCTCTACTAAAAAAAAAAAAAAAACGAAACATTAGCTGGGCCTGATGGCACACGCCTGTGATCCCAGCTACTCGGGAGGCTGAGACAGGAGAATTGCTTTAACCTGGGAGGTGGAGGTTGCAGTGAGACGACATTGGGCCACTGCACTTCAGCCTGGGCAACAAGAGCGAAACTCCGTCTCAAGACAATAATAATAATAAAATAAATAAATAAATAGGCCGGGCACGGTAGCTCATGCGTGTAATCCCAGCACTTTGGGAGGCCAAGGCAGGAGGATCAGGAGATCAGGAGTTTGAGACCAGCCTAACCAACATGGTGAAACCCGTCTCTACTAAAAATATAAAAATTGGCCGGGCATGCTGGCATGCGCCTGTAATCCCAGCTATTCAGGAGGCTGAGGCAGGAGAATCGCTTGAATGCGGGAGGTGGAGGTTGCAGTGAGCCCAGATCGTGCCACTGCACTCCAGCCTGGGCAACACAGCGAGACGCTGTCTCAAATAAGTAAGTAAATACATAAATAATGTAAAAAATAGAAAGGATGAAGAGTAAGAAAAGGACGCGTAGTGTTAAAGACACACCAGCCCACCCAAAGACTACTTTCTGAGCATCTTCAGCAGAAAGGGGCACCTCTCTGTATGAGTCCCAGCGGGGCATCTCCTGACCATATGAGCCATCTGAGTGTCAGTGCTTGGGGCTGCAGCTGCGCAGAACCAGACATCGTTAGACATTCTCATGACTCATCGCAGTGGTACCCCACATGTCTGTTCTTTTATCTCTGATCCCACCATGACCAGGAAATTAGAACTGCCGCCGCTGACCCAACAGGACAGCAGCATCTCACTTCCTATTTGTCAACCCCATTGGTGGTCTGTGCAACAAGAACCACCCATGAGCCCCTGTGCTACTAACAAAAGAGCTGGGTGGGAACTTCTGAGCTATGCAAAAGATTAAAATCTCAACTGCAAACAACTGTTTTGTTAAGTCTCATTTTACCATCTGGTTTAGGTCAGCAGGTGGCTGCCTGTCCAGGGACCCAGTTCCTCCAAGTAAAATTCAAGTGTCACGTCCTGAGACCTTTTTGTTGACAAAAGGAACATTGGTTTTTGAGGATAACCCGACATACATCCTCTCTTGGGGAATCTGATGAAGTTTGCCAAATTAAATGCAGAAATTATAAGATAATCCTTGAATGAATAAAAATCACTGCAAATATTTTTTTTTTTTTTGAGGCGGAGTCTCGCTCTGTCGCCCGGACTGGAGTGCAGTGACCGGATCTCAGCTCACTGCAAGCTCCGCCTCCCGGGTTTACGCCATTCTCCTGCCTCAGCCTCCGGAGCAGCTGGGACTACAG
>NW_012111697.1:1111578-1112325 GCF_000951035.1 Colobus angolensis palliatus
AAAAAAAAAAAAAAGAAAAAGAAAAAAACAAAATAGCCTCTAACTAGAAAGTACCCAAATGCCAATCCACTATAGAACAAATGACTGTAAATGGTGGTATATTCACACAATAGAAAATTGCACACAATGAAAATTAACATATTGCTATTATGTGCAACATCATGGATAAAAGTCACAAAAATATTATTGAGCGAAGAAAACTAGACACAAATACTGTATCATTCCATTTTATTTGTATTTATTTATTTTTTTTTCTGAGACTGCGTTTTGCTCTTTTGCCCAGGCTGGAGTGAAGTGGCAAGATCTCTGCTCACTGCAACCTCCACCTGCCAGGTTCAAGCGATTCCCCTGCCTCAGCCTCCCAAGTAGCTGGGATTAGAGGTGTGTGCCACCATGCCCAGCTAATTTTTTTGTAATTTTAGTAGAGATGGGTTTTCACCATGTTGGCCAGGCTGGTCCTGAACTCTTGACCTCAGGTGATCCACCTGCCTTAACCTCCCAAAGCATTAAGATTACAGGCATGAGCCACCACGCTGAGCCTCCATTTTATATAAAGTAAAAAAAAAGAAATAAATAGGGCGGGTGCAGTGGCTCACGTCTCTAGTCCTAGCACTTTGGGAGTCCAGCGCGGGTGAATCACGAGGTCAGGAGTTTGAGACCATCCTGGCTAACACGGTGAAACCCCATCTCTACTAAAAACACAAAAAATTAGCCAGGCATGGTGGCACGCAGCTGTAGTCCCAGCTA
>NW_012111697.1:1112375-1112819 GCF_000951035.1 Colobus angolensis palliatus
AGCTACTTGGGAGGCTGAGGCAGGAGAATCACTTGAACCCGGGAGGCAGAGATTGCAGTGAACCAAGATTACGCCACTGCACTCCATCCTGGTTGACTTAACTCCATCTCAAAAAAAAAAAAAAAGAATATATGCATGCAATTTATGATCCAGAAATTCCAACTCTAGGTAGATACACAACAGAAATGCATACATCTGTTTACCATAAAGCAGGTACCAGAATCTTCACAGCTGCACTATTCAAAATAGCCTGGCCAAGTGTGGTGGCTCACGCCAGTAATCCTAGAACTTAGGGAGGCAGAGGTAGGAGGATCGTTTGAGCCCAGGAGTTGAGATCAGCCTGTGCAACATAGTGAGACCCCATCTCTAAAAACAAAAACAGGCTGGGCGCGGTGGCTCAAGCCTGTAATCCCAGCACTTTGGGAGGCTGAGACGGGCGGATCA
>NW_012111697.1:1113760-1114082 GCF_000951035.1 Colobus angolensis palliatus
AAAAAAAAAAAAAAAAGCCAGGAGCGGTAGCACATGCCTGCAGTTCCAGCTACTCAGGAAGTTGAGGCAGGAGGATTTCTTGAGCACAAGAGTTCAAGACTGCAGTAAGCCAAGATTATACCACCGTACTCCAGCCTGGGCTATAGAGCAAGACCCTGTCTTATAAAGAAAATAAAAAAATTGGCCAGGTGCAATGGCTCACACCTGTAATCCCAGCACTTTGGTAGGCTGGGGTGGGTGGATCACAAGGTCAGGAGATCGAGACCATCCTGGCTAATGTGGTGAAACCCCATCTCTACTAAAAATACAAAAAATTAGCCAG
>NW_012111697.1:1114788-1115144 GCF_000951035.1 Colobus angolensis palliatus
TCTACAATAAATTCTTGCACATAGCTGTCACTTCCTGCATACTTATTCCATGCCAGGTGCTGTCCTAAGTACATTGCATGCATTAGCTGAGTTCTCCCACAACCCTATGAGGTAGGTACTTTATCATCCCCATTTTACAGAGGAGGAAGCTGAGCCTCAGAGGTCACCAGCCCACTAAGTGGCAGAGTCAGGGCTGTCTGATGCTATGCTATATTGCTATACTGTATCACACTATTCTCTACTATTTAAAAGGAAAAGTATTTTGACATATAGGGAGGAAGTGACTGTGGGTTAAAAATAAATGAATTACCAGCCTGGGCAACATGGTGAAACTATCTTTTCAAATGATACAGCCA
>NW_012111697.1:1120819-1121900 GCF_000951035.1 Colobus angolensis palliatus
CCCAGCTACTCGGGAGGCTGAGGCAGGAGAACGGCGTAAACCTGGGAGGCAAAGCTTGCAGTGAGCTGAAATCCGGCCACTGTACTCCAGCTCGGGTGACAGAGTGAAACTCCGTCTCAAAAAAAAAAAAAAAAAAAAGAAAAATTAGCCTGGCTTGGTGGCATACACTTGTATTCCCAGCTATTCAGAAGGTAGGGTAGTAGGATTGTTTGAGCCCAGGAGTTTGAGATTGCACTGCACTCCAGCCTGGGTGACAGACTGAGACCCTGTCTCTAAAAAATAAACAGAACAGAAAGAAAGGAAAGGTATGTGGGCTGGGTGTGGTGGCTTATGCTGGTAATCCCAGCACTTTGAGAGACTGAGGTGGGAGGATCACTGGAGCCCAGGAGTTTGAGACCAGCCTAGGCAATATAGCAAAATTGCTTCTTTACAAAAAATACAAAAATTAGCCAGGCATGGTTGTGTATGTCTGTAGTCCCAGCTACTTGAGAGGCTGGGATGGGAGGACTACCTGAACTTGGGGAGGATGAGGCTGCAGTGAGCCATGATTGTGCCACTGCACTCCAGCAACAGAATGAGACCCTGTCTCAAAAAAAAAAGAAAAGCTATGTGGTGGCCAGGTCTGGCAGCTCATGCTTGTGATCCCAGCACTATGGGAGGTCGAGGAGGGCAGATCACTTGAGGTCATGAGTTTGAGACCAGCCTGGACAACATGGTGAAACCCCAGACCACTGAAAATACAAAAATTAGCTGGGTGTGGAGGCGCCTGTAATCTCAGCTACTCAGGAGGCTGAGGCAGGAGAATCACTCGAACCCGGGCAGTGGAGGCTGCAGTGAGCCACAATGCTGCCCCTTCAGCCTGGGCGATAGAACAAGACTCAGTCTCAATAAAATAAAATAAAATAAAATAAAAAAGTTATTGAGTGTTCTCTGCCTATTTGAAGCTACAAGCCGTAAGAAAATTACGAGTAACATAGAAATAAAATCATGGACTTTGGTGTTTTGTCTGAATATATGAATTTGTCCCCAATCTTTTTTACTTTCTTTTACTTTTTCTTTCTTTCTTTTTTTTTTTTTTTTT
>NW_012111697.1:1121950-1122304 GCF_000951035.1 Colobus angolensis palliatus
GCACTTCAGTCCGGGCGACAGAGCGAGACTCCACCTCAAAAAAAAATAAAAATAAAAATAAAAATAAAAATAAAAATGAAAGAATAAATGAATTACAGGATGGCAAACAATACCAAGTATTGGTGAGATTGTGGAATCTCATATATTGCTTACAGGAGTGTAAACTGGGATGACCACACTGGAAAATTGTTTGAGTAGCAAATGCTACTAAAGAACATATGCGGGCCAGGTGCCGTGGCTCATGCCTGTAATCCTAGCACTTTAGGTGGTCGAGGTGGATGGATCACTTGAGGTCAGGAGTTCAAGACCAGCCTGGCCAACATGGTGAAACCCCATCTCTACTAAAAATACAAA
>NW_012111697.1:1124635-1126492 GCF_000951035.1 Colobus angolensis palliatus
GCCTCCCAAAGTGCTGGGATTACAGGCTTGAGCCACCGCGCCCGGCCTCTTTTACTTTTTCTTTGAGACAGCGTCTCATTCTGTCACCCAGGCTGGAGTGCAGTAGCGCAAACTCTGCTCACTGCAACCTCTGCCTCCCATGCTCAATTGATTCTCCCATATCAGCCTCTGGAGTAGCTGGGACTACAGACACGCCCCACTATGCCTGGCTAATCTTTGCATTTTTTGTAGAGGTAGTTTTGGCATATTGCCCAGGCTCGTCTTGAACTCCTGGGCTCAAGTGATCCTCCCAATGTGGCCTCCCAAAGTGCTGGGATTATGGACTTGAGCCACTTCACCCAACTTTCTTTTCTTTTCTTTCCTTTTCTTGAGACAGTCTTTGTCACCCAGACTGGAGTGCAGTGGCATAGTCTTGGCTCACTGCAAATTCTACCTCTCAGGTTCAAGTGGTTCTCAAGCCTCAGCCTCCTGAGTGCCTGGGACTATAGTCATGTGCCACCACACCTGGCTAATTTTTTTCTACTTTTAGTAGAGACGGAGTTTCACCATGTTGGCCAAGCAGGTCTCAAACTCCTGACCCCAGGTGATCTGCCTGCCTTGGCCTCCCAAAGTGCTGGGATTACAGACATGAGCCACCGTGCCCGGCCCCAACCTTCTTTACTTTAAATATCTACATTTACATTCACAATGACAGTAGATGGCCAAATGATGACCTTGGGGTGCTGTAGAGTTTCAAGAAGCAGGGAGATTCCTTTCCTTTAGTACATTAACTTTCTCAAGGCAGGAAAGGGGCTAAAACATACAAAAACCTTCAAAATGAAAACTAAGACACTAGCAAAAATGTTTTGGACAGAATACCAGGCAAGTAGCTAAAAACAAAAATTTTTTTTTAAAAATTTTTTTTCTGGGACAGAGTCTGGCTCTGTTGCCCAGGCTGGAGTGCTGTGGCACGATCTCTGCTCACTGCAAGCTCCTTCTCCTGGGTTCACGCTATTCTCCCACCTCAGCCTCCCCAGTAGCTGGGACTACAGGCGCCTGCCACCACACCTGGCTAATTTTGCTTTTCTGTATTTTTAGTAGATATGGGGTTTCATAGTGTCAGCCAGGATGGTCTTGATCTTCTGACCTTGTGATCGTGCTGGGATTACAGGCGTAAGCCACTGTGCCTGTACTTTTTTTTTTTTTTTTTGAGATGGAGTCTTGCTCTGTTGCCCAGGCTGGAATGCAGTGGCACGATCTCAGCTCACTGCAACCTCTGGCTCCCGAGTTCAAGCGATTCTCCTACCTCAGCCTCCGGAGTAGCTGGGATTACAAACGTACGCCACCATGCCGGCCTAATTTTTGTATTTTTGGTAGAGTCGGGGTTTCACCGTTTGGCCAGGCTGGTCCCGAACTCCTGACCTCAAATGATCCACCACTTGGGCCTCCCAAAGTGCTGGGATTACAGGAGAGAGCCACTGCGCCCGGCAAAAACAAAAAATTCTAATGGTGTAATGCTGGGTATATGTATCCTCCCATCCTGGTGTCCTTTGATTAGTGGCAGCCACTGTTACTTTGGGGAGTTTACTGGAGATAGAATACGCATATTAGAGTATATTTGTGGATGTACTGTATCCATACATCATGCTGTAATAGCCACAATACATTTAGCTATTCATGTTTTCTTTTAACATAAACGACAGCATCGTTACTTTATCTCACTCTTGACTGTGCTCTGTCAATCTGAAATCATGAGATTCAGGAAAATGTGATTAAGTATAGTTTTTGTGGCCGGGCACAGTGGCTCAAGCCTGTAATCCCAGCACTTTGGGAGGCCGAGACGGGCGGATCACGAGGTCAGGAGATCGAGACCATCCT
>NW_012111697.1:1127006-1128858 GCF_000951035.1 Colobus angolensis palliatus
CTCTGTCACCCAGGCTGGAGTGCAGTGGCATGATCTCGGTTCATTGTAACCTGGGCCTCCTGAGTTCAAGCAATCCTCATGCCTCAGCCTCCCAAGTAGCTGGGACTACAGGCGTGTGGCAGCACATCTGGCTAACTTTTGTACTTTTAGTAGAGACAGGCTCTCACCCTCTTGGCCAGGCTGGTCTCAAACTCCTGATCTCAGATGATCCACTTGCCTTGGCCTCCCAAAGTGGTGGGATTACAGGCATGAGCCACTGCATCCACCCTGATTAAGTATAGTTTACTAGGTTTATTTATCTTCATATATTACAAAGCTTGAGGATAGCCACCTGGAAACACCGACTCCAAATGTATAGGGTCAACATTCCAAAGTGGAGGCCAGGCACGATGGCTCACAGCTATAATCCCAACACTGTGGGAGGCTCAGGTGGGAGGATCGCTTGAGCCCAGGAGTTTGAGACCAGCCTTAGCAACATAGTGAGACCCGGCCTCTACAAAAAATGAAGTAATTAGTTGAGCATTGTCAACTAGTAGTCCCAGCTACTCAGGAGGCTGAGGTGAGAGGAAGGCTGCAGTGAGCCATGATCCTACCACTGCACTCTAGTGTGGGTGTCAAAATGATATATTGTCTCAAAAACAAAAGCAAAAACACACAGAAAAAGCATTCCAAAGTGGAGAGGTTAAGGTTTCACTTATATAAGCAGACATACAATCCTTACAGTGACTTGACTAGCTATAGGATGCTACATTCCAAGGAAGATTGCTTTATTACTCTGTGAGGGGGGTACCCATCTGAGGAGGTCTTATCTCTGGCCTGTTTGGTGTTAGTTACTTCTAGGGGAAAACGGGCAGAAGCTGCAGCTGCTCGCCATGTGATTCATGCTACATAACTACATTCCTCTCAAGTTTCAGGATCATTTAAAATTCCAACAGCAGCTGGGCGGAGTGGCTGGTGCCTGTAGTCCCAGTACCAGGGATGTTGAGGCTGGAGGATTGCTTCAGCCCAGTAGTTTGAGGCTGCAGTGAGCTATGATTGCATCACCGCACACCAGCCTGGGCAACAGAGCCAGACCCTGCCTCTAAAAAATAATAATATCAACAATAAAGTTCCAATAGCTTTAAGTTTGAATTATTTAATTCCACAACTCATTTATCAACATACGTTGCAGATAATTCATGGGGAGTTTAAAATGCTCATAGTATTGTCACAGGTTATAGGTTGTTCTGATTACCTATTGCTGTTAATGAATTATCCCATATCGTTTGTTGTTGTTAGAGACAGGGTTTTGGTATGTTGCCCAGGCTGGCCTCTGATTCCTGGGCTCAAGTGATCCTCCTGTTTCACCCTCCCAAGTACTGTCACTAAACCTGGCTAATTGCCTCATATCTTTTTTTTTTCCTTAGAGACAGGGTCTCTATAGACAGAGATCCTCTCTATAGGAGCAATGGGGATGCCAATCAATTCTGTCTTAGGACCCTCATGTCAATGGGAATGCCAATCCCTCAATGTGGGATTACAGGTAGGATTTCTGACATTGGGGTCCTAAGACTATTCAAGAATTGATTTGGCACTTTGGGAGGCCGAGATGGGCAGATCACGAGGTCAGGTGTTCGAGACCATCCTAGGCAACATTGTGAAACCCTGTCTCTACTAAAAACACAAAAAAATTAGCCGGGCGTGGCGGCACGCGCCTGTAGTCCCAGCTACTCTGGAGGCTGAGGCAGGAGAATTGCTTGAACCCGGGAGGCAGAGGCTGCGGTGAGCCGAGACCGCACCACTGCATGCCAGTATGGGTGACAGAGCGAGACTCTTTCTCCAAAAATAAACAAATAAATAAAATTAAAAAAAA
>NW_012111697.1:1129323-1130317 GCF_000951035.1 Colobus angolensis palliatus
AAAAAAAAAAAAAAAAAAAAAGCAAAAAAAACTGATTTGAATTTCCATTGTTCTTATAGACAGGCTCTCTGACTTTAGAATCATAAGGCTTTTGTTTAAGGAACCCTTAAGATGTTTTTCAGATCTCTGAATTCCAGCGAAACCAGCACCAAGACCCCTACAGAGGATGGGGATTAGCATGAGAATACAGTTTCTTCCTCTCTGGGTCCCAGGACTTCACCCCGCACTCTTCCACCAATCAATGATCTCCACACTCCAGCCCACTTCAATACTCTTAAATAAAACACTAGCCCCGAATTCTGTGAGGAGGTGGATTTGAGGTTTCCTCTCATCTCCTCTTTTGGTGGCCCAAGGATTAAACTTCTTTCTCTGCTGCAACATGTTATCTCTAGGCATTCATGTGCATAGGGCAATGAAACTATTATGGTTACAGTGTTTTCCCCCACCTCCAAGAATAAAGTGAAACCCCAGAACTGCTTATGCACTGCTGGTGGGAATGTAAATTTTTTCAGCTACTGTAATTGAAAATTACAATGAAGGACGGGTACCCTGGCTCATGCCTGTAACCTCAGCACTTTGGGAGGCTGAGGTGGTTGGATCACCTGAGGTCAGGAGTGTGAGACCAGCCTTGCCAACATTGCAAAACCCGTCTTTACTAAAAAAAATACAAAAATTAGCCAGGCGTGGTGGCGCGTGCCTGTAGTCCCAGCTACTCAGGAGGCTGAGGCGGGAGAATCGCTTGAACTCAGGAGGCGGAAGTTGCAGTGAGACGAGATCGCACCACTGCACTCCAGCTTGGGCAACAGAGTGAGACTGTCTAAAAGAAAACAAAAAAAAAGAAAAAAGAAAATTACAACTGGAAAGCAGTTTGGAGATTTCCTGAAGCACTTAAAACAGAACTACCGGCCGGGTGCGGTGGCTCAAGCCTGTAATCCCAGCACTTTGGGAGGCCGAGACGGGCGGATCACGAGGTCAGGAGATTGAGACCATCCTG
>NW_012111697.1:1130592-1136949 GCF_000951035.1 Colobus angolensis palliatus
TAGACCCAGCAATCCGATTACTGGGTATATACCCAAAGGAATATAAGTTGTTCTATCATAAAGACACATGCATGCATATGTTCACTGAGGCACTAGTCACAATAGCAGAGACATGGAACCAACCTATATGCCCACAAACGGTAGACTGGATAAAGAAAATACGGTCCACACACACCATGGAACACTACACAGCCATTAAAAAAGAACAAGACCATGTCCTTGGCAGCAACATAGATGCAGCTGGAGGCCATTACCCTAAGCAAACTAATGCAGGAACAAAAAACCAAATACTGTATGTTCTCACTTATAAGTGGAAGCTAAACATTGAGCACACATGGACATAAAGAAGGGAATAACAGGAGCCAGCCATGATGGCTCACGCCTGTAATCCCAGCACTTTGGGAATCCAAGGCGAGTGGATCACTTGAGGTCAGGAGTTCAAGACCAGCCTGACCAACATGGTGAAACCCCATCTCTATTAAAAATACAAAAGAAAAAAAAATGACCGGGCATGGTGGCTCACATCTGTAATCCCAGCATTTTGGGAGGCCGAGGCGGACGGATCGCTTGAGGTCGGGAGTTCGGGACCAGCCTGACCAACATGGACAAACCCCGTTTCCACTAAAAAAAAAAAAATACAAAATTAACCGAGCATACTGTAGCATGCCTGTAATCCCAGCTACTCTGGAGGCTGAGGCAGGAGAATCGCTTGAACCCTGGAGGTAGAGGTTGCGGTGAGCCGAAATCGTGCCATTGCACTCCAGCCTGGGCAACAAGAGCGAAACTCCGTCTCAAAAACAACAAACAAACAAACAAAAAAGCCACAACAAAACAAATTAAAAAAATAGCAGGGCATGGTGGGGTGGACGCCTATAATCCCAGCTACTGGGGAGGCTGAGGCAGGAGAATCACTTGAACCGGGGAGGGGGAGGTTGCAGTGAGCTGAGATCGCGGCCACTGCATTCCAGCCTGGGCGACAGAGCGAGGCTCTGTCTTAAAAAAAAAAAAAAAAAAAAAAGAAGGGAATAACACCAGGGCCTACTTGAGGCTGGACCTACTTGACCGTGCAAGGTGCGAGGAGGGTGAGGATCGGAAAAACTACCTTTTGAGTACTATGCTTATTACCTGGGGAGGAAACAATCTGTATCCAAATCCCTTGCAACATGTAATTTACCTATATAACAAACCTGCACATGTACCCCTGAACCCAAAATAAAAGTTACAAAAATAATAAAAATAAAGTGAAGCCCCACCGGGGCAAGAAATCTGGGAGCTCAGGCATTTTCCTGGAGGTGGCTGGGTGGGCGGTGGGAGTGGACGGAGCTGGGCAGTGACTGCTGCCAGGGCGCGAGGGACGGGGGTGGGGGGCTGGGCAGGCATTGGTGTCGCCTCGCAGCAACAGTTGGGTGGCTTCCAGCTTATACCAGGAGTCTCCTCCTCACCCGCATATCGCGGGGCTAGGATGTGATGTCGTGGCTGCCAAATCCTCCGAGGCAACTCCTGCCTGGGTCGGCCTCCCATAGGACAGGCCTGAGAATCCGGGGCGCAGGCTCCGGCCGCGAGGACACCTTCCCCCGCCCGCGGACCCAGCCTTCCAGAATCACCGGGGTTCGCGGAGAAGAAGGAAAGGTGTTTGGCCTGCCAAGGCCGCCGTAGCGAGGGGGCGGGGCCCGGAAGAGCAGGATGGCGGCGCGGGACAGTGATAGCGACGAGGATCTGGTCAGCTATGGGACCGGGCTGGAGCCTCTGGAAGAAGGTGCGGGCCGCATGGGCCGGCGGAGCCTATGGAAAACAGGTCAAGGGCCCAGGATTCGGGCCACAAAAGCACAAATCGGTGCTGGACCGTTGTTAGATCGTTCCCAGCGCTGGGAACACGGCGGCGAGGGAGGTGTTCGCCGCGCTCTCGGGGTGCTCACCTTCTGCAGCGGCAGAGAGAGACTTACAGGGATGGGAGACACAAGCGTGGCCGAACAAGGGGGCGGCGGGATAGAAACAAGAAAATGACGGAATAGCTGGTGTGAGAGCGGGGAGTGCTTAGGCAGTGTCTTCCCCAAGAGAGTACGTCTGAGCTCAGACTTGAAACCGAGGAAGAAAACAACCATGGGCAAATCTGGAGGGAAAGCATTTCAGGCAGAAGGAACATAAAGTGCAAAGGCCCTGAAGTGGGAGCCAGTTTAGGAAACTGAGGGGCAGGCAGGACGGGTGTGGTTGCGGCAGACGACAGCGGGGGAGACAGGTAGAAGAGGATGTCAGAGGAGCTGGCAGGGGCTGGATCTTATTTGGTAAAGAGTTTGGATCTTGTACTAAGTGCAGGATTAGGGTTAGGGTTAGGGTCATGGGAAATTACACAGAGAGGGATATATCTATATCTATATCTATATATTTGATTTTTAGAGACAGGGTTTGCTCTGTTTCCCAGGCTGGTCTTGAACTCCTGACCTCAAGTGATCCTCTCACCTCTTGCCTCCCAAAGTGCTGAGATTACAGGCGTGAGCCACTGTACTCGGCCAATTTTTAGTAGTATTCTGTCTTTGATATTGAGAATACACTGTTTGGGGATGGGTAAGAGTGAAGCAGGGAGATTAGCAAAAACAGGTCAGGAGATGATGGTGGCATGGACGGGACAGTTAGCAGTGGCGGTGGTGTGTAGTGGTCTGGGTGGGAATATATTTTGAAAGCAAAGCTGACCATATTTGCTGGTGGAATGTGGGGGTGAGGGGCAAGATGAATCAAGGTTCTCTCCTGTGTTTCTGGTCTGTTCCATTTAATGACTTGACTTGTTCAGCAAAGTATGTATTGAGTGTCCAGTAAGGGCTGTTGGCTGTGCTAGCCCTGTGGGGAAGGCAGAGGAAGAATGCTGGAATCATTGGGCCACAATTTATTTGCAGACCTCCTGTTGGTGGGGGTCCCCTCCCTTTTCTCACCCTGACCATATCCTGCCAGGTTGATTGTGCTTCTGGGATATCTCCACTTATGCCCCTTTTATTTCCTACAAACAGTTATGGTGGAAACTTCTGCTGGATACTGGCCCTACTTCTACCCTCGGCTTACAAAAGGTTGAGAAAGGGGCTAGGCACACCTGTAATCCTAGCACTTTGGGAGGCTGAGGTGAGAGGATTGCTTCAAGTCAGGAGTTTGAGACCAGCCTGGGCACTATAGTGAGACTCTGTAACAAACAAACAAACGGCTGAGAAAGGCTAGTCTGAATGCTTTTTATGTGTTTAAAGTCAGCTGTTGCATTTCCTTAAGACATCTCTGTATCCCAAGTTCTTTTTTTGTAGAGACAGGGTCTTGCTGTTTTGACCACGCTGGTTTCAAACTCTTGACCTCAAGTGATGCTCTCACTTTGGCTTCCCAAAGTGCTGGATTACATGCGTTAGCCACAGTGCCCAACATTTTTTATTTTAAAAATGGAGACGAGCCGGGCGCGGTGGCTCAAGCCTGTAATCCCAGCACTTTGGGAGGCCGAGACGGGCGGATCACGAGGTCAGGAGATCGAGACCATCCTGGCTAACACGGAGAAACCCCGTCTCTACTAAAAATACAAAAAACTAGAGCCGGGCGAGGTGGCGGGCGCCTGTAGTCCCAGCTACTTGGGAGGCAGAGGCAGGGGAATGACTGGAAGGAGGAGGCTGCAGTGAGCCAAGGTGGCGCCACTGCACTCCAGCCTGTGTGACAGAGTGAGACTGTCTCATAAAAAAAAAAAAATTATTGAGACGGGATCCTTCTATGTTGCTTAGGCTGGTCTTGAACTCCTGGCCTCAAGTGGTCTTCCCAGCTCAGCTTCTTAAAGAGTTGGAATTACAGGCATGATTCTCCATGCCTGGCCCCAACCATGTTTGTTTGTTTGTTTGTTTGTTTGTGACAAGAGTCTTGCTCTGTTGCCCAGGCTGGAGTGCAGTGGCACAATCTCGACTCACTGCAACCTCTGCCTTCCAGGTTCAAACGATTCTCCTGCCTCAGCCCCCCAAGTAGCTGGGATTATAGGCGCATGCCACTACGCCTGGCTAATTTTTGTATTTTTAGTAGAGGTGGGGTTTCACTATGTTGGCCAGGCTGGCCTTGAACTCCTGAACTCAAGCAATCCATCCGCCTTCACCTCCCAAAGTGCTGGAATTACAGGTGTGAGCCATTGTGCCTGGCCCCCAACCTTGCTTCTGAAGTAGAAGGAAAGGACACTGAATTTGTAGACTTGGTTTTTTTGGACTAAGAACATCCTTTAACTTCTCAGTAATACAAGTTTTGAGGATTGATTAATTGTCTTCTAAGCACTTTTTTTTGAGATGGAGTTTCGCTCTTGTTACCTAGGCTGGCATGTAATGGCATGATCTTGGCTCACTACAACCTCTGCCTCCCAGGTTCAAGGGATTCTCCAGCCTCAGCCTCCCGAGAAGCTGGGATTATAGGTGCCTGCCACCACATCTGGCTAATTTTTGTATTTTTAGTAGACACAGGGTTTCACCATGTTGGCCAGGCTGGACTCGAACTCCTGACCTCAGGTGATCTGCCTGCCTCGGCCTCCCAAAGTGCTGGGATTACAGGCATGAGCCACAGTGCCCAGCCAGTTTTCTAAACACTTTGAAGTTTAAATGCACTCTGTATTTTACAATATAACACACTAGACTAATAATTATTTTTACTCCCTGCTTTGAAGTTTTAGTGACAGGTTAGACAGGCATTGGTAGAGGAGAACTCTATTTTAAAGTTGCTGGCCCTGATAGAAAGGTTTATTAGTTAAGAGTTAGCCAGGGAGCCTAGTGACCCTGGCTGAACTTTATAGACAAATAGGCCTTCTAATCTGGAAGGAAGGGCGCCAGATACTTACCTATTCTTTCCTTAGACATTTCCACTTGGTTCTAGAATTCTTATCTAGAGCTCATTCTATACCCAGATTAACTTTAGGGACAATTTTCTCCTCCTTGATGCTGTGATTCTCATACTTAAAACTAACCGTGGCTTCCTTTGCCCCCAGGACATACCATAAACCCTGCAGCACCACGTTCAAGGCCCCCTGCACTGTCCACCTTTCTGGTTCCATCTTCCACTCATTCCCTGGCCTCCCGTTAGACTCGACCACTTTCTCAATACATCTGACCTTGCCCTTTTTTTTTTTTTGAGATGGAGTCTTGCTCTGTTGCCCAGGCTGGAGTGTAATGGTGCGATCTCGGCTCACTACAACCTCCACCTCCCAGGTTCAAGCCATTCTCCTGCTTCAGCCTCCTGAGTAGATGAGCTTACAGGTGCGTGCCACCACGCCTGGCTAATTTTTGTATTTTTAGTAGAGGCAGGGTTTCACCATGTTGGCCAGGCTGATCTTGAACTCTTGACCTTAGGTGATCCGCCCGCCTTGGCCTCCCAAAGTGCTGGAATTACAGGCGTGAGCCACTGTGCACGGCGACCTTGCCCTTTTATCCCTCCTTCTGTTTACTGATGGGAGTCAGTGCCTTTGTCAAAATTCTGCTCACTGCTAACGGTGGCTGATGTTGCAGACCTTCTCGTTGTCAGAAGTGCTTCAGTACATGCAGCTCTCCTCTTGTGGGCTCTGAGTGTCCTGATAACAGGAGCAGAGCTTTGTTCAGTTTTCTACACCCTGGGTCTAGAAGGGCTGCTTGCATGGCAAGGCCCTCATCAACTTTTTGTTTTTGTTTTTGAGACAGAGTCTTGCTTTATCCCCCAGGCTGGAGTACAGTGGCATGATTATGGCTCACTGCCACCTTGGCCTCCTGGGCTCAAGCGATCCTCCCAGCTCAGCACCCCTCAGCCCCCAGTAACCAGGACTACAGGCGCATGCCACCATGCCGGGCTAATTTTAAAAACTGTGTCACTGTGTTGCCCAGGCTGGTGTCAAAACACTGCTTCTAATGACTCGAACCACGCCTACCTGGGCCTCTACAAGTGCTGGGATTACAGGTGTGAGCCACCGCACCCGACTCCCCCGCCCTTAAAAAAAAAAAATCTAACCATTAGCCAGCCAGGGGCTCGTTGAACTTTTGGTCAGGGAGTGAGAGGGAGGAACAGTATAGGAGGCATCTCTGGCTTGGAGACGGAGTTGAGAACTGGTTTCACCTTTGTGCTTATGAGCTGTGAGTCTCAGGGAAATTACTCAATCAGTATCCTTATCAGGGTATGATAAGTGAGATAATATGTACTAAAGGAAGGAATGGGTTGTCATTAGTAGCAGTAATTAGGACATGGCCTGGCTAAAATGCCACCCACCTCCTTTTTGGAGTTTTTCCGTCACTGGTTAGAGGTGGTGCCTTCGGCCGGGCGCGGTGGCTCAAGCCTGTAATCCCAGCACTTTGGGAGGCCGAGATGGGCGGATCACAAGGTCAGGAGATCGAGACCATCCTGGCTAAC
>NW_012111697.1:1137139-1139355 GCF_000951035.1 Colobus angolensis palliatus
GTGGTGCCTTCTCCTTAGGAGACCTGTGGGAGCCCATTGGCCACATTGCTTGGCCCTCATCCTCTGCCGCCACAGGCTGCACTCAGTTGTCTGCAGATCTTATCTCCCCTTCCAGATCAGAAGCACTTCAACAATAGCACCAAGCACTGGCAACACCTGCTCCCTCTTACTGTAGCCGAGTGGGACAGTTGGCAATGCCTGGAGACCTTTTTGGCTGTCATGCCTGTGGGGCATAAGCTGCTGCTATAGGCCCAGAATGCTGCTGAGCATCCTGCAGTGCACAGAATATTCCCCTGAAACAAAGAATTCTCCAGCACAAAATATGCTGAGATTGAGAAGCTCTGCCATAGCCAAGAATAATGCCAAGTGCACATAGAGTAACGTAGTGTGTGTACTGCATTTCCATGAAATGGTGAACATCTTGGGCTGTGGGACCCAAGTTGTAATTTAGTCCTTTAGAGGGAAAAGATATTGTAGCTGATATTAACTGATTTTAACTGATGTTAACTGATTTTCCCCATGGTCAGGGACTGTGCTCAGCTGTTTACATATGATATTTAATCCTCGTTACCACCCTACAAAGATGGGCTTCTTTATTACCCTGATTTTATAGTTGTGGAGGCTGAGGCTTAGAGTGATGAAGTGACTTGTTCAACATGACAAATCTTTTTTTTTGTTTGTTTGAGGCAGAATCTGACTCTGTTGCCCAGGCTGGAGTGCAGTGGCATGATCTTGGCTCACTGCAACCTCCTCCTAGGTTCAAGTGATTCTCCTGCCTCAGCCTCCCAAGTAGCTGGGATTACAGGTGCCTGCCACCATGCCTGGCTACTATTTTTTTTTTGAGACGGAGTCTTGCTCTGTCACCCAAGCTGGAGTGCAGTGGCCGGATCTCAGCTCACTGCAACCTCCGCCTCCCAGGTTCACGCCATTCTCCTGCCTCAGCCTCCCGAGTAGCTGGGACTACAGGTGCCTGCCACCATGCCTGCCTAATTTTTTTGTTTTTTTTTGTTTTTTTTTTTGAGACGGAGTCTTGCTCTGTCACCCAAGCTGGAGTGCAGTGGCCGGATCTCAGCTCACTGCAAGCTCCACCTCCCGGGTTCACACCATTCTCCTGCCTCAGCCTCCCGAGTAGCTGGGACTACAGGCGCCTGCCACCTCGCCCGGCTAGTTTTTTTGTATTTTTTAGTAGAGACAGGGTTTCACCGTGTTAGCCAGGATGGTCTCGATCTCCTGACCTTGTGATCCGCCCGCCTCGGCCTCCCAAAGTGCTGGGATTACAGGCTTGAGCCACCACGCCCGGCCTAATATTTTATATCTTAGTAGAGACGGGGTTTCACCCTGTTGGCCAGGCTGTTCTCAAACTTCTGACCTCAGGTGATCCACCTGCCTCAGCCTCTCAAAGTGCTGGGATTACAGGCATGAGTCACTGCGCTCAGCTAATGACAAATCTTAACAAGCAGTAGAAGGGGATTTGAATTCAGATCTCTAGGTCTTTAAACCTGGGCTCTTGGCTGGGCGTGGTTGCTCACACCTGTAATCCCAGCTACTTGGGAGGCTGAGGCAGGAGAATCACTTGAGCCCAGGAGGCAGAGGTTGCAGTGAGCCAAGGTCATGCCACTGCACTCCAGCCTGGGCGACAGAGACTGCATCTCAAATAAAATAAAATAAAGTATTTCTTGTGTCTCCCTCTTCTTGCTAAGTACTTTACAGGCATTTAATTTGCGTAACAACTCTATGAAATAGCTGTTACCATTAATGCCATTTATATTTTACAGATAAGTAAATTGAGGTATAGAGAGTCAAGGCTGACCAAAGTCCAGTGCCAGTCAAGGGAGCTGGCTTGAAACTCCAGAGCACTGTGATTCTCACCCCTTCATTCATACCCTTAACTACTGTATAACCTACTTCCTCTTGTGAACCTTTGAAAATAACTTGATTTTTTTTTTTTTTAAATTAAATACATTCAGGATTTTGAATTGCAGTTGATAAAATGAGGCAGTAATTTGTGCCATAGTACCTGGGACTTTAAACCTAAGGAATTGTTTGTCTAGGCCTAAAATAGGTTAAATTCCCTTGCTTGTAGGCCGGGCGCGGTGGCTCAAGCCTGTAATCCCAGCACTTTGGGAGGCCAAGACGGGCAGATCACGAGGTCAGGAGATCGAGACCATGCTGGCTAACACGGTGAAACCCCGTCTCTACTAAAAAATACAAAAAAC
>NW_012111697.1:1141405-1146979 GCF_000951035.1 Colobus angolensis palliatus
TGAGTGTTTTTTTTTTTTTTGAGTTGGAGTTTTGCTCTTGTTGCCCAGGCTGAAGTACAAATGCGCGATCTCGGCTCACTGCAACCTCCGCCTCCCAGGTTCAAGCGATTCTCCTGTCTCAGCCTCCCAAGTAGGTGGAATTACAGGCGCCCACCACCACGTCCAGCTAATTTTTTTGTATTTTTAGTAGAGACAGGGTTTCACTATGTTGGCCAGTGTGGTCTCTTAACTCCTGGCCTCAAGTGATCCGCCTGTCTCGGCCTCCCGAAGTGCTAGGATTACAGGTGTGAGCCACTGAGCTCAGCTTTCTCTGAACATACACTGTAACCTTTTGTGTTCTTTGGATATTTGGGTGTTTCCAGAGTCAACTTGTGTCTTGTTCATTGATTGCAATCTGATGGTGAAAGAGTTTTCCTCCACTTTGTAAAAAATGCGTACCTTCTAATCAGATGATTAAATGATGATAATGACTTCCGTTTTATTGTAAGGTGATAAATGTTTCCGAGTATTTGCCATTCACAACATACTCTTAGAGTCTTTCAGTTAATCATTGACTGTGTCTCGTGACTGAGTGAGTGAGGAGGGCAGGTGTCACAGGGATCTTGCAGATGAGGCCACCAAGGGTCAGAGAGGTTAAGGAGCCAGCATGGCGTTAGTGCTGAGGGAAGAGTCACCAGGTGTCCTCTTCAGACATTGGGGACCACAGCATGACTGGCTCCTCGGTGCTCTCTACCTGGGGAAAAATCAGTTAAATCTTTTATGTTATGTACTTTTATAAATGCCAAGTTGTTTAAAGTATTGTATGTTTTAAGATGTATTAATCTAGAAGCATTTTTTTGAACTGGAAGAAATGGCTTTCTATATCTCAGTTATGGATGGAAGATGAACTTATATGTGCTGCTGAAGTGAGCACGGAAGATGAACTGATTAACTCACAAAGCAATTATCAAGAAAAAGATGGGCTAGATCTTTTATAATTTTTTTTTTCCCCCTGAGATGGAGTCTCGCTCTGTTGCCCAGGCTGGAGTGCAGTGGCACGACCTCGGCTCACTTCAGCTTCCACCTCCTGGGTTCAAGCAGTTGTCCTGCCTCAGCCTCCTGAGCAACTGGGACTACAGGTGCCTGCCACCATGCCCGGCTGATTTTTGTATTTTAGTAGAGGCTTCACCATGTTGGTCAGGCTGGTCTCGAACTCCTGACCTCAAGTGATCCACCTGCCTTGTTCTCCCCAAGTGCTGGGATTATAGGTGTAAGCCACCGTGCCCAGCCCTACCATTTTATTTAATTAATTAATTTATTTTTTGAGACAGGGTCTCACTCTGTCACTCAGGCTTTAGTGCAGTGGTGCGCCTGCTGAGAGTAGACCTTCCCCAGATGCCTCAGCTCACAAGAGCCTTGGAGAGAATCAGGAAGGAGATGCATCCCTCTTAGAGAAAACTAAATAACTTTATGGCAGAGGTTACAGACATATGTGACCTCCAGGACATTCCCTGTTTGTAGACATGGCACATGCTCAGTAACCATGGTCAGGGAACAAGACCATTAATTATAGGATTCCAGTGTCTGATGGACCTGGGGGCCTGGCACAGCCATTGCCCTTGGACCAGCCAGATTGAGTACCAGGGTACCCTGACTGGATTCCTTCCGTGACTCTCTTTATCCATTGTGACTGATTAAAACACCCTGACATCATATCTTTACACTTGATCTTAGCCAAAAGGCTGCGAAGCGATGACATCATTTCTTTAGAAAAGTTAATATGGCAATGGAGATTGCTGGTCTCAGGTCCTGCATTTTAGGGTGACCTTGCAGCTGTCTGCTTAGATCTGCTTGTGTTCATTTCACAGTTTAACTTTCAATGTGTAATTCTATTTCTCTTGGTTTCACTTTCTTATGGGGAAACCTTAATGGATCCACTAAGTTTTGCATCAGGGGATACAGGGATTCGTAAGAAATTTATGTGGAATAATTATGTCTATGTAAGCAGTGAGATGGGAAGTACCTAAGAGTTTATAGTTATTGGGAGTTTCAAGTCCATACATGTTATGTAATCATTTATTCATAGACCCAAATACTCTCTAGGATTGTAAAGCTCTAAACTTTTTTTTTCAGGATGGACACCCTCTACCTTTGTGTCTTCACGACAGAACAGAGCAGACAAATCTGTTCTTGGTCCTGAAGATTTTATGGATGAAGAGGTGGGTGTGCAAAACTTTAATTGCCAATTCGCTGGTGGGAAAGGTCTAGTTCGTTGCTGTAAGTGCCTCCTCTCTCCCCAGAAGGTCCGATGTACGATTTCCTCTTTGTAAGGCTTTATCTTTTAGGTATTTGATGTACAGGGTCCTGTACATCAGTAGAGTCTTGTTCACTGAAGGAGCATTTTATACTGGGGCCAGTTTCTAAAATCAAGAGTGTAAGGGGAAAGTCATATACAGGCAATTTACTGGAAAAGCCTCCATTACCTCAAAAGCTCAGTATCCATGGTGCTGGGTCTGCAGCTTTCCACAGTAACTCTCAGGCACACTACAGTAAAGAACCATGAGTGACTGCACTAAAATTAAACTTCTGCTCCCTTAAAATCTGGTCGTGGATTCACTCATGATAAAGATTAAATAGGGAGGGAGAGCATCAGGAAGAATAGCTAATGCATGCTGGGCTTATGACCTAAGTGATGGGTAGATCTGTGCAGCAAACCACCATGGCACACATTTACCTGTGTAACAAACCTGCACATCCTGCGCATGTACCCTCGAACTTAAAATAAAAGTTGAGGAAAAAAAAGATTGAATAAAACATTTATATCAGCATGCGTTAGGCTGCAGGTTAGAGGGAAGGAAGTCTCCGTCCTTTTTTGAGTAGCATCATCTAGAAGGAAACATGTAGCAAGAAGTCTAGATATGCTGAGACCCCAGGCTCTCTCTTCTCAGTCTTCTGCTGGCAGCTTGTCCTTATACTACCTCTCCTCATGATTGCAAGATGGCTGTAGTAGTTCCAGGTAGCACATCCAGGATGATGTTGCCCAAGAGAAGAACTTCCTTTTGGTCCCTTTTCTGTTTTTTTTCCTGAGACGGAGTCTCGCTCTGTTGCCCAGGCTGGAGTGCAGTGGCACTATCTCGGCTCACTGCAACCTCCGCCTTCCAGGTTCAAGTGATTCTCCTGCCTCAGCCTCCCAAGTAGCTAGGATTACAGGCGCATGTACCACCATGCCCAGCTAATTTTTGTATTTTTAGTAGAGATGGGGTTTCACCATGTTGGCCAGGCTGGTCTTGGACTCCTGACCTCAGGTGATTCACCCACCTCGGCCTCCCAAAGTGCTGGGATTGCAGGTGTGCAACTGGCAGGCTCTTTTCTTAAAAGCAAAGTAGGCTGGGCGCGGTGGCTCCTGCCTGTAATCCTAGCACTTTGGGAGGCCGAGGCGGGTGGATCACGAGGTCAGGAGATCGAGACGATCCTGGGTAACACAATGAAACCCCGTCTCTACCAAAAATACAAAAAATTAGCCGGGCGTGGTGATGGGCGCCTGTAGTCCCAGCTACTCCGGAGGCTGAGGCAGGAGAATGGCGTGAACCCGGGAGGTGGAGCTTGTAGTGAGCCAAGATCGTGCCACTGCACTCCAGCCTGGGCGACAGAGCGAGACTCTGTCTCAAAAAAAAAAAAAAAAAAAAAGAAGCCTTTCATATAAGTCCTACCATGAATTTTCTCTACATTTGCTTGCACAAATTGTTTTACATGCCCATTCCTAATGCAGTCCCTGGCAAGGAAAATGGAATCAAAAAGACTGGCTTAGATAAGACACAAAGCCCCACTTCCTAATCCTGCCTCCCCAACACTGGGAGTACCACTCCTGCAGCGTGTGGTGGCGCAGAGGAAGGCAGGTACCTAGACAACATCAGGACTCTGCAAGGAAAGAGGAAGCATGACAGTGGTTGGACAGGTAGCCAGCAACATCTGCTCCAGTAAAGGCAAAGGCACCTGACTCTAGGCCTAGCCCTCACACTTGTGAATGCTTGCTGGCTGGGACTCCAAGCTTTGTCCCCTGCACGCTGACCTTTGAGATACTGTCGAGAAGAACACAGTCCTTACTTCCTGTCTTCCCAGCTTGGTCATGCTCAGGGTGGCCCTGATGAGTAGTGACTCTCATGCCCTCCTGACCTTGGCTACTGACTTTACCATGTATGAGGATGAGCTTCTAAAGTCAGTGTGAGGCTGGGCACGGTGACTCATGCCTGTAATCCCAGCACTTTGGGAGGCTGAGGCAGGAGAATCACTTGAACCTGGGAGGCGGAGGTTGCGGTGAGCCCAGATTGGGCCATTACACTCCAGCCTGGGCAACAAGAAAGAAACTCCATCTCAAAAAAATAAAAAATAAAAAATACAGTTGTGTGTACGTCTGTCACTCTGCTGATCCTGACCTAAATTTTGTAGTTTTAACTTTTTTTTTTAAACAGAAATCAAACTATGTGATGTATTGGGTATAGTCACTTTCCAAATATATAATTCTGTTTGAATTTTTTGAAGGATCTTAGTGAATTTGGGATAGCACCCAAAGCGATCGTCACCACAGACGATTTTGCCTCCAAAACCAAAGACAGAATACGAGAAAAGGCCAGGCAGTTGGCTGCTGCCACTGCCCCGATTCCTGGAGCCACCCTCCTTGATGACCTCATTACACCAGCAAAGTAAGCATTTCCTTCTGACTGTTGTGATCTTAGCACCGGTGTTTCGCATGTGTATGATTCTCTTGCTGAGGGATAGTTTGTTTGCAAGTAAGACAAGCCTTCTTAGGCAGAGTCTAAGTGAAAAAGGGGATTTTGCCTAAAGGATCTTGCACTGTCACTGCACTGAGAGATCAAGAACTCCAGCCACTAACTGTGCTGTTGGGGCTTGCGGAGGCTGGAGAGCTGTTAGGAATTGCAGTGACTTCTCACACCATCCCTCCAGACCTTATAGCCTTGCTTCTGCCTGCCTCCTTCTATCCTCACTTTCTGTGTATCTCCTTGTTGTGCTCCTGGGCTTGTGGCCTGATATGACAGCCTTAGACCTTCAGGGATTCCCAGGCCACATGCTTGGCAAGGACTGTCTAGAGTCCCTGTGATCCCATTCTAAAGGCCCAGGAGAGAGGTCATCTGATTGACTTCCCAGTTCAGGCGTGCACCCCACTGCAGCCTGCTGTGGCTGGAATGACAACGTCACGCCAGTTGTAATGTGGGTGAGGGCAAGGGCCCAAGCAAGACAGGCCTAGGAACTGAGCAGGAACTCAGAAGCCGCTTATTTCATACTCTTTGTTAATGTTATTTTGAAAAGTTCATTTTCAATGCCTTGCTATCCTAGATTATCTGTTGGTTTCGAATTGCTAAGAAAAATGGGTTGGAAAGAAGGACAAGGAGTTGGTCCTCGAGTAAAGAGACGGCCACGCCGACAGAAACCTGGTATGTATGTTAATTGATTAACTAGTATCACTGCTGCAGTATGTATATTTTTTTTTTTTTTTTTTTGAGACTAAGTCTCATTCTTGTCCCCCAGGATGGAGTGCAATGGTGCGATCTTGGCTCACTGCAGCCTCTGCCTCCTGGG
>NW_012111697.1:1147594-1149766 GCF_000951035.1 Colobus angolensis palliatus
TTTTTTGTATTTTTTGTAGAGACAGGGGTTTGCCGTGTTGCCCAGGCTGGTCCCAAACACCTGCGCTCAGGCAATCCGCTTGCCTTAGCCTCCCAAAGTGCTGGGATTATAGGCGTGAGCCACTGTGCCTGGCCAAGAGCGTACTTTTTAATGGCTGCAAATTCCAATAAACAAAATAGCTGGGCCCAGTGGTATGTGCGTCTTCTAAGGCTTTTTATGTGTAAACGCATGACAGCTTCCAGAAGGGCTGTGTTAGTTTATGTTTATGCTTCTGCCAGCAGCATGTGAGAGTTCATGTTTCCTACCCTCCCCCAAACTGTCACAGTTTAACATTATTACTTGTTACTTATTTCTTGCCCTAAGTCTCCCCAGCCAGACTGTAAGTGACTTTTTGAGGGCAACAGTCATTTCTTTTGGGTTCTTCGTGACGTGGGGCAGTCACTGAGCACACTACTGCTAGGTAGGGCCAGTGCTGGTAGACAGTGATTCCTGGCTGGATGCAGTGATTCACACCCATAATCCTAGCACTTTGGGATGCTGAGGTGAGAGGATCTTTGAGCCCAGGTGTTTGAGATCAGCCTGGGCAACATGGTGAAACCCTGCCTCTACCAAATATACAAAAATTATTCAGGCATGGTGGAGTGCACCTGTAGTCCCAGCTATGACTCAGGAGAGTGAGGTGGGAGGATGGCTTTAGTCCAGAAGGTTGAGGCTACAGTGAGCTATGATCATGCCACCGTATTTCAGCCTGGGTGACAGGGCGAGACCCTGTTTCTAAAACAATTCCCAGTGATCTGCCTCTGACTGTAATGCTGTAGCACATTTTATACATTACCCATGTACCTCTGAAGAGTATCAGTGAGTGTTTTTTTTTTTTTTGAGTTGGAGTTTTGCTCTTGTTGCCCAGGCTGAAGTACAAATGCGCGATCTCGGCTCACTGCAACCTCCGCCTCCTGGGTTCACGCGATTCTCCTGCCTCAGCCTCCAGAGTAGCTGGATTACAGGCTTGCGCCACCATGCCTGGCTGGTTTTTTTTTTTTGTATTTTTTGTAGAGACAGGGTTTCTCTATGTTGGTCAAGCTGGTCTCAAACTTCCGACCTCGTGATCAGCCTTCTCAGCCTCCCAAGGTGCTGGGATTACAGGCATGAGCCACTGTGACCAGCCATTTTTTTTTTTTTTTTTTTAAATTTTTTGTGGAGGTGGAATCTCACTATGTTACCCAGGCTGGTCTTGAACTCCGTGGCTCAAGTGATCCACCCTCAGCCTCCCAGAGTGCCGGGATTACAGGTGTGATCCACCGTGCCCGGCTTGGTCGGGGTTTTCTATTTGTAGTCACTCATGACTATTGCATTTGAAATCTCTTTTCTAGATCCTGGAGTCAAAATCTATGGCTGTGCATTACCCCCTGGAAGCTCGGAAGGATCTGAGGTATTGCACAGGCTCACTGACCTTCAGTTTGGTATAATAGCACCTGTTTCTGTGTGATTGTGAAATTTTAGGGTTGGAGACAATTTTAGAAATCAGATCCCACCACTGTACAGTGAAATACTCATGCCCTAAAGCTATCCTCATTATATCAACATATGTATTCAGCAGTGTGCCTGCACCACAGACACTCAGGTCTGTTCAGCTTCATAAAATGAAGTTGGTGTTAGCATCCTTTGTGCCGGAAAGTGATTTAGTCATTTGTAACAGCACCAATGAAAGTGTGGTAATTGTTGTGTGTGGCATTAATCACTGCATTTTCAATGAGTATTTTGTGGGTTTACTTTGCATCATGCAATGACTCACCTTAATTCCACTTTAAACTGAAATAGGGTGAAGATGATGACTACTTGCCTGATAATGTGACCTTTGCACCCAAAGATGTCACACCTGTGGATTTCACACCTAAAGATAATGTGCATGGTCTGGCCTACAAGGGCCTGGATCCCCACCAGGCACTGTTTGGAACTTCGGGAGAACATTTTAATCTTTTCGGTGGTGGCTCTGAGAAAGCTGGCGATCTTGGAGAAATTGGACTGAATAAAGGAAGAAAACTGGGAATTTCAGGCCAGGTAAAATTATTTTCTATTTTATAAAGGGGGAGTCATTGATAAATGAGTCTACTTTCTTTTTTCTTTTTAGAAGTTCTTTTTTTTTTTTTTGAGGCGGAGTCTCGCTCTGTCGCC
>NW_012111697.1:1150431-1153220 GCF_000951035.1 Colobus angolensis palliatus
TTTAGTAGAGATGGGGTTTCACCATGTTGGCCAGGCTGGTCTTGAACTCCTGACTTCAGGTGATCCACCTGCCTCAGCCTCCCAAAGTGCTGGGATCACAGGCATGAGCCACTGCGCCTGGCCACCTTTTCTTTTTATAAACTTTTTTTTTTTGTTTTTCAGTCTTTTAAACAAAAATGCTACTTGTTAGAGGCCCCTTCCCGCAGAGACTAGGAGTTCTTCCAGCGGGCAGTAGAGTAGCAGCAGTCCTTAGACCCTGGCCACCAGCGTTGGCCCAGGCCGCATTGATCAGTTGATGAACATTTCTGCCTTTCTCCTCTTGGAAGCCACATTTCTACCCCTGCACTGCTGCTTAGCTTCGTTCTCCACTCCTCTTCCTGTGCTGGGACCTGGAGCCATGGCTGTTGTGGGGACTGGAGGGCAGCGTTAGCACTGGGGACATGGGATTTCACCTCTGGTCATTGTTTTCCAAAAATCTTGTGTGTGTGTTGATCTGGGACCCCCGTTCACTTCTCTCTTGGTGATCTTGTGCTACCATGGTTTCCAGTCACATCCTTAAAGCAGCTTTATCCCTGAAGATCCCAGACATACCCTAACCCCTGTACTCAGTTTGAAACCTTGTTTTTTAAAGGCTTTTGGTGTGGGTGCCCTGGAAGAGGAAGATGATGATATCTATGCCACAGAAACTCTATCCAAGTATGACACTGTTCTGAAGGACGAGGAGCCTGGAGACGGACTCTATGGCTGGACAGCACCCAGGCAGTATAAAAGCCAGAAAGGTAATTCGACAGACGCAAACCTAATGGCAGGATCAAGTGTCAGGGTATCAGGAAGGAGGGGCTGTAAGAGTGGTACAGGAGCACCAGCCTCTGTTGTTGATCAAAGACATGGTAAGATACAAAACAAAGAAGCGAGGCCCAGCGTGGGAAGTGAAACAAATGCAGGATTCAGACCTGGCCAAGGCCAAAGCCTGCTGTCAAGGTGGGGCCCAGGTGGGAAGGAGGGAGAGGTCTGTAATCAGGGAAAGAGGAATGCCTGGACCAGTGACCAAATGGCTGGTCAGAGCTGGCAGTGGGTCAAAGGGAAGCACCCAGAGTTAGAGGAACTGGGCAGGCGGCCAAAGAAGGCCAACACATGCGGCAGGTTAGAAGGTCAGGCCAGGGGACCAGGAGGCAGGTACACCAACAGCCTGCAGCAAGATGGAGCTGGGCGCCCAGTCCATCTTCTCCCTTGAGTCTCTGGCTCTGAGGAGGCTCTTGTTGGGATAAGAGGCCGACATCTTTTTTTTTTTTTTTTTTTTGAGACGGAGTCTCACTCTGTCACCCAGGCTGGAGTGCTGTGGCCGGACAGCTCACTGCAAGCTCCGCCTCCCGGGTTCACGCCATTCTCCTGCCTCAGCCTCCTGGGTAGCTGGGACTACAGGCGCCGCCACCTCGCCCGGCTAGTTTTTTGTATTTTTTAGTATTTTTTAGTAGAGACGGGGTTTCACCGTGTTAGCCAGGATGGTCTCGATCTCCTGACCTCGTGATCCGCCCGTCTCGGCCTCCCAAAGTGCTGGGATTACAGGCTTGAGCCACTGCGCCCGGCCGAGGCCGACATCTTTCAACACAACTTTAACTTCACGCTGTGTTGAAATTTCAAGGGGTATCAGATCCTGTGGTTCGAAGTCACATTTCAGTTGTTTCCAGAAAAGGTGCAGGGCCAGACAGTGTAGAGTCAGTATTAGCAGCATGTGATTTGGAGTCAGTCAGATCTGGGTTTGGATGCCAGCTCTCCACTGCCCAGCTTTGTGACTTTAGGCAAGGCTTATAACCTCTCTGGGCATTGGAGTCCACATTTGTAAAGTGAGGATAAAATCCACTCCAGAGGTGGTTGTGAGGATTAAGTGGCATAACTTAGTGTCTGGCATAGCACCTGCCCCAAAGACTGAAGAAGTGGCACCTACTGTTCTTTGGTTATCATACAGTCATGTGTCACTTGACTGGGATGGTGTGACAGGGAACCCAGGGTTTTACACAGGACACTGGAAGGGCATGTGTACCCAGTGTTAGGAGACAACCTCTGGGCGGTCAGTGGGTTATTTCCTTTTTTTTTTCTTTCCATTTTTTTTCTTTTTTTTTCCCGAGTCATTTACCTTTGGAGCCTTCTTCCTTTTGCCTCCCTGTAGTTTCTGATTTCTCTTCCCAAACTATGAATTATTTTTATATAACTTAAATGAAGATATATTAGTATATCATAATATACTATTTAATTTAAATACTATATTATCAATATACCATTATATATTATATATGATTTATATTTTATATAATTAATATATCAATACTGTCAGTATATTATGTAACATATAATACATTATTACATAATGTATAGATATGTTATTTATTAAAAATGGTGGGAGAATGAAATTGATAATATCCTGTATCTCTGTTAATATAAATGACATTCAATATTATACAACATATTAGTAACATTAATTTATTAATCCTCTAATAATCATATGTAATGACATATACTTAAGTCTGCTTGCTGAGCCACATCTTTCACTTCTCCCTCATGTACCAGCTTTGCCCCCAGCTGATTGGTTCCCACTCCGTCCACCGAGCTCCAAGCCTGTCCTTGTCTCCTTGTCCCTCTCTGCTGTGACCCCTGCATGGCCACAACATCTGTAGTTTTGACTGTATGGTTTTTTTTTTTTTTTTTTTTTTGGTGACAGAGTGTTGCTCAGCTGCCCAGGCTGGAGTACGGTGGTGTGATCTCGGCTCACTGCAAGTTCCACCTCCCGGGTG
>NW_012111697.1:1154665-1155897 GCF_000951035.1 Colobus angolensis palliatus
AAAAAAAAAAAAAAAAAGAAAAAAAGCCTAACATGAGTCAAAGCACAAAGGATGGTTTTGTGGGGAGGGGAGAGATGCGGTGGTGCTGAGTGATCGGTGGCTAAAAGCCTTAGCTCATGTGCACTGCGGTCTGCTCCTGCTTCAGGCCTGAGCTCCTAGCCCGTGAAAGAGCTCGTGATTGTCATGTAGAAGGGGCTTTTGAGTGCAGAGAATACCGTTCATTTATACGGACTTTTGGCATAACCAGTACATGCAGGAAAACTTTGAGAATGAAGTAAAGAGATTTTGTTGATGGGGTTGTCTCTATGACCAGGAGACGATCCACCTCCAGGTCAGAGGGCGTTGGTCATTCAGTGTCCTATGTCTGTGATCTTTATGTCTTGTTAAAGATTACAGGCTGACCTGGTGGCATGGCCTTTCTTCCCTATTTGGATTGTTGCTAAGGAGATGGCCAGGTAGTCACCCTGCAGTTCTTCACCTAGTTCTACACATGACACACTCACCGTTGTGATTTGGGTTCTTCTCTATACTTGTCCTCTTGGTGGTTTTTCTTGATCTTTTACTCCATGGGGTAGAGTCTTTGGTGCCCCTAAGGTACTTTTTCTAAAAGTCACATCAATGTACTTGTCTTCGAGGACCGCAGCCTTGTGACGTGGGTAGCCCAATTTGTTGAGGGCGATGTGGGCTGGGCCCTAGTCACTGAGTCAACAGAGGTGTGGGGCTTTGCTTGCCACTTGTTCTTCCCTTTACTGCTGCTGTTGAGTGATAGCATGTATGACACGTACTATTTACGTTCTTAGAGATAACATAAAATGCTGACATGTTCTGTCTTATTCTAATCATCTCTACTTCTGGAATTAATCTATGACATCATTTTGTAGAATCAGAGAAAGACCTTCGATACATTGGCAAAATTTTGGATGGATTTTCCTTGGCTTCTAAACCTTTATCTTCTAAGAAAGTAAGAAAAACTTCTTTCTTTCTTTTTTTTACTGGTTTAGTTCTTAAAATATTTGCTACTATGTGATCTGAGTTCTGTTAACAACAGGAAAGATAAGTAAATTTTGTTTTCAAAAAACAACAGCCTGGTTACTAGTGATTGTCTAGAAAAACATTCTACATTAGAAATATCAGGGCCGCCGGGCACGGTGGCTCACGCCTGTAATCCCAGTGCCTTGGGAGGCCGAGGCGGGCGGATCACGAGGTCAGGAGATCGAGACTATCCTGGCTAA
>NW_012111697.1:1156132-1163533 GCF_000951035.1 Colobus angolensis palliatus
CAGCACTTCGGGAGGCCGAGGTGAACGGATCACCTGAGGTCGGGAGTTCAAGACCAGCCTGACCAACATGGAGAAACCTCGTCTCTACTACAAATACAAAATTAGCTGGGCATGGTGGTGCATGCCTGTAATCCCAGCTACTGGGGAGGCTGAGGCAGAATCACTTGAACCTGGGAGGTGGATGTTGCGGTGAGCCGAGATCGCACCATTACACTCCAGCCTGGACAACAAACGAATCTCTGTCTCAAAAAAAAAAATCAGTTGGCCAGGTGTGATGGCTCACTCCTGTAATCCCAGCACTTTGGGAGGCCGAGGTTGGTGGATCACCTGAGGTTAGGAGTTTGAGACCACCCTGGCCAATGTGGCAAAACTCCATCTCTACTAAAAATACAAAAATTAACCGGGTGTGGTGGTGGGCTCCTGTAATCCCAGCTACTCTGGAAGCTGAGGCAGGAGAATCGCTTGAACCTGGGTGGCAGAGGTTGCAGTGAGCCAAGATCGCACCATTGCACTCCAGCTTGGGGGACAAGAGCAAAACTCCCTATCAAAAAAACAAAAAAAGAAAAGAAAAGAAGTATCATTCAGTAGCTACATTGTGATAAAAATATCTAATTGTTATTTTTTATTTATTTACTTTTTTTTGAGACAGAGTCTCATTCTGTCACCCAGGCTACAGTGCAGTGGCACAATCTCGGCTCACAGCAACTTCTGCCTCCCAAGTTCAAGCGATACTCCTGCCTCATCCTCCTGAGTAAGTGGGATTACAGGGGTGCACCACCACAGCCGGCTAATTTTTGTATTTTTAGTAGAGATGGGGTTTCACTATGTTGGTCAGGCAGGTCTCAAACTCCTGACTTTGTGATCCGCCTGCCTCAGCCTCTCAAAGTGCTGGGATTACAGGCGTGAGCCACCGCGCCCGGCTGCTGCTGTTTTAAATTCAAACTTCAAGTGAGTGGTTATTTACATGAAGAGAGACATACATTAGAAACCGTTGGAAGAATGAAATTGCTATGATTCTAGGGGAAATATAGGTTAAGGAAAAGTAGAAAACATTCAGAAAGGCAGAAAACCCATAGCCCTGGCTCTTCCCCATGCTCTGAAGCTAGCAGGGGCAAGGTTCCCTGGCCTCCTCATCTCGGGCCGGGAGGGAGAGAAGCCGCGTGCAGGTGGGTGAAGTTGGAGGAGAGCTCTGCGTGCCTTTGCAGATAGCTTTGTTTTTGTGAGATGCTGTCACAGCCACATGTGAAGCTCTTAGGCCACATGGCGCTCTTCCTGTAACCACCAAAGTCTCATGCTTACAGGCACACTCAGGAGGGAGTTGGGGTGCTGGCCAGCCCAGGAGGGGCACCTGGCCATCTGCCTTGTCAGCATTCCTGTTTTAGATTGTTTCACGCTTTGATCAACTTTTTGTTTTTTTATTCAGCAGACATTTGTTCAGTACCTCTAAGGCTTGGCCTGTGCTTGTCTGGGACACAGGAGGCCAGGGGACAGCTTTGATTTGCTTCATTGTGATAGTTCATGTGTTGTGATAGCCAGCAGAATAGAATATATCTAGAAAAGTGTTGGGCACACAGTAAGCTGCTATTATCACCAGAAATGTCAAATGACATTAAAGGAAAATGCAGGTATTTTACATGTATGAAAAGGAAGCATAAGGCTGGGCATGGTGGCTCACACCTATAATCGCAACACTTTGGGAGGCTGAGGCGGACAGATCACTTGAGGTCAGGAGTTCAAGACAACCTGGCCAACACTGCGAAACCCCATCTCTACTAAAAATATAAAAATTAACCAGGAGTGGTGGTACATGTCTATAAACCCAGTCTTCGGGAGGCTGAGGCAGGAGAATCGCTTGAGCCTGGAAGGTGGAGGTTGTAGTGCGCCAAGATCGTGCCACTGCACTCCCGCCTGGGTGACAGTGAGACTTCGTCTCAAAAAAAAAAAAAAAAGAAAAGGAAGCATAGTTTAAAAATGGTGGAGAAGCACTCACTGGACCTTAGGATAAATAGGCCAGCCTGGCCCCAGGTAGCTCCCATCCAACAAAGTAGCAGATACACAAATAGAGAGTCGTGGGCAAAAATCCTTAAGTGGAGAGACACAGTCCTGGGGGTTTCTGGCAGTTCACTGGAGTAGGGCTTTGGGCAGGAACATTTTAGAGGCGGGCTGTGTTCATCTAGCCTTTCATACACAGATCTAGATGGTTCTCTAGATCTGAGTCTAGAGGCCAAACAGAACAATGATTTAGCAGACAGAGAGAGAGAAATACTTTCAATCCAAGGCTGGTCGTGGTGGCTTAACGCCTGTAATCCTAGTACTTTGGGAGGCCATAGCAGGCGGATTGCTAGAGTCCAGGAGTTCGAGACCAGCCTGGGCAACATGGCAAAACCCCATCTCTACAAAAAACTTACAAAACAAAATTAGTCGGGTGTGGTGGTACGTGCCTGTAGTCCTAGCCTCTTGGGGGCCTGAGGTGGAAGGATTGCTTGAGCCTGGGAGGTCAAGGCTGCAGTGAGCCATGATTGGCCGTTGCACTCCAGCCTGGACGACAGAGTGAGACCCTGTCTCAAAAAAAAAAAAGAAGAAATACTTTGAATCCCATGGAGGATATAGAGAAGTTGTGGACACACTCCTCCTTTCTGCCATGCTCCTCTGGGTTTTTGTGTGGTGGTAACATGAGAGTGTTTTCTGGCTGGTTTGGGGGTGTGTCTCCAGAAGGTGACAAGGCTAAGATGATAAAAAAACAGGATTTCTTGACAATGATAACACCACTGTTTCATGGACTTTCATTGTGCCAAGGGCTCGAGCCAGGCTCTGCACCTTAACAACCACCTGGGGAGTTTGGGGAACTCCAGTTATAGCACACTCTCCGGGGTGGGGCACAGCATCAGTATAGTTACAACTCCTCAGGCGAGTCTAGCGTGCACCTGAGCCTGAGAGCCAGCGGAGAGAGGGGCTGGGAGAGAGGGGTCACTGCTTTCAGCTACAGGGTTACTTCATCATGGACTTGAGCTTTCACATAGCTTAAAAATCTAGAGAACAGGGCCGGGCGCGGTGGCTCAAGCCTGTAATCCCAGCACTTTGGGAGGCCGAGACGGGCGGATCACGAGGTCAGGAGATCGAGACCATCCTGGCTAACATGGTGAAACCCCGTCTCTACTAAAAACTACAAAAAACTAGCCGGGCGAGGTGGCGGCGCCTGTAGTCCCAGCTACCCAGGAGGCTGAGGCAGGAGAATGGTGTGAACCCGGGAGGCGGAGCTTGCAGTGAGCTGAGATCCGGCCACAGCACTCCAGCCTGGGTGACAGAGCGAGACTCCGTCTCAAAAAAAAAAAAAAAAAAAAATCTAGAGAACATTTCAGTGTGAATTTGGGGGAAAAAATCTAGAGAACATTTCAGTGTGAATTTGGGGGGAAAAAGTAAAGAAAAATCTAGATAATAGCTTAAATAACAAATACATGTGGGTTTGTTAGACCAAGAGCAACGGAGACCATTTAATGCAGTTATTTAACAATATCTAGTACTTTCCTTTACCTTGTCTGCTGTGCCATCGTTCATGCCTGTCGGTATTAAAAATCCCCAAATTTCCCAAATAGATTTTCATTTCACTTTTGTCAACTAAATTTAAATTCCTGTCTCCACTGCCCTCCTAGGTCCTGGGCCAGGTCCTCTTGGCTCTACTCACATTATTCATAGTAATATCTTGGATGAAAAAATAGGCAAGGCGTGGTAGTTCATGCCTGTAATCCCAGCACATTGGGAGGCTGAGATGGGTGGATCATTTGAGGTCAGGAGTTCGAGACCAGCCTGGCCAACATGGTGAAACTCTGTCTCTACTAAAAATACAAAAATTAGCCAGGCATGGTGATGCGTGCCTGTAGTTCCTGCCACTTGGGAGACTGAGGCAGGAGAATTGCATATGCAGTAGGTGGAGGTTGCAGTGAGCTGTGATTGCACCACTGCACTCCAGCCTGGGTGACAGAGCAAGACTCTGTCTCAAAAAAAAAGAAAAAAGAAGGCCTGAAGCTTCAATTTGCAACTGAAACATAACTAGAAAAAAGAATTCTGAATTTAAAAATAACTACAGTTATTATTATTAATTATTATTTTTGAGATGGAGTCTCACTCTGTCACCCAGGCTGGAGTGCAGTGGTACAATCTTGGCTCACTGCAACCTCTGCTTCCCAGGCTCAAGCAATTCTCCTGCCTCAGCCTTCCGAGTAGCTGGGATTACAGGCATCCACCACCACGCCTGGCTAATTTCTGTATTTTTAGTAGAGATAGGGTTTCACCATGTTGGCCAGGCTGCTCTTGAACTCCTGATCTCAGGTGATCCACTCGCCTTGGTCTCCCAACATTCTGGGATTACAGGCATGATCCACTGTGCTCCGCCCCGACTATTATTTTTTAAATATTTTTTTTTAGTTTTATAGAGATGGGGTCTCATTCTGTTGCCCAGGCTCGTCAGGAACTCCCGGGCTCAAGCAATCCTCCCATCTTGGCCTTCCAAAGTGCTGGGATTATAGGTGTGAGCCACTGCGCCCAGCCATTATTTTCCTTTCATGCTTTGAATGATACTTTTCTAAATTTTCCGATGTACAGTGGGCCAGCCCTGCCTGTCAGCCCTGACATTTATGATCTATTGTCATCTTTATTGTTCTTATCCTATGAAACAGGCACATTAGCTTCTTTCTGTAGAAATGGGTAGGAGGATATTTGAAATGCCTGACCACTGGAACACAGTGGCTCTTGTGACCCTCCGGTCCAGAGGGGATGCTGGCTGGACCTCTGGCCAGCCTGTTCTTGGGCTACCTGCCTGCTGAGTGTTAACCCGGGAAGGGGCGGGGTTAGCAAGGCTCAGAGGTAACAGGTTTTCCTGATTAAATCAAACATGATCTTGCAGCCTGTATTTTCTGGGTTTTGTCTTGTTTTGTTAAGATCTATCCACCTCCAGAGTTGCCAAGAGACTATCGACCAGTGCATTATTTCAGACCCATGGTGGCCACCACCTCCGAGAACTCACACTTACTGCAGGTGTTATCAGAGTCAGCTGGAAAGGCAACACCTGACCCAGGGACACACAGTAAGCACCAACTGAATGCCTCCAAACGGGCAGAGTTGCTTGGAGAGACGCCTATTCAAGGTATGTGCCATGGAAAAGACTGAGATCATTACATTTCACATAACTTGAGTTATCAAAATAAAAATGGAAAGTTGTTTTCCACTGAGGTTTTTTATATTAATTTGTATTCCCAAACTGTGGAAATAACACTATTTATTGTAAATGGCATATGTAATAGTGTGCATAGCTTTTACTTCTTTTTTTAAGTTTTATTATTAAACTTATTTATTTTGAGATAATGTCTGGGTTTGTCACCCAGGCTGAAGGCAGTGATAACTCTCTATAACCTGGAACTCCTGGGTTCAAGTGATCCTCCCACCTCAGACTCCCATGTTGCTGGGCCTATAGGCATGCGCCACCACCACACCTGGCACATTAAAAAAAATTTTTTTTTTTAATGGAGATGAGGGTCTCACTATGTTGCCCAGGCTGGTCTGGAACTTCTGGTTTCCCAGAGTGCTGGGATTACAGGTGTGAGCCTCTGCGCCCAGCCAAGGCTTGTTTTTCCACCTTCAGTTTGCTTGATGTCATTCAAATCACTTTTATCATAAGCTCAGCTGTTTTCAGACTTGTGATAATTATCAGGGAATGTGGTTAACGTGCCTTCCCCTTCTCTGCACAGCCTGGGAGAGTATGTTTTCTTCTGCTTGGGGATCGCGTTGTGTAACTCTTCTCTGGAAACTCTGAAAGGGATGAATGCGTCTGAAAGTCTGGAAAGACATGGAGAATCCCCTGCAGGTGTAGCAGAAAAGACCCACCACGAGAGGTGGACTTGGACTGTTAGGGGCTCGGGCCTCACTGCCATGGGGAATCCAATAGGTGTCTCCTATAATGGGCAAACAGAACCCTTGGTTCCCCACCCCCCCATCACACACTGCGCTTCCTCATCTAAGTCTTCTCATCTCAGGAAATGGTGCCACTGTGATCCACTGCTCGGGCCGGAATGTTGGAGGCCTAATTCTTAGCTCCTCTCTTTCTGGTCTTCCCCCGCCCTCCCTGGCCCTCCCCGGCCCTCAGTGAGCCCTCTCAGCTCTACCCACAATGTGTCGGGGTTCCGTCCACTACTCATCTGCATTTCCGTGACCTCCTGGGTCTGAGCCCCGCCCCTCCACCTGGACCGTTGCAGCAGCCTCCTTGATGGTCTCCTTGTTTCTGTCCATTCCCCCTGCAGTCTGTTCCCCTCACCAGCAGTTGGATGAGGCCGACTATACCAGCCAGCACCTCTCCCACCTCCAGAAACCTCCAGGCTCCCCACGAGGCCCTGTGCAGTGACCCCCGCCCGCCTTTCAGGCTGCATCATCCACCACCTTCCCTTACCCTCCCGCAGTGTAGCTTCCTCCTCCTTTCCTCCCGTGAACACGCCATCACCCATGACACTGCCTAAGGGCCTTTGTGTTTGCTGCTCCTCCCTCTCTGTTCTTCCCTCATATTTTTGTGAATCTGGCCTTTTTTTTTTTTTTTTTTTAGCTTAGGACTTATCTCGAATGTTGTCTTCTTCCAGCCTTCCCTGACCACCATATAAGCTGGTTATCTGCCTGCCCCCTCTACCAGCCCGCTCACGCAAGCCCCTCCTCAGTCACGTTGCCCTGTTTTTTTCATAGCCCTCCTCTATTGAGGGCCGACGTGTTGCTCCTTGGCTTCTTTCCTGTCTCCACTGCCCTCCGGAGCTCCTGGGCCAGGTCCTGGCGTGGAGTTGGCACCCATGAGTGTTTGTGCCATTAGTGAGGGCTTGCTGGGGAGCTGCGCTTGGAACCAGGGCTAGTGGTGGTGGACTGCAGGTCTGGAGCCGGGAATGTCAGGTTTCGCATCCTGGGACCACTCACGTGCCCTGTAAATGTGCATGTGTTAACTTCCATTTTTGCAGACTATAAAACATGAATCTTGGCCTTGCTCAGTGGCTCATTCCTGTAGTCCCAGAACTTTGGGAGGCCAAGGTGGGATGATCTCTTGAGCCCAGGAGTTGAGACCAGCTTGAGAAACATGGCGAAATCCTGTCTCTACAAAAATTATAAAAAGTAGCTGGGCATGGTGGTGTGTGCCTGTGGTCCCAGCTACTCAGGAGGCTGACGTGGGAGGATCACTTGAGCCCGAGAGGCGTAGGTTGCAGTGAGCCATGATCATACCACTGTACTCCAGTCCAGGTGACAGAGCGAGACCATGTCTCCAAAAAAACATAGGATTTGGCCAGGTGTGGTGGCTCACGCCTGTAATCCCAGCACTTTGGGAGGCCGAGGCGGGTGGATCACCTGAGGTCAGGAGTTTGAGACCAGCCTGGCCAAGAT
>NW_012111697.1:1165213-1165574 GCF_000951035.1 Colobus angolensis palliatus
CACTCCAGCCTGGGCGACAGAGCAAGACTCTGTCTCAAAAAAAAAAAAAAAAAAATGGTTAGTGAAAGAGTGTTTTTCTGCCAAAACGTCAGGATGTAGCTGGGGTCAACTTATCACTGACTGGGAGTGGTGACAGGTTCCTTACTGCTAAAGATTTAACCAAGCATTAGTCTCCCACATGGTTTTCTCGGTTATGTTTGGTAGACAGAATTCAATAAAAGCATCATTTTGGCTGGGGATGGTGGCTCATGCCTGTAATCCCAGTACTTTGGGAGGCTGAGATGAGGATCACTTGAGCCTAGGAGTTCAAGACCAGCCTGGGCAACATAGTGAGATCCTGCCTCTACCAAAAAAAACCCCA
>NW_012111697.1:1166691-1168511 GCF_000951035.1 Colobus angolensis palliatus
AGTTCCTGAGCTTAAGTGACCCACCCGTCTTGGCCTCCCAAAGTGCTGGGATTACAGGTATGAACCACTGCGCCTGGCCTAATTTTTTTTTAAAAAAGCACAATTTTGAAGGAAAGAGCAATATTACCTGCCAAATACCTTGCCATTCCCATAGTCATAAAAACAAGAATAAGGACTTAGGAAATATACAGTGGTGCCCAGCAGATGTTCTCTTGTAAGCCCCATGTTTTTCTGAGAAGTGAAGACGCTTCTTGTTCTCTGCCCCGCAGATGCTCTGGAACGCTGCCTGGACCCCAGCATGACAGAGTGGGAGCGAGGCCGGGAGCGGGATGAGTTTGCCCGGGCGGCCCTGCTGTATGCGTCTTCCCATTCGACCTTGTCCTCCAGGTTCACTCATGCCAAGGAGGAGGATGACTCAGATCAGGTTGAAGTCCCTCGAGACCAAGAGGTTTGTTGTCATCATGTCCCTTACCTGGTGAACTTTAATATTAAAGCACTGCCTAGCCAAAATTGTTTTTTCTTTTTTTTTGAGATGAAGTCTCTCTCTGTCGCCCAGGCTGGAGTGCAGTGGTGCGATCTCAGCTCACTGCAGCCTCTGCCTCCTGGGTTCAAGCGATTCTCCTGCCTCAGCTTCCCAAGTAGCTGGGATTACAGGTGCTCACCACCACACCCATCTAATTTTTGTATTTTTAGTAGAGATGGGGTTTCGCCATGTTGGCCTGGCTGGTCTCGAACTCCTGACCTCAGGTGATCCGTCTACCTCGGCCTCCCTAAGTGCTGGGATTACAGGGATGAGCCACCATACCCAGCCGAGCCAAATATTTTTAATCCCTCGGTGAGAAGATAAAAATATACATGGTATAGGAGAATAAGAAACCATTTTATGCCTAGTTTCCAATGTACTGGAGCAAAAATGTTATAGCACAAACTTTTTTCCCATTTCTAGAAGATTGCTTGAAAATTTTAAATGGGAGAGCAGTCAGGTCAATGGTGCAACCACTTGATGAAACAAAATGCATGTCTTTTCCCAGAATGACGTTGGGGACAAGCAGTCGGCCGTGAAGATGAAGATGTTTGGGAAGCTCACCCGAGACACGTTTGAGTGGCACCCTGACAAGCTGCTGTGTAAGAGATTTAATGTCCCCGACCCTTATCCAGAGTAAGTTGGATAAACCTTTACATCAGTACAAAATGTATTCTTGAGATTAAAGCTAATTTTCCCCTTATATACTCATATAAATTCTTGTTTTTTCTTCATGAACTTATTTGTATATCTCTGGATATTACAAATCTACACATTTTGTAGATTTGCTTTGATAAATTACTTCTATAATTTGTTACTAAAACGAAGTCCGGATAGCAAACTTTATTCCCTATTGAAGCTATGAAACTCAGATATGTCAAGTTACAAAAGCATTATGCCTCTCTCATTTGCCACCTTCTTAATGCTGCTCATGTGGTTTACATTTACAATGTTACTTATGTTTTTAAATTATCATTATAAAAGTTAAACACTTTCTTGTTTGATTAATAACACTTCCAGAGGTGGGGTGTGATGGTGCACACTTGTAATCCTAGCTTGGGAGGCCAAGGCAGGAGGATCGCTTGAGCCCAGGATTTCGAGGCCAGCCTGAGTAACATAGTAAGACCCCATCTCTAAAAAATCAAGCAAACAGAACACTTCAAGATAGTCAGCCGGGTGCAATGGCTTACATCTGTAATCCCTGTACTTTGGGAGACTGAGGCGGGCAGATCACTTGAGGTCAGGAGTTTGAGACCAGCCTGGCCAACATGGTGAAACCCCATCTCTATTAAAAATA
>NW_012111697.1:1169661-1174938 GCF_000951035.1 Colobus angolensis palliatus
CGCCACCGTGCCTGGCTAATTTTTTGTATTTTTAGTAGAGATGGGGTTTCACTATGTTAGCCAGGATGGTCTCGATCTCCTGGCCTCCCAAAGTGCTGGGATTACAGGCGTGAACCACCGTGCCCGGCCCTTAGGGGACTTTTTAGTCATGCAGAGGAGGTGGAAAACTTGAGACGGAAAGTTTTTCAGGAGGTGGATTTTGTCCTAGTGGTTGTTATTAAAATGATTCTTTTTCAATTCCCAGTTCAACTTTAGTTGGCTTACCAAGAGTGAAGCGTGACAAGTACTCAGTCTTCAACTTTCTGACGCTCCCAGAGACAGCTTCCTTGCCCACCACTCAAGCACCAAGTGAAAAAGTATCACAGCACCGAGGTCCCGACAGTGAGTAGGGTATCCTCGGGGTCTCTGATTAACCAGGGCCTCAACCCCTCGCCTGTAGGAAGACAGAATTAAAGGGTAGTTTAGTCCTAACGATATGAATGGTGCATATTCTCCCTCTGTTGAGGGAATTCCTCTTATTAATAACTTAGCTCATGTTGTAATGGTCCAGATATTTACTCATTGGGGTTGGGGCTCTGTCTCTGCCTCTGCCACCTACCTCCCCAACACCCCCCGCATGGTGCCAGACCCTGTAGTAGGCACGCTGACATTCTGAGTGAATGAAAGAGCAGTGGTGAAGAACTTGCCTTTTCCTTGCTAATGCTGGAGTTATGTCCTACCTTTCAGAATCAAGAAAACCATCCAGATGGGATACCTCTAAACAGGAAAAGAAAGAAGATTCCATTAGTGAATTTTTAAGTTTGGCTAGATCAAAAGCCGGGCCACCTAAACAAGAGTCCAGCCCCTTAGTGAACAGAGAGGAAGAGCGTGCACCAGAATCATCCACAAATCAGGTATTTGGGGCTTCCAGATTCTCTTTGCCACGCTGAGTGTGGCCCTTGCTTTTCTCTTTGGTGAAACTTTCTCCTCGTGAGTCACCAGCAGAGGCAGCCAACTATTGATCCATTTCCCCTTAAAGGCCATGTGGCTTGTTTCTAACCTTTGGCTGTAACAAATAAAGCTGCTGGGAGCATTCATGTGCAGGTTTTTGTGTGAATATAAGTTTTCATTTCTCTAGAGTACAAACCTAGTAGTGGGAATCCTAGAAAATATGTACATGTATATTTAACTTTATAAGAAGCTGCCAGACTGTATTCCAAACTTATTTTTGCCTTATGTATTTTAAAGTGCACATTTAGGATTGCTATTTCTCTCTCTCTTTTTTTTTTTTTGAAATGGAGTCTTGGTCTGTCACCCAGGCTGGAGTGCAGTGGCATGATTTCAGCTCACTGCAAGCTCTGCCTCCCCTCCCGGGTTCAACTGATTCTCCTGCCTCAGCCTCCCAAGTAGATGGGACTACAGGTGTGCACCACCATGCCTGGCTAATTTTTGTATGTTTAGTAGAAATGGGGTTTCACCATGTTGGCCAGGCTGGTCTCAAACTAGGATTGCTCTTTCTTGGTGGGCAACATAGTGAGATCCCATCTTTACAAAAAATTAAAAACTAAACTAAAAAATTAAAAAACTAGTTGGGTGTAGTGGCATGCACCTGTGGTCCCAGCTACTCAAGTGGCTGGGGTGGGAGGATCACTTGAGCCCAGGAGGTCAACACTGCAGTGAGCTATGGTCGCACCATTGCTCTCCAGCCTGGGTGACAGAGTGAGACCCTGGCTCAAAAAAACCCCAAAACACGCCGGGCGCGGTGGCTCAAGCCTGTAATCCCAGCACTTTGGGAGGCCGAGACAGGCGGATCACGAGGTCAGGAGATCGAGACCATCCTGGCTAACACGGTGAAACCCCCTCTCTACTAAAAATACAAAAACTAGCCGGGCGAGGTGGCGGGCGCCTGTAGTCCCAGCTACTCCGGAGGCTGAGGCAGGAGAATGGCGTAAAACCCGGGAGGCGGAGCTTGCAGTGAGCTGAGATCCAGCCACTGCACTCCAGTCAGGGCGACAGAGCGAGACTCCGCCTCAAAAACAAACAAACAAACAAACAAACAAAAAACCCCAAAACAAATTATTATTCCTCTGTACATAATGAGGTGAATTGACCCTTTTTTTCTACTAGCTTCTTCCAAGATTTTTACTTGGTCTTTGGATTTTAGCGGTTGTATTATGATGTATCTGGGTGTGAATTCTTTTGAGTTTATTTTGTTTGGGGTTTGCTAAGTTGCCTGAATCTGAGTTTGGAAATAGAACAGAGGCACGGTGCTCTACTGCATTTTTGGGGATCCTTTGCACTTCTGATTAATGACCAGTCCATGAGAGATTTCAGCTGCTTTGACTTCATCAGCACATTCTACAGTTGTTGACTCAGAAACACCACAAAAAAAAGCTATGTGAGTGATCACTGTTTAGTTGGGTGGTGTGTGGCTATGGATACCCATGTACGTGAGCATAAACATACATATGTGTGTCTGGGAGTGTATTCTAGAATGTCTCCTCCCTTTCACCCTTGCCTCTGTATCCCTGACTCTTATTTCACTGTCAATATAGACAGTCAACAAAGGTGTGGACGCACAGGCTGAAGGAGAAGGGAGCCGCCCATCCATGGACTTATTCAGGGCCATCTTTGCCAGCTCGTCAGATGAAAAGTCCTCATCCTCCGAGGATGAGCAAGGCGACAGCGAGGACGATCAGGCAGGCTCTGGGGAGGAGGCCAACTTCCAAAGCTCCCAAGACGCTGACTTGGGGGAAACATCATCCGTGGCTCATGGTATGTCAGTATTTCAGACTCGAGGATCTAAAGAAGAAGACAATGACTCTGCGACACAGTCTTAAACCCAGATGATTAGCAATCAATGATATGTAATCTTTTGTATAAATATAATTTTTTTTTTTTTTGAAACAGGGTCTTGCTCTGTCCCCAGGGTGGAGTACAGTGGCACAATCTTTGGCTCACTGAGGCCTCTACCTCCTGGGCTCAAGCATTCCTCCCACTTCAGCCTCCTGAGTAGCTGGGACTACAGGCGTGTGCCACCACGCCTGGCTAATTTTTTATTTTTAGTAGAGATAGGCTTTTGCCACGTTGCCCAGGCTGGTGTTGAACTCCTAGACTTAAGTCATCTGCCTGCCTCGGCCTCCCAGAGTGCTGAGATTACAGGCACGAGCCACCGCGCCTGGCCAATCTTTTATATTTTTAATTGAGATAGAGCAGAGTTTTTTTTTTCTATTAGGTATATATCTCTGGTATATTTTTTGGATCACTGTGTTTGATTTTCCAACTTATCCTAATTGAGAAGAATCTAAAAATAGTAAAAATTTCAGGCAGGCATGGTGGTTCACATCTGTAATCTGAGCACTTTGGGAGGCTGAGGTGGGTGGATCAGTTCAGATCAGAAGTTCGAGACCAGCCTGGCCAACATGGTGAAATCCTGTCTGTACAAAAATTAGCGGGGCATGGTGGCACACACCTATAATCCCAGCTACTCAGGAGGCTGAGGCAGGAGAATCACTTGAACCTGGGAGGTAGAGATTTCAGTGAGCCAAAATTGCACAATTGTACTCCAGCCTGGGTGACAGAGCAAGACTCTGTCTCAAAGAAAGAAAAGAAAAAGAAGTAATAATTTTATTTTAAGAGATAGCTTTTTTTTTTTTTTGAGATGGAGTCTCACTGTCATCCAGGCTGGAGTGCAATGGTGTGGTCTTGATTCACTGCAACCTCCACCTCCTGGGTTCAAGCGATTGTCCTGCCTCAGCCTCCCAAGTAGCTGGGATTATAGGCGTGCACCACCATGCCTGGCTAATTTTTGTATTTTTGGTAGAGATGGGGTTTTACCATGTTGGCCAGGCTGGTCTCAAACTCTGGCCCTCAAGTGATCCACCTGCAGTGGGCTCCCAAAGTGCTAGGATTACAGGCATGAGTCACCGTGCCTGGCCAGAAATAACCAATGTAAACACTTTGATGTATAGTTTTCCAGACTTTTTTTCTTTTTTGAGATGGATTCTCTCTCTGTTGCCCAGGCTGGAATGCAGTGGCACAATCTCGGCTCACTGCAACCTCTACCTCCTGGTTTCAAGCAATTCTTCTGCCTCAGCCTGCCGAGTAGCTGGGATTACAGGTGTGCGCCACCATGCTCAGCTAATTTTGTATTTTTAGTAGAGATGGCGTTTCACCATATTGGCCAGGCTAGTCTCAAACTCCTGACCTCAGGTGATCCGCCCACCTAAGCCTCCCAAAGTGCTGGGATTACAGGCGTAATCCCAGTGCCTGGCTAGTTTTCCAGACTTTTAAAATTTTTATATTTCTTCTATCTGAACATACAGTAATCTGTTTAAAAAATAAGATTATTAACGTGGATATGATCATTTATCTTCAAGGTTTTTTCTTTGATAGTTTATTTGGGGTGAAACTGTCTCCCGCAGTTCTCTGGGATGGGACATAGCCTTACCCTCCTGATGGTTTGTAAGTTGTTTGCTTCTCAGGTGGCCCTTTCTTGGGGACACATTTCTACTTTTCAGGTCTTAGGGGCGCTAGGCTATGTGCCCACAGGTACACTCGGCACTCTGTACCTCCATCATTGGTGCCCTTGGTCACAGGCGCCCTCATGTGACTGACTTCCAGCTTCGGAGTTCACAAGGGCATCGCCGGGGTCTGCATGTTCACTGCTGCATCCTTAGCACCTGGCAGGAGTGAAGTGGTGTGGGCAAGCATACGTTATCCTGTGGCAAAAGACATGAATGAAAGACTCAGAGATATGAACATGGGGCAGACAAACGACATGAACACCCTGCTGTTTTTCAGCTCTCGTGCCAGCACCCCAGGAGCCGCCACCTTCCATCCCGATACAAAAGATGCAGATAGATGAAAGAGAAGAGTTCGGCCCACGGCTGCCTCCCGTCTTCTGCCCCAGTGAGTGCAGAGCCCTTTGGTTCACCCATTTTTATCAGTGTGTGACTGCCCTGAGATGGGGACAGTGTGACTTGTTTGTACAGCCAATCAAACAAACCAGAAGCGCTTGCTTCTGGTTCATATGTTTTCAGTCCCATTTTAAACCCGTTGTCTCCACCTAGTGCCCAAAATGATAGTTGTTTCTGTACAGCTTCAGAGACCTCCAAACTTTATTTCCTTAGCTGCCACATGTTTACAGGAGGGTCCTAAGTATCTTAAGTTTTGTTATAGAAATATAAGTTTCCCAACAGAGCTTAAAGAAAAAGAGGCTGGCCGGGCGCGGTGGCTCAAGCCTGTAATCCTAGCACTTTGGGAGGCCGAGGTGGGAGGATCATGAGGTCAAGAGAT
>NW_012111697.1:1175386-1175924 GCF_000951035.1 Colobus angolensis palliatus
AACAGAGAAAGAAAGAGGCTGCAGCCAGGCATAGTGGCTCTAGCCGGGTGGGTGGCTCACGCCTGTTATCCCAACACTTTGGGAGGCTGAGGTGGGCGAATCGCTTGAGGTCAGGAGTTTGAGACCACCCTGGCGAATTTGGTGAAACCCCATCTCTACTAAAAATATAAAAATTAGCCGGGCATGGTGGTATGTGCCTGTCATCCCAGCTACTCAGGAGGCTGAGGCACGAGAATCACTTGAACCTTAGAGGCGAAGGTTGCAGTGGGCCGAGATTGAGATTACGTCAGTGCACTCCAGCCTGGGTGACAGAGCGAGACTTTGTCTCAAAAAAAAAAAAAAGAAAAGAAAAAGAGGCCGGGTGCGGTGGCTCATGCTTGTAATCCCAGCAATTTGGGAGGCCGAGGCAGGCAGATTGCTTGAGCCCAGGAGTTTGAGACCAGCCTGGGTGACACACAGAGGCCTATCTCTATTTGAGAAAAAAAAAAAAAAGGCCGGGCGCGGTGGCTCACGCCTGTAATCTCAGCACTTTGGGAGG
>NW_012111697.1:1176203-1177894 GCF_000951035.1 Colobus angolensis palliatus
TCAGCTCACTGCAACCTCCGCCTCCCGGGTTCAAGCGATTCTCCTACCTCAGCCTCCCGAGTAGCTGGGATTATAGGCATGCACCACCATGGCCAGCTAATTTTGTATTTTTAGTAGAGATGGGGTTTCTCCATCTTGGTCAGGCTGGTCTCGAACTCCTGACCTCAGGTGATCCGCCTGCCTCAGCCTCCCAAAGTGCTGGGATTATAGGCATGAGCAACCGTACCCAGCCGCCAAGCCTCCTTTTTACTTTAGCTAATGTAGCAAATAAAATAAAATGGTCCTCTCAGAAGTGAATACAATCTGTCCCGCATTCCGTTCCCCAAATATCTGTCAACAACTTCTATTCAATGCCATCTTAAATCTGCATCTCAAGTTAAAACATTTAGACTTGTTTATCATCTCTTTGAGGGCTAGGTTAACAAACATCTGTAACATGGCCCAGATATATAAATAACATATAAATTCCGTTATTCACTTTATAGTTTCCCATGGTGCCCATATATGAATACTGGTTTGGTTAGCTAACTGCTTTCCAAGACAGGATTGAAAAGCAGAGGATAAAAAGTATGAAGTTTTGACAAATTGCAGTGAATGTATTTCTTATTTGCTATAGTTGTTCAGCACTTTTGTTTTATTTTCTTTTGTTTTGAGACAGTCTCACTCTGTCACCCAGTCTGGAGTGCAGTGGCGCGATCTCGGCTCACTGCAACCTCTGCCTCCTAAGTTCAGGTGATTCTTCTGCCTCAGCCAATGGAGTAACTGGGATTACAGGTGCCTGGCTAAGTTTTTGTATTTTTAGTAGAGACGGGGTTTCACCATGTTAGTCAGGATGGTCTCGATCTCCTAACCTCGTGATCCGCCCACCTCGGCCTCCCAAAGTGCTGGGATTACAGGTGTGAGCCACTGCGACCGGCCTCTTTAGTTTCAAATTGGTGTCAGCACTTGAAAGCCAAGTCTTTTATGTCTCTTTCCCATAATGTCTTTGATACCCTTGTAATAGTGACTTAATTTGGTCTATAGGTTATTTAGGGAAATGATTTTGGAAGAAAACTAGTGTTAGAAAAAAGTTTTGGGCTGAGTGTGGTGGCTCATGCCTGTAATCTTAGTACTTTGGAAGACTGAGGCGGGAAAATTGCTTGAGTCCAGGAGTTTGAGGCCAGCCTGGGCAACATAGAGAGATTGCATCTCTTAAAAAAATAAAAAAGAAAAAATTAGCCTGGTGTAGTGGTGCGTGCCTGTGGTCCCAGCTACTCAGGAGGCTGAAGTGGGAAGATTGCTTGAGCCCAGGAGGTTGAGGCTGCAGTGAGCTATGATCCCACTGCTGCACTGCAGCCTGGGTAACAGAGTGAGATGCTGTCTCAAATAAATAAATAAATCAATAAAAGGCTGGGTGAGGTGGCTCACACCTGTAATCCCAGCACTTTGTTGGGGCCAAGGTGGGTGGATCACCTGAGGTTGGGAGTTTGGGACCAGCCTGACCAACATGGAGAAACCCTATCTGTACTAAAAATACAAAATTAGCCAGGCATGGTGGCACATGGCTGTAATCCCAGCTACTTAGGAGGCTGAAGCAGGAGAATCGCTTGAACCTGAGAGACGGAGGTTGGGGTGAGCCAAGATCACACCATTGCACTCCAGCCTGGGCAACAAGAGTGAAACTCCATCTCAAAAAAAAAAAAAAAAATTAA
>NW_012111697.1:1178370-1180584 GCF_000951035.1 Colobus angolensis palliatus
AAAAAAAAAAAAAAACCACCAAAAAAACCACAAAGAAACAGGACTACAAAGTTACAGGCATCTGTTTAACTGAGTTGAGAAAATATTCACCCTTACGAAATATCTTGAAACTTTTCTTTTTCTTTTTATTTATGTATTTATTTATTGAGATGGAGTCTTGCTCTGTCACCCAGGCTGGAGTGTGGCACAATCTCGGATCACTACAACCTCTGCCTACCGGGTTCAAGTGATTCTCCTGCCTCAGCCTCCCGAGTAGGGGGGATTACAGATGCATGCCACCACGCCCAGCTAATTTTTGTATTTTTAGTAGAGACGGGGTTTCATCATGTTGGCCAGGCTGATTTTGAATTCCTGACCTCAAGTGATCTGCTCACCTCAGTCTCCCAAAGTGCTGGGATTACAGGTGTGAGCTACCGTTCCTGGCTGAAACTTTTCTTTATGTGAAAAAAAATTGATTTATTGACTTTCACTGCTTCTACTATTGTGAATTTTTGTTGATTTGGTTACCTGGAAATTAATGACCTATGAAAATGAAAACATTTTGGTCTGTATTTGGAGATGGAGAATTGAGGCACATGCAAATTCTTTAATGATTTTTAATTATTATATACATTATTATTATTTTTTAATTAGGTAGAGATAGGGTCTCACTATGTTGCCCAGGCTGGCCTTGAACTCCTGAGATCAAGGATCCTCCTGCCTGGGCTTCCCAAAGTGTTGGGATTACAGGCACGAGCCACTGCTCCCAGCCCATTATGTTGTTTTGATGGTAGTTTTTTCAGTGTTTCCACTTATAAGACAAATTCTTACAAAATATGTTTTTGTAGAGAGAGGACGATAGAAGAAGAGCTAACATTTAGGTGCCAGATTCTGAGCTTTGGGAATCGTGGACATGGCCCTGTCTAGTCTAATCTGTATCCCTAAAAGGATCAGGATTCTTTTTTTTTTTTTTCTTTTTTTTTGAGACGGAGTCTTGCTCTGTGGCCCAGGCTGGAGTGCAGTGGCCGGATCTCAGCTCACTGCAAGCTCCGCCTCCCGGGTTCACGCCATTCTCCTGCCTCAGCCTCCCGAGTAGCTGGGACTACAGGCGCCCGCCACCTCGCCCGGCTAGTTTTTGTATTTTTAGTAGAGACGGGGTTTCACCGTGTCAGCCAGGATGGTCTCGATCTCCTGACCTCGTGATCCACCCGTCTCGGCCTCCCAAAGTGCTGGGATTACAGGCTTGAGCCACCGCGCCCGGCAGGATCAGGATTCTTATTGTCCCCATTTTATAGTTGGGGAAACTGGGCCTGGGAGAGGTTGGGCGATGTGTTGAAGATCAGTGCTGGCAGCAGAGCTGAGTTCCAATTCTGGTCTCTTTCTGAGCTTATCTGACGATGTTGAATTACAAAAGGCTTGTGGGCTCTCTGGTCTGACTTTATCTGCATCTGGCAGCTGGGGTCACAGCAGGATACTGATTGGATCACACAGGTCTTTGTTGAGGTCTCTGGCAGCTTTCTAAATACAGCTCTGCAAGGTGGTGTGCTAATCTGTTTCTCAGTGAGGCAGAAGCTAATCCGAGGTCAGGAGTTCTCCCTCAGTGTTAAACGTTCCATCTACACTAGATGCCTGCTTCAGCAACTTAGGAGCTTAGTTTTGGATGTCTTTGTTTTCACCCTATATAGGTCCTGTCTTTATGACCTTTGTGTTTCAGATGCTCGTCAGACACTTGAGGTTCCTCAAAAAGAGAAACATAAAAAGAACAAAGACAAGCACAAGGCCAAGAAAGAGCACAGGCGGAAGAAAGAGAAGGTGAGAGACTTGTGTGTACCCCAGGATCAGTGTGGGGTGGGACCCGTTGGTCAGCCCCCAGGAGTGTCATATACGGCAGTTGAAGAGCAGATCTGGTGGCCAAGTCACAGTTCTCTCTGAGACTTAACAAAAATGTCGACATTCGATGCAAACCCTTGATTTTTCAGAAACATTTTCCTTTGCACGTAAACCGCATCATCCCCCCTTTTTTTTTTGAGACGGAGTCTCACTCTGTTGCCCAGGGTGGAGTGCAGTGACTCAGTCTCGGCTCACTGCAACCTCTATCTCCTGGGTTCAAGCAGTTCTCCTGCTTCAGCCTCCCAAGTAGCTGGGACCACAGGTGTGTGCCACCTGGCTAATTGTTTGGTTTTTTTTTTTGTTTTTTTTTTTTGAGACGGAGTCTGGCTCTGTCTCCCAGGCTGG
>NW_012111697.1:1180748-1183485 GCF_000951035.1 Colobus angolensis palliatus
GTCTCGGCCTCCCAAAGTGCTGGGATTACAGGCTTGAGCCACCGCGCCCAGCCTAATTTTTTGTATTTTTAATAGAGACGGGGTTTCACCATGTTGGCCAAGCTGGTTTTGACCTCCTGACCTCAAGTGATCTACCTCCCAAAGTGCTGGGATTACAGGCATGAGGCACCATGCCCAGCCCTTAAAAAAACTTTTTTGTGAACATTAAAAAGCAGAAAAAAAGGGCATTTAAGGATCTTAGAGCAATGGATATTAAATAATAAAACAATTTCTTATTTATTCAATATTAAGTGAAGGTATTATTTTCAGCATTTCTCAGCTACTTTGTCTTTATTACAGTTTGAGATTTTAGTCCATCACTTGTCATTTGAAGTAGAAGAATTCGAATGGAAGGCAGGCATGTGCTTCCGCTGTTGACATCTCTTATTTCATCATCCATGTCTTCTTTTGGGTTACAGCATAGACTTTTAATTAGGTTAATGTTCTTGTTGGGTACCCAAAGTAGTCTGGACTAGCAGCTGAAGAAATTAGAGACAGTTTCCTTACTGGCCACCAGAAGGAAGCACTCCCATGTATGGAGGATGACGGGTGTTCCCTCCTAGTGAAAGGAAGAAAATGTGCGTCAGCCACATCTGTGTGTCCTTACCAGTGTATCTGCTGTTTGGTAACCTTCTGCCAGTTTCTTCCTTGTGGTTTTCCTGGGTGCCCATCATCCTGACATGAAGTTTCCCAGGGGCCTGACACAATAAACAAGTCGAGTTCACTGGAGGTGGCACAGGTCTCCACGCATAAGATGTGTGCTGTCCCGTCTTATGACAGCAAGTGTTACGATGGGTCCTGTCTGCGCCTCCTTGTTTTGCTGTGTTTGTTGCTGGAGGCGCAGCTGGGTCAGGGTGCACAGTTGAGAGGGGCACAGCCGTCTGCCCTGTGCTGTCTTCTTAGGCTCTCACTCTCACTCACTCTAAATGAGGTTTAAACTTTTTTTTTAATGACTTCATCACTGCAGCCTTGTTAACCTTTCATTGTGTTGAATGAAGGAGGAAAAAATACCTTTGTTTCCTCCTGCCACTATTTATTTTTTTTTTTACAGAAGAAGAAACACAGGAAGCACAAACACAAAGGCAAGCAAAAGAATAAAAAACCAGAAAAAAATAGTAGCTCCGAGAGTTCCGACAGCAGTGACAGCCAGAGTGACGAGGAAACAGCAGACGTGTCGCCGCAGGAGCTGCTGAGACGGTGGGCAGTGGGAGATGGAGGGTTTTTAAGAAACCTTTAGAGGCTTACTGAGTGCTTGGTGTGTTTGCTTAGAGGCAAATATCAGAAATGAGAAATTGGTAGGCCTGGTGGAGTGGCTCACGCCTATAATCCCAGCACTTTGGGAGGCTGAGGCAGAAGGATCGCTTGAGCCCAGGAGTTTGAGACCAGCCTGGACAACGAAGTGAGACCCCATCACTACAAAAAAAACAAAAACAGAAACAAATTAGCTGGGCGTGGTGGTGCACAACTGTGCCTCCAGCTATTGGGGAAGCCGAGGTGGGAGGATCCCTTGAGCCGGGGAGTTGGGAGTTGGAGATTGCATTGAGCCACAGTCGTACCGCTGCACTCCAGCCTGGGTGATAGAGCAAGACCCTCTCCTTAAAACAAAAAAATAATGTGTGTATTAACTAGGCTTTTTAAAAAGTTTGAATATCTAATTATATAAGTGATAAGTGAATATATTATCATTATGAAAATTCAGACCTTACAGCCAGTGCTTAAAGGAGCCCTGACCAGTTCTCCAGACCTCTAGTTTCTCCACAGTAACTTCTGCCATCAGTTCCATATGTAACCTTTAAGACCTTTTTTGTGCAACCACACACACACACACACACACACACACTCACATACATGGACGCACATACATATTGTTTGTTGTTTTTTTAGACAGAGTCTCGTTCTATCACCCAGGCTGGAGTGCAGTGGTGTGATCTTGTCTCACTGGAACCCCTGCCTTCCGGGTTCAAGCAATTCTCCTACCTCAGCTTCCCGAGTAACTGGGATTACAAGCGCCCGCCCCCAAACCCAGCTAATATTTGTTTTTTTTTTTGTTTTTAGGTAGAGACAGGGTTTCATCATGTTGGCCAGCCTGGTCTCAAACTCCTGACCTCAGGTGATCCACCCACCTTGGCCTTCCAAAGTGCTAAGATTACAGGTGTGAACCACCATCCTGGCCTATATACAGATTTTTGTGCACATTTTAAATATAAGTAATATAATTGTATATAGCATATAGTCATAGGGTATGAATTTTATTTTATTACAGGCTCACGCCTGTTATCCCAGCACTTTGGGAGGCCAAGGCAGGCAGATCATGAGGTCAGGAGATCGAGACCATCTTGGCTGACACGGTGAAACCCCGTCTCTACTAAAAATACAAAAAAATTAGCTGGGCGTGGTGGCAGGTGCCTGTAGTCCCAGCTGATGGGGAAACTGAGGCAGGAGAATGATGTGAACCCGGGAGGTGGACCTTGCAGTGAGCCAAGATCGCGCCACTGCACTCCAGCCTGGGTGACAGAGCAAGATTCCGTCTCAAAAAAACAAAAACAAAAACAAACAAAATTAGCCAGATGTAGTGGCGGGCGCCTGTAGTCCCAGCTACTCAGGAGCTTGAGGTAGGAGAATGGCGTGAACCCAGGAGGCAGAGCTTGCAGTGAGCCAAGATCGTGCCACTGCACTCCAGCCTGAGTGACAGAGCGAG
>NW_012111697.1:1184070-1190154 GCF_000951035.1 Colobus angolensis palliatus
AAAAGACAACGTGGATGCTTTGGGCCCTGGAGTGAATGTATTTTAGTCCTTCCCAAGGGTCATGCAACAGATGCGGTAGGTGAGTGAAACTGAAATTAAAAATTGCTTGTATTCTCAAGGCTAAATAAGACTAGGGAAAAAGTTGCTTTTATAAATGGTCTTAATATGAGGTGTGGGTGAGTGAGTCTGTCTGTGTTTTCAGGGTAATAGAAGAAGCATTTTAAGAACACAGATTGGCCAGGTGCGGTGGCTCATGCCTGTAATCCCAGCACTTTGGGAGGTTGAGGAGGGCAGATCACGAGGTCAGGAGTTCAAGACAAGCCTGGCTAGGCCGGGCGCGGTGGCTCAAGCCTGTAATCCCAGCACTTTGGGAGGCCGAGACGGGCGGATCACGAGGTCAGGAGATCGAGACCATCCTGGCTAACACGGTGAAACCCCGTCTCTACTAAAAAATACAAAAAAACTAGCTGGGCGAGGTGGCGGCGCCTGTAGTCCCAGCTACTCCGGAGGCTGAGGCAGGAGAATGGTGTAAACCCGGGAGGCGGAGCTTGCAGTGAGCTGAGATCCGGCCACTGCACTCCAGCCCGGGCGACAGAGCGAGACTCTGTCTCAAAAAAAAAAAAAAAAAAAAGACAAGCCTGGCCAACATGGTGAAACCCCGTCTGTACTAAAAATACAGAAATTAGCTGGGCGTGGTGGCATGCGCCTGTAATCCCAGCTACTCCGGAGGCGGAGGCAGGAGACTCACTTAAACCCGGGAGGCAGAGGTTGCAGCGAGCTGAGATTGTACCACTGCACTCCAACCTTGGCAACAAGAGTAAAACTCCATCTTGGGGGGAAAAAAAAAAAAAAAGCACAGATTAGGCAGTACTTCATTGTGGGTTATTGTGAGTGCATTTTATCGGTGCAGACATGCTGCTGCGATTTGGGGAGGCCTGGCATTCTCAGCCTTCACAGAGCTGTTTGGTTTTTCACTTGTAGCTAACTTTCCATTTCTTTCTTTTCTGTTTTCTTTTCCAGGCTGAAAAGTCTTCCGCTAAGAAGACAGTAATTGAATGCTGCACTGGCTCGTCCTAGAATCATTTCTCCTCCATGATGGAAGCCCAGTGATTGTGCAGTTAACGCATTGTACAGTGTATTTATATGTAAATTCCTGCTGTAAAATAATTTTTAAAACCTTGACGTTTCAAAGACTGCCTTGAAAGGTCGCAGAAATTGATTTCTATTTTTAATTTCAGTGAGTGTCAGGGGAAAAAAATCCAGACTGAACAGTTTAATTAGAGTGGAATTTTTCTATTTTCTTCTTGATTTTTAAAAAATTTCCTGGGATGTTAAAAAAGAAGTTAAAAGTGAAGGCTTCTCTCTGGTTTTGTGATGAAGACAGTCTGGACTCACTGAAGGACAAGTGTGTGAGAGGGCGGTTGCAGCCCCTCCTGCCATTTCTTGGGAGTGAAGCTCTTCCCTCTTTGGGTGACTGGGTTGCTGCTGGTGCCCGGGAAGCCCCATGGGAGGGCAGAGCCAGGGCCTGGCAGGGGGCCTCATCCTCTCAGGGTAGATGTCACTAAAGTGTCTGAGACAGGCAGGGAAACCAGGTGGGAGAATGTACACCCACAGCCTGGGTTGCATGGCTGCAGCTCCCTGCTCTGAGGCCATTTCATGTGCACCAAGGAGACCTTTTCCAAAAGTAAAGTGCAGACCACGTGTGGTGGCTCATGCCTGTAATCCCAGAGCTTTGGGAGGCCTAGGCAGGAGGATTGCTTAAGCCCAGGAATTCCAGACCAGCCTGGGCCACACAGAGACCCTTGTCTCCACAAAAAATAAAGTACTGAGCATTTGTGTTTTACATTATGAAAGTAGCATCATAGATCACAACAATTTTAAAAGCAGAAAGAAGGAAGAGGCCGGGTGTGGTGGCCCATGCTTGTAATCCCAGTGCTTTGGGCGGCCGAGGCCAGCGAATCACTTGACACCAGGAGTTCGAAAACAGCCTGGCCAGCATGGTGAAACCTTGTCTCTACTAAAAATAAAAAAGAAAAAGGCCAGGCGCGGTGGCTCAAGCCTGTAATCCCAGCACTTTGGGAGGCCGAGGCAGGTGGATCATGAGGTCAGGAGATCAAGACCATCCTGGCTAACATGGTGAAACCCCGTCTTTACTAAAAATACAAAAAACTAGCTGGGCGTGGTGGCGGGCGCCTGTAGTCCCAGCTACTCGGAGGCTGAGTCGGGAGAATGGCGTGAACCCGGGAGGCGGAGCTTGCAGTGAGCCGAGATCGCGCCACTGCACTCCAGCCTGGGCGACACAGTGAGACTCCGTCTCAAAAAAAAAAAAAAAAAAAAATTAGCCAGATCTGGGGAGCATACGCCTGTGATCCCAGCTGTGTGGGAGGCTGAGGCACAAGAATCCCTTGAATCCTGGAGGTGGAGGTTGCAGTGAGCCGAAATTGCACCACTGCACTCTAGCCTGGGTGACACAGAGACTCTTATCCACACACACACACACACACACGCACACACACAAAGAAAATCACTTTTAGTTTTATCATCCAAAGATGACACCCTTCAATATTTTGAATCACTCCACTCTGTCCTTTTCTAGCTATGGAGCTATGGGGCTGTTATCTGACTGGTGGTAGCATTTTATTCCCTGTTACTGTTGTTGGGGTTGTGACAGATACTTCCCTCATGCTATTATAAACGTTGCAAACCCGCCCCTAATAACTATCTTATTTCGTGCAGGGGCTACCCCATAACTTATTGACCTTTTCTGTTTTGACCTGAAGTGGGCTGGCCAGGAGCTGTACCCAGGCAGAGGACATGAAGAAATTGCCCTGTGACAGGGAGCCAGGGAAACCATGGGGGAGGGCTCGAGGCTGGGGCACTGGTTTTGCTAGCCCGGCCTGGTTCCCAGAATGCAAAGCCCTTTTTCTTTTTTTTTTGCGACCTCCGCCTCCTGGGTTCAAGCCATTCTCCTGCCTCAGCCTTCCATGTAGCTGGAACTACAGGCGCACGCCCCCATGCCCGGCTAATTTTTGTATTTATTTTATTTTATTTTTTTTTAGTAGAGACGGGTTTCACTAAATGCTGCCAGGCTGGTCTCAAACTCCTGACCTCAGGTGATCCGCCCGCCTCGGCCTCCCAAAGTGCTGGGATTACAGGCATGAGCCACCGCGCCCAGCTGCAAAACCCATTTTTCTATGGGTAACCTGTGCTGCGCGGGGTGGCACCATTTTTCACCCAGCGGGTGAGGAGGCAGCGAAGTTGTGGGCCCAGCATAGCGTGCGCCTCCTAAGTGCTTGGTGCGGGCGCGTGGCGCCACCGTTCCCATCCAGGCTTGCGGGCGGCCACCGGCGGGCAGGGCTTCGAGATGGCCTCGCCACCGCGGTACTCCCCGACAGCCCCGGACAGGGAATGTAAGTTGCCGCCACCCTCAGCCCGTGCCGGCGAGTATCGTCCCGGCAAGCTGTCCTGGGGAACCCTGGCGAGGGCCTTAGGCTGCTTCAGGCTGTCGATCCCGCACATGCGCCTGCTGGCCACCCTCGACCCCCTGGCCTTGGACAGGGAACCACCGCCGCAGCTGTCGCCCGAGAAGCAGCAGGTGCCGGAGAAATTGATTTGGGGCGACCAGGAGCCTCTCTCCAAGGTCAGAACCACCGCAGGGGGCAGTGGCCTGTTCCCCACACGTGAGGAAGGCGCTCGGGCTGTCGGGGGACCCATGGAAAACCCACCTGGCTTCACCAGGGCCCCCAGAGAGTCCCTAGGCCCATTCCCCTATCTGTGGTACATCAGTGGGAAAAGGTCAGATAGCCGAGCAGGGCCTGCTGGAGATGCTGGCGGGGGCTCCCCGCACTGCCACCTGCTGGGGAACCAGGACTCTTGGCTGGGAAGAGGCTCTGCGCCTCCATGTGCACCCTGACCCCACCTAGACCTTACAGTCTCCGTAGGGCCATCCACAGTGATGCTCCTAATTGCAGCCCAAGGGTGGGTGGCTCAGCTCTCCCCCTCCAGGAGATAGAGTTAGCATCAGAAGAAACGGGAAACTCAGAATAATAATTAATAGTAACAACAATGAATTGGGCCAGGCAAGGTGACTCACAACTGTAATCCCAGCCCTTTGGGAGGATCACTTGAGCCCAGGAGTTTGAGACCAGCCTGGGCAACATAGTGAGAGGTCATCTCTACAAAAAATAAACTTAGCCCAGTGTGATGGGGCGCACTTGTGTTCCCAGCCGCTTGAAAGGCTGAGGCAGGAGGATCCCTTGAACCCAGGAGTTTAAGGCTGCAGTGAGCTGGCCAGGCGCGGTGGCTCAAGCCTGTAATGCCAGCACTTTGGGAGGCCGAGACGGGCGGATCACGAGGTCAGGAGATCGAGACCATCCTGGCTAACACGGTGAAACCCCGTCTCTCCGGGCGAGGTGGCGGGCGCCTGTAGTCCCAGCTACTCGGGAGGCTGAGGCAGGAGAATGGCGTGAACCTGGGAGGCGGAGCTTGCAGTGAGCTGAGATCCGGCCACTGCACTCCAGCCCGGGCGGCAGAGCGAGACTCCGCCTCAAAAAAAAAAAAAAAAGGCTGCAGTGAGCTATGATTGCACCACTGCACTCCAGCCTGGGCAACAGAGTGAGACTCTGTCTCCAGAATAAATATATATATATGCTGAATATATATACATATATGTGTGTGTGTGTGTGTATATATATATATATATAGAGAGAGAGAGAGAGATAAAAACTGGCTGGGTGCGGTGGCTTATGCCTGTAATCCCAGCACTTTGGGAAGCCGAGATGAGCAGATCACTTGAGGTCAGGAGTTTGAGACCAGCCTGGCCAACACGGTGAAACCCTTTCTCTACTAAAAATGCAAAAATTAGCTGGGCGTGGTGGTGTGTGCCTGTAATCCCAGCTACTGAGGAGGCTGCAGCGGGAGGATCACTTGAACCCGGGAGGCAGAGGTTACAGTGAGCCAAGATCATCTCACTCCGTCTCAAAAACAAAACAAAACAAAAACCCAACAAAGAACATTCTCAGTAAGTAGCGTTTCATGCTTGGCCTTGATTTAATGCACTCACATGCAGATGTCAGAGTGTGTTTTCAATAATTTCCTCGAAACCTCTGCCTGGCTTCCCAGCATGTTTAAGATGAAGTCTGGTGATCTGCCTGTGGCCTTTCAGGCCATTTCAAATCTGGCACCTTTCCATGTTCTCCTCCGTGGTCCCCCTGTCTTGCTGACCTACAAGCAGGTCTGGCCTCAGGGTTCTTGGCGGGTCCCTGCCTCCACAGTATTGCGCTCTTGGGGAGGCCCTCCCTGACTGTCCGTCTAAAGTAGGCGGGGCCACTGTCTCCTCCATGCCTCTTGCCATGGCCTGACATCTCCGTTTCGTCCTGAAGGTGTCATCTGGCTGCCAGCAACTGACACCTCAAAGTTGGAGAGTTTGCTCCTAGGTGGCTGCTGAGCTGCAGCATCAGGTCCAGGCCCCATGGGGGAGGAGGCTCTCTAGGTTTATTTGTGGAATATGTGAATGAATGCTACACATAGAAGAACCATTTTGTTTTAGCCCAAATTCTCTGTCCTCTGCATGAGCTTTGTCAGCGCCTCTGAAATGTACTTATGTGTTGGGGACTTCTCTCTGCAACCCCTGGGACCCCTTTACCTAGTGGATCCCAAGGGACTGTGCAGAAAAAAACCTGAAAGGAGGGCCCCAGAAAAGCCTGTGGTGGGGAGAGTGGAATGGTTTCTCCCTCTTGCTGACGTTTTCCCATGATGGAGTTCTAGGGGTGTGTGTGTGTGTGTTTTCCTATTTTTTAAATTAAATTATGTATTTTTAAAATTATTATTTAATTTTAATTTTGATTTTCTTTTTTTTTTTTCTTTGTAGAGAGGGAGGTCTCCCTATGTTACCCAGGCTGGTCTTAAACTCCTGGCTTCAAGCAATCCTCCTCCTCGGCCTCCCAAAGCGCTGGAATTGCATGCGTGAGCCACTGCACCCAGCAAATTTAATTTCAATTTTTAATGATAGTTCGGTTTTCCTAATGAGAGAGATAACCCAAATCCTGCAGGAGCGGCGGGGGCTGGGGTCGCCAGGGGCGGGGG
>NW_012111697.1:1190648-1193238 GCF_000951035.1 Colobus angolensis palliatus
AGGGGCGGGGGTGGTGCGGGAGGGCTGCGCAGGTCACGTCCCGTCCCGGGGACTGGGGCCACTCCTGGGGTAGGGAGCCGTTCCTGCACGCGCGGCCCAGGACCGCCCGGGGTTAGCGAACTCTACCGGAGAAAAGCCCGGTCCCAGCTCTGCGCGCTCCCTGGCAACGGAGCCCGTGTTCCCGCGCCCTGCAGGCCCGAGCCCACGTTCCAGTGTCCCCGTGTCCCCGAGTCCCCTAGAAGCGGGGTATCCTCTCATCCCCTGCATCCCCACCTGCGCTTCCCGAACACCCCGCACATCACCTGCAACCCGAAGGCCACCGCCGCCCTGAACCGTCGCATCCCCTCACCCCTGCCCTCCTGCCGACTCAGCTCAGCACCCTGACACTGCCTTCCAGGCCTCACCCCTCGTCTTGCCTCCAACATTTCCCCCACCCCTACACTTCCACAACTCAACCTGGGACCTGTCGCCAGGCGGTCCAGGGGGGAACACTTCAGGCTTCCGCGCTCTGTCCTCTTTTTTTCTTCCAGTTTTACTGAGATATAATTCACATACCACATAATTTAACCATAGAAGCTGTAGTGGTTTCTAGGGTATTCGCAGAGTACTGTACTCCCCAGTTCCCCAATACCCATCCTGCCCAGACCAGGGAATTCAACTTTCTGTCCATAGATTTGTCTATTCTAGACCTTTTATAGTGATAGAATCAAGCCATATGTGGTCTCTTGTGACTGGCTTCGTTTCCTTAGCATAACATCCTCAAGGTTCATCCATGTTGTAGCCGGTAGCAGTGCTTCCTTCCCTTTTCATTACCAAGTAATATTCTGTTACATGGCCATGACACTTTTTTTTTTTGAGACAGAGTCTTGCTCTGTTGCCCAGACTGGAGTGCAGTGGCGTGATCTCGGCTGGCGTGATCTGCCTCCCAGGTTCAAGCGATTCTCCTGCCTCAGTCCCCCAGTAGCTGGGATTACAGGCACATGCCACCATGCCCGGCTAATTTTGTACGTTTAGTAGAGACGGGGTTTCACCACATTGGCCAGGCTGGTCTCAAACACCTGACCTCAGGTGATCCACCTACCTCGGCCTCCCAAAGTGCTGGGATTACAGGCGTGAGCCACTGTGCCCGGCCAAACTGCCTATTTTTCAAAGTAACTGCACTACTTTACATTCCTACCAGCAATGTAGGAGGGTTTCAACTATTCACATCCTTGCCAGCACTTGTTATGGGACTTTGATGATAGCCATCCTAACAAATATGACACGGCATCACACTCTGCTTTTCTTTCCTTTCTTTCTGTTTTTTCTTTTTTATTTATTTATTTGTTTTTTTAGACGGAGTCTGGCTCTGTCACCCAGGCTGGAGTGCACTGGCATGATCTCAGCCCACTGCAGCCTCTGCCTCCCAGGTTCAAGTGATTCTCTTGCCTCAGCCTCCCAAGTAGCTGGGATTAGATGTGCCCACCACCACATCTAATTTTTTTTTTTTTTTTGAGATGGAGTTTTGCTCTTGTTGCCCAGGCTGGAGTGCAGTGGCACGACCTCGGCTCACCGCAACCTCCACCTCCTGGGTTCAAGCGATTCTCCTGCTTCAGCCTCCCGAGTAGCTGGGATTACAGGCATGCGCCACCATGCCCAGCTAATTTTGTATTTCTAGTAGAGACGGGGTTTCTCCATGTTGATGAGGCTGGTCTCAAACTCCCGACCTCAGGTGATCCACCTACCTCTGCCTCCCAAAGTGCTGGGATTACAGGCATGAGCCACCGCGCCCGGCCACACTGTGGTTTTCATTTGCACTTTCCTGATGTGGTGAGTGATGTTGAGAATCTTTTCATGTGCTATCAACTATTTGCATATATATATATTTTGTTTTTGTTTTGTTTTTTGTTTTTCTTTTTGAGACAGGTCTCACTCTATCGCCCAGGCTGGAGTGCAGTGACATGATCATAGCTCATTGTAACCTCTGCCTCCCGGGTTCAAGCAATTCTCATGCCTCAGCCTCCTGAGTAGTTGGGATTACAGGAGCATACCACGACAGCGGGCTACTTTTTTTTTTTTTTTTTTTTTAGTAGAGATAGGGTTTCGCCATGTTGGCCAGGCTGGTCTTGAACTCCTGGCCTCAAGTGATCCATCTGCCTCAGCCTCTCAAAGTGCTGAGATTATAGTTGTGAGCCACTGCACCCAGCCCTTGCATATCTTCTTTGGAGATATATCTGTTCAAATCCTTTGCCCATTTAAAATTTTAATTTTAATTATTTAAAGGTAGGGTCTTGCTCTGTCACCCAGGCTGGAGTGCAGTGCTGCAATCATAGCTCACTGTAACCTTAACCTTCTGGGCTCAAGTAGTCCTCCCTCCTCAGCCTCCTAAGTGTCTGGGACTACAAGTGTGTGCCACCATGCCTGGCTCATTTTCTTTTTTTTTTTTTCCAGTTTTGTACAGACAGTCTCACTGTGTTGCCCAGACTAGTCTTGAACTCCCAGGCTCAAGCAGTCCTCCTGCCCCAGCCTCCCAGAGTGCTGGGATTACAGGGATGAGCCACTATGCCCAGGCAGAATTTTTTTTTTTTTCCAGATGGAGTCTCACTCTGTC
>NW_012111697.1:1197693-1200582 GCF_000951035.1 Colobus angolensis palliatus
TTTTAGTAGAGACAGGGTTTCACTATATTGGCCAAGATGGTCTCAAACTCCTGGCCTTAAGTGATCCGCCTGCTTCGGCCTCCCAAATTGTTGGGATTACAGGCGTGAGTCACGGCGCCCGGCCACCCCACACACCTGTCAGAGAACGGAAGTCCTGGCTGTGTTTGGGGCCTAGGATGTCATCTCTCTGAGTCTCCTTCTCATCTGGAAAACTGAGTTCCATCCACAGAGACTAGATGGCCAGGTCCGTGTGGTCACAGAGGACAGAAAGGTGTCCAGGCCTGGGACCTGTTCATGAGGGGTGGTCGGAAGAGGTAGGCCTGGGTTCAGATCAGCACCCCAAGGTGCGGCGGCAGGGGCACCGGGGATGGGGCTGTGACGTTCACATGAGGTTGGCAGAGTTGGCTCCTGGAGCCCTTCTGGGAACTGCGGGGCATGGGCAGCAGGCCCGGGCAGTGCCGGTCGCTCAGGAGGGCTGGGGAGGAGCAGGGCCGGGGGAAGGCAGTGGCCATGGGGCCAGGCCACAGAAGGCTGTGTGGCTGGCTGGGGCTCACGGGAGAGGACGGTCAGTTCTGAGTCTTGCAGCATCTGGCTTCAGGGACTGGAGTGGAGGGAGTTGAGGCTGGTTCCTGGGTTCTGGTTTGGGTAACAGGAAAGAGGATAGCCCCTCACCCTACAGACCACCTCAAGGGAGTGTTTTCCATGGTATTTCCTGCTAGGGGGACAGACACTCACACGGAGATCCAAAATAAAGACATCAGTTGAGTGGTTCTTAGGGTGGTACAGGCAAAAGGATTTAAGGGTTTGGAACAGAGGATTCTTTTGAGACATTATCAGTCAATCCCCACTGTTGTCTTTTTATTTTTTTAATGAATTTAAGACCATTGGCCTATATCGTCATACTTGTTCTTTTGCGAAATGGAAATGGGAGAAAATATGCATACACACACACACACACACACACACACACACACACACACAGCCACAAGGTACAATCTGTGCCAAGGCCATGCCAACTGGGCAGGAGGGTTTGTGGTGGACCCCACCTTTAGGACTTACCAGATGTGTGACCCTGGGGGGTTGCACGACCTCCTGGGCCTCCTTGGCTCTGCCCGTGCTGCACAGAACCAGTTGTGTGAAGGGGCTGCCCCAGGGCTCAACTCACTTCCACTCCTGCCCTTTGTAGCTGTCCTTATGGACACCTGGCCCACAGAGCCCAGAGCCCCAAGATCTTGTTAGAAAAACTACTGATTTCTCTGGGAGCCTCACCCCCACACCCCACAGGATGACACTAGAGGAATTTTTTGTTTGTTTTGTTTTAGAGACAGAGTCTTTCTCTGTCACCCAGGCTGGAGTGCAGTGGTGCAATTATGGTTCACTGCAGCCTCAGCCTCCTGGACTCGAGCAATCCTCCCATCTCCACACCCCGAGTAGCTGGGACTGCAGGAGTGCACCACCACACCTAGCTCATTGTTTATATTTTATACTGTAGAGATGAGGGTCTTGCTACATTGCCCAGGCTAGTCTCAAACTCTTGCCCTCAAGCAATCCTCCTGCCTCAGCCTCCCAAAGTGCTGGAATTTCAGGCATGGGCCACCAAGGTCCCAGTTTCATAGATGTATGCGGACTTGTGTGGACAAGAAAAAAAAGACATATGCTAGCTGGGCGCGGGGGCTCACGCCTGTAATCCCAGCACTTTGGGAGGCCGAGATGAGCGAATTACCTGAGGTCAGGAGTTCAAGACCAGCCTGACCAATATGGTGAAACCCCGTCTCTACTAAAAATAGCCAGGTGTGGTGGCGGGCGCCTGTAGTCCCAGCTACTCTGGAGGCTGAAACAGGAGAATTGCTTGAACGTGGGAGGCAGAGGTTGCAGTGACCCAAGATTGCACCACTGCACTCCAGTCTGGGAGACAGAGAGAGACCCCATCTCAAAAAAAAAAAAAAAAAAAAAGAAGTCTTTTTTGTAGAGATGAAATCTCCTATGTTGCCCAGACTAGTCTCAAACTCCTGGCCTCAAGTGATCCTCTTGCCTCGGCCTCAGGTGTGAGCCACTGCGCCAGACTACTCTTGCCAATTTTATCTTTATTTGGAGGAAGGGTGTTGTGTGAACTCTTTGAGCGTCTGGCTTCTGAGATTCCTTCAGATGATCGTAGGCTGCAGGGAGGGGCTTGTAGTCATTGCTGTGGAAGAGTCCTTCTTGTGAGCACACCACAGTGTGTTTATCTCTTCTGCTGTGTGGATACTGGGTTTTCTACTTTGAGGCTGTGGAGCAGGGATCTGCAGCCGGTGTGACCCAGCTCTGTTTCAAATAGAACTGCCACGAACATTCCTATATGTATGCAATTCAGATTTAGGCCAGGTGTGGTGGCTCACGTCTGTAATCCCAGCACTCTGGGAGGCCAAGGCGGGCAGATCGTGAGGTCAGGAGATTGAGACCATCCTGGTTAACATGGTAAAACCCCAAACCTGTCTCTACTAAAAAAACTAGCCGGGTGTGGCAGCACGCGCCTGTAGTCCCAGCTACTCAGGAGGTTGAGGCAGGAGAATCGCTTGAACCTGGGAGGTGGAGGCTGCAGTGAACCGAGATCGCGCCACCATACTCCAGCCTGGGTGACAGAGACTCCGTCTGGGAAAAAAAAAAAAAAATCGTATTTAAGATTGACAACTTGGGGGCTGGGCATGGTGGCTCATGCCTATAATTCCAGCACCTTGGGAGGCCAAGATGGGAGGATCGCTTGAGCCCAGGAGTTTGGGACCAGCTTGGGCAACATAGGGAGACCCTGTCTCTATAAAAAAATTAAAAAAAAAAAAAAAACAAAAGCAGTCTACTTAAAATTTAACAGGTATTAGCCCCCAAGTACCTCTGAATATCATGATACTTCTCACT
>NW_012111697.1:1200836-1201711 GCF_000951035.1 Colobus angolensis palliatus
GCCTCCCAAAGTGCTGGGATTACAGGCTTGAGCCACGGCACCTAGAGGAAAAGGGGCTTTTAAAAGATTTAAAAGGTATTTGGATTTGAGGTGTTGCTGGGGGCAGGGACTGGAAACGGGGTCAGTGGATGAGGCAGAGAGGGGAGGCCAGCGGAGATTTTGGCCAAGATACTGTCACAAGAGGAGGTGACTGTGTAGGGTTATGGGTTCACCCCCTACGGAGGAACATGGAGCACATGGTGGGAGCCACAACTGAGGGTCTCAAGGAGCCAGCAGGAGGGGACGAAGATTGGGGGAGAGAGCCAGGGGAGGAGACAGGTCCCTGGAGTGGCAGCCAATGGGACCAGCAAAGGTAGGGGCTCAGAGGAGAGGTGGCGATTTATGGGACAAGGGGCGAAGGCGCTAGGAGGGCAGAGGGAGGGAGCACAGGGATGGGGGCTGCCTGGAGAAGGTGGCGGAGGGAGGAGGGCTGGGAGTGGTCCGTGGTGTGGGTGGGGAACACTTGGATGTACTTCCTGGGACGTGGAGAAGGATGGCTTATGGGAAGGAGGGCATACGAAGTGGCAGAGGTGGCAGTGCCTGCATTGTGGATGCAGCATGAAACGGGCAAGGAACGAGAACAAGGAGGCTGCTGTGGGGACCTAGGGTCTCTCCAAGATTAGGGTCTCTAATCTTGGGACAACAACCAAGGTGAAAACAGGCATCCTTCCCTTCACGGAGAAAAGAGCCCTTTGGCCAACACAGACAGCAGCCCCAGGGGGCCCTTTTGCCAACTCAAAAGGGGAAAGAAGGACTGGGCGTAGTGGCTCATGCCTGTAATCCCAGCACTTTGGGAGGCCCAGGCGGGTGGATCACAAGGTCAGTAGTTCGAGACC
>NW_012111697.1:1201781-1204289 GCF_000951035.1 Colobus angolensis palliatus
AAAATGGCAGGGTGGTAGTGGGAGGGGGAATAATGTGGGGGAATTGGAAGATACAAGGTGGGCCGTACAGGTGGTAAGTTACCATCCCATCCCCTGGGCAATGACAAGGGGAGAGGCTCCCTTGCCCCTGGGCCTCTCAGTCAGCCCAGAGGATTAAGAAAGGGTTTAAGGCTCCCGGAAAGCTGAGTGCAATGGCCCACGTCTGTAATCCCAGTGCTCTGGGAGGCTCAGGCGAGAGGGTTGCTTGAGGCCAAGAGTTTGAGACCAGCCTGGGCAATGGAGCAAGACCCTCATCTCTACAAAATAAAAAATAAAAACTTAGCCAGGCATGGTGGTGCACTTCTGCAGTCCCAGCTACTCGGGAAGTTGAGATGGGAGGATTGCTTGAGCCCAGGAGGTGGTGCCTGCAGTGAGCCATAATTGCAACTCTGCATTGAAGCCTGGGTAACAGAGTGAGATCCAGTGTCAAAAACAAAACAAAACAAAACAACTGCTGATCACAGTGACTCATGCCTGTAATCGCAGCACTTTTGGAGGTTGAGGCAAGAGGATCGCTTGAGCCAAGGAGTTTGAGACCAGCCTGGGCAATATAGTGAGACCTTGTTTCTAGCAAAAACAAAAAATTAGCCAGGCGCGGTGGCATGTGCCTGTGGTCCTAGCGACTTGGGAGGCTGAGATGGGAGGATGGCTTTGGCCCAGGATGCCAAGGGGTGCAGTGAGCCGTGTTCTTGCCACTGCACTCCAGCCTGGGTGATAGAGCAAGACCCTGTCTCAAAAAAAAAAAAAAAGTTTGGTAGTTTTTCTCATATTATTACAAAGGTAATATGATTTTATTACAGGAAACACATGAAAACACAAGAAAGAAAAAACTCATCTTTCCATTGACCCCAGAGTTAACGTCTGTGAAAATGTTGGCATAGGTATTTTTTTCCTGTCCACGCACGTCTGCCTACATTTATGAGATTGGGACTGTACCGAAATACTGAATATGTACTCACCATAAACTTAGACGCCAAATATTGTCACATCTCCTTCATTTTCCAACTATTTATTAGACCCCCTTTCCCTCATTCATTTGAAGTCTAACCAGTATTTGCCCTTTAAACTGTCTGGGTGCACAGGGGTGGGGTCCTGCTTCCAAATGCCCAGTGTGGAAGGAGTGGGCCAATCTGTGCACAGTCGCTGTTCCTGCTTTTGGCCACGTGGTGTCACTGTCGAGTCTAAAGCTGCACAGCCCCAAGGACCCTGATCCATTCTGGCGCTGCCCTGAGCTGGCCCCGGCCCGCCCAGAGTGCGTGCATGGGCCTCGTTCCCACACCCCAAGACGATCATTTTCTTTTCTTTTCTTTTCTTTTTTTGAGACGGAGTCTCGCTCTGTCGCCCAGGACGGAATGAAGTGGCACGATCTTACCTCACTGAAACCTCCGTCTTCTGGGTTCAAGCGATTCTCCTGCCTCAGCCTCACCAGTAACTGGGACTACAGGCGCCCGCCACCACACCCAGCTAATTTTTGTATTTTTAGTAGAGACGGGGTTTCGCCATGCTGGCCAAGCTGGTGTCGAACTCCTGATCTCAAGTGATCCACTCACCTCGGCCTCCCAAAGTGCTGGGATTACAGGCGTGAGCCACCGCGCCCGGCCCGGAAGACATTGCTAGATTCTGCAAAGCCTTTTTGGCCGGTAGGAAAGGAAAACACCATCCGTTTGCAGCTCTGCCCCCAGCATGGCCAGTTTCCACCTGGTGTCTGTGGAGTTGCGGGGTAATTTCCCATGGATGCCAAGAATGGCAAGGGTGTCCTTCCCGCTCAGGGGACATGTTCCAAAGTCCTTTCTTCTTTTGGAGCTGAGTGAGAGTCCCAGGACCGTGGAGTTCTCAGATTTTGCTACCAGAGATAAGCTAAGGGCTAATGTTGACCTCAATTTATGACTTCAGCAAACACGGCAGTGACCACTCTCTTCTCCTCTCTCTCCCGTTGATTTGAGGATGCGGTGGACGGTTCTGTGGTTCGCGATTTTGAGCACAGGCCCAAGGCTCCTGTTGTCGAGTGCAGCATCACAGCCGACAGCAGCAGGTGACCTTTGCCTCGTCTTACACTGGGAAGAGGGAGGGCGAGCAGGCAGGCCATAGATAGGCGTGCCTGTGACATTTTTGTTTAAAGTAATAGACATGGCGTCTTACCATGTGGCCTAAGCTGGTCTCAAACCTGTGGCTTCAAGCGGTTCTCCTCCTGCATTGGCCTCCCAAAGTGTTGGCATTACAGGTATGAGCCACCACACCTGGCCTTTTTAAATTTTAACTTTTTATTTAGACAGGATTCTGCTATGTTGCCCAGGCTGGAGTGCAGTGATGCAAACATGGTTCACTGCAGGAATGGACTCCTGGGCTCAGTGATCCTCTTGCCTCAGCCTCCCGAGTAGCTGGGACTACAGGCACCTGTCACCTCGCCTGGCTAGTTTTTTGTATTTTTTAGTAGAGACAGGGTTTCACCGTGTTAGCCAGGATGGTCTC
>NW_012111697.1:1204869-1209156 GCF_000951035.1 Colobus angolensis palliatus
AAAAAAAAAGAAACAATGTTCATCATCTTATTTCCAGAGTCATTGCCGCATCCTACGATAAGACTGTGAGGGCCTGGGACCTGGAGACAGGCAAGCTGCTGGTACGTATGCCTGCCCAGTGGGCGCCTTGCAGCTTGACCAAGCCTCAGGCAGCTTTGGGTTGGACCCTGGGTAGGGGGAGGTGACAGAACTCCATTCTTCTAGGAAGGAAGTGTGTTCCTGGGGATGGAAGGTACAGATGTGACCTGCACCCCACAACGGCCATTGCTTGCAAAAAGTCTGGAGGGTGAGAGGGTGGGCACTGGGGGAGGAAGACTCCTGGAGGAGGCAGATGGAACCAAGGCTTCTGCTTGAAAGATGGGATGGGTTTGGATACACAGAAAGAAGCCAGAATGGGGGTGGAGTGTGGGGGCTGGTATTCCGGGCTCCCTGGTAAGATGTTTGGATTTGATTAGGGAGGAAGTGGGGCTGAGGCCGTGGGACAAAGGCCATGTGCCCCCAAGAACCAGGGGCCCTTACCAGTCTGTTCTCTTTATATCTTGGAGGGGCCACTCTCCATCCATCCCACAGGCCCAAGACTCCCACTTGGCCCTGCACCTGCCCCAGGCAGCCTCAGTCCTGCTCAGGGGCCTCCTTGGGGTCTCCTGCCCCACCCCTGCGGTCCCTCCCTCTCAGCTCCTGCAGGCCTTTCCTCTCCCTTCCTCCTTCCTTTCCTTAAAAAAACAACTTTTCGGCCGGGCACGGTGGCTCAAGCCTGTAATCCCAGCACTTTGGGAGGCCAAGACGGGCGGATCACGAGGTCAGGAAATCGAGACCATCCTGGCTAACATGGTGAAACCCCGTCTCTACTAAAAAATACAAAAAAACAAAAAAACCCAAAAAACTAGCTGGGTGAAGTGGCGGGCACCTGTAGTCCCAGCTACTCGGGAGGCTGAGGCAGGAGAATGGCATAAACCCAGGAGGCGGAGCTTGCAGTGAGCTGAGGTTCAGCCACTGCACTCCAGCGTGGGTGACAGAGTGAGACTCCGTCTCAAAAAAACAAACAAACAAACAAAAAACAACCTTTCTTGTTAGTGCAAAGGTCAGTTTATATTCATTGTAAACATTTTTGGAAAGACAAGATAAGCCAAGTTTTTATTTTATGATGATGATGATGACGATTTTTAGAGAGAGGGTCTTGCAAACTCTGTCACCCAGGCTGGAGTGCAGTGGTGCCATCGTAGCTCACTGCAGCTTCAAACTCAGATGATCCTCCCGCCACAGCCTCCCAAGTAGCTGGGACTACAGGCGAGCACAACCACACCTGGCTAATGATTTACTTTTGTAGAGATGGAGATCTTGCATGTTGCCCAGGCTGGTCTCAGGCTCCTGGTCTCAAGCGATCTTCCAGCACTGGGTTTACAGGTGCGACGCACCACACCTGGCTTAAAACAACCTTTTGACTGTTGGCTCATTTCAGTGGAAGGTCAGGTATGATGCCTTCATCGTCTCCTGTAAGTTTTCTCCTGATGGTAAATACGTGGTCTCAGGCTTTGACGTGGATCATGGAATCTGCATAATGGACGCTGAGAACATCACCACCGTTTCCATCATCAAAGGTGAGGGTGTGCGGGTTCCCTGACTCTTCAGTGTGCCATAGGAATAGCCACTTGTCACTGACTGACAGTGACCTTCCATTGCTTTATTTGGTGAAACTGTAATGGTATGAAGCACATCATTAAAGCTGGGACACTGGGCCAGGTGCGGTGGCTGGGATTACACCTGTAATCCCAGCACTTTGAAAGGTTGCTTGAGCCCAGGAGTTTGAGACCAGCCTGGGCAACAGGGTGAAACCCTGTCCCTACCAAAAACAATACAAAATTTAGCCAGGTGTGATGGCATGCACCTGTAGTCCCAGCTGCTTGGGAGGCTGAAGTGGGAAGATCACTTGAGCCCAGAGGTGGACAATGTAATGAGCTGAGATTGAGCCACTGGACTCCAGCCTGGGAGACAGAGTGAGACTCCATCTCAAACCAAAAAACAAAAAACAACCCAAAAAACACCCCAAAACTGATCCTCCTCAGTTAATGCTTTTCCATTCATTCAGTCTTGTGCTTTTAACAAATGACACAATGTTTGACTCCAACCTCATGTGGTCATTGAAGCCTAATCTTTTATTGAATGGAGGCTCAGCCTTCTTAACATTTTGACCTGTTTTTTTTTTTTTTGTAGAGACAGGGTCTCGCTACGTGGCCCAGGCTGATGTCAAACTCCTGGCCTCTAGTGGGCATGAGCCACTGCACCTGGCCTATTTTTAAAATACAGGAATAGTAATTGTCATATGACAATTACTACTATACAGGCTGCTGGGTGAAGGATATGGCTGATCTCTCTGTTTTTCCTTACACCTCCATGTGAGTTTACAATTATCTTAAAATTAAAGTTAAAAAAATGTGTAATCATTGTAAAGACATTCATTATGGGCTGGGCGCGGTGGCTCACAGCTGTAATCCCAGCACTTTGGGAGGCCAAGGCGGGTGGATCACCTGAGCTCAAAAGTTCGAGACCAGCCTGGCCAACATGGTGAAACCCTGTCTCTACTAAAAATACAAAAATTAGCTGGGCATGGTGGCGGGCGCCTGTAATCCCAGCTACTCAGGAGGCTGAGGTTGAATTGTTGGAACCCAGGAGGTGGAGGTTGCAGTGAACTGAGATTGCACCACTGCGCTCCAGCCACCTGCAGAGCCCAGGTGACAGAGCAAAACTGTCTCAAAAATAAAAAAAAAAATCTTTCATTATGTAAAGAAAAAAGCAAAAGGCTGCTGTGTCTGTCCTGTCTCCTCCCCAGAGGCACCTGTTATGAACCATACATTTCTGGGTGGCCTTCCTAAACCGTGTGTGTGTACCTGTGCATACACATTTGCACACACAACACTGCTTCTCATATGTGCTTTGTGTTTCTTTTTAATGATGTGGCACTATGCCATGTACAGTGCCCCACAGCCTCCCTAGTAGCCTCTAATAGCCCACCTGACACTATGCCGCCACCACGCTTCAGACTCCAGCTTTGCCCCACGCTGCTCCATGATCTGGCCCAGGCCTTTGCAAGCACTGTTCCTTCTTTCTAGAGTGCTCTTCCATTTCTGCTTCCCTCACTGACTTTTCGGGCCCTTCCTGGACCCCTCAGGGAGGCCAGGCTTCTGTTGTCTGGGCCTTGGTGGCCCGTGCACTCATCTCATGACCCGTGGCATGTGGTAGGTCATTGCCTGCTCCTGGGTGTCCCCTCCGTCAGACTGGGAGCTCTGCAGGGGCAGGGAATGGGCCAGGTGTGCTCCCGGTTCAAAGCCTGGGACATAGTAGTCACTCAGGAATGTTTGTGCAGGTGTGTAGCTCCTGATGAAAATTGGAATTGTGTTTTGTAATCTTGTCGCTGGCTGGGGAAGTCGTGGGAGTCCTCCAGCCCAGCATGTGGAAGGCGTGATCTCGAGTCCCTTTCTTCTGTGTTCTGCAGATCATCACACAAGGTCCATCACGTCATGCTGCTTTGACCCCGACAGCCAGAGGGTGGCTTCTGTATCACTGGACAGGTGCATCAAGATCTGGGACGTTACATCCCAGGCCACGCTGCTCACCATCACCAAGTGAGTTGGACCCCAGGAGGTCAGAAGGGAGTTTGGGCGGGGCGTCCCCATTCATGCCCTCCTGGATTCCACACAAGCCAGCATCCATGTGGACACGTCTGTAGCTTGGTCATGGGTGCTCCGAGGAGGCTGGGGACAGGCAGGCGGGAGGGAGCCATCAGCTGCAGCCTGTGGGCTTGGCTGGGCCTCAGATGCATTTGTTTCAATGTGAGCCACTAATGGAAACCATTGTGCAGAGAAGCCCACAAAATGTGAAGTTCCAGCATCTCCTGTAAAATGGGAAGGTCTGGCTGGGCGTGTGGCTCATGGCTGTAATGCCGGAGCTTTGGGAGGCTAAAGTGGGAGGATCACTTCAGGCCAGGAGTTCAACACCAGCCTGGGCAATGTCATGAGACCTCATCTCTACAAAAAATTTAAAAATTAGCTGGGTGTGGTGTCACACACCTGTAGTCCCAGCTACTCATGAGGCTGAGGCTGGAGGATTGCTTGAGCCCAGGAGTTTGAGGCTGCTGTGAGCTATGATTGCACCACTTCACCCCAGCCTGGACAATGAAGTAAGACCCTGTCTAAAAAAAAAAAAAAAATAGGCCAGGCGTGGTGGCTCACGCCTGTAATCCCAGCACTTTGGGAGGCTTAGGTGGGAGGATCACGAGGTCAGGAGATCAAG
>NW_012111697.1:1209856-1211249 GCF_000951035.1 Colobus angolensis palliatus
TATATATATGCAACATAAAACATGACATTTTAACCATTTGTAAGTGTGCAATTACCTGGCATTCATTACATTCACAGTGTTGTGCAACCATCACCACTATTTATTTCCAAAATGATTTCATCATCTCAGACAGAAGCTCTTACCCCTTAAGCAATAACTCCCCATTGCCCATGCCCCCAGCCCTGGGTAATGTTTATTCTACTTTCTGTCTCTATGAATTTGCCTATTCTAGATATTTCATATAAGTAGAATCATACATTATTTGTCCTCTTGTGATGGGGTTATTTCACTTAAACTAAGGTCCTCAAGGTTCATCTGTGTTGTAGCCTGCATCAGAACATCGGAACTTCATTCCTGTTTTTTTTTTTTTTTTCTCCTTTGAGACTTAGTCTCTCTGTGTCGCCCAGGCTGGAGTGCAGTGGTGCCATCTTGGCTCACTGCAACCTCCGCCTCCTGGGTTCAAGTGATTTTCCTGCTTCAGCCTTCTGAGTAGCTGGGATTACAGGCGCCCACCACCATGCCTGGCTAATTTCTGTATTTTTAGTAGAGACGGGGTTTCACCGTGTTGACCAGGCTGGTCTCAAACTCCTGGCCTCGGCCTCCCACAGTGCTGGGATTAAGAACTTCATTCCTTTTGATGACTGAATAGTACTTCATTATAGGTGTACACACCATATTTTGTTTATCTGTTCATCTGCTGATGAACTCTTAGGCTGTTTCTACCTTTTAGTTATTGGGAATAATGCTGCTGTGAACACATGTACATGTAACTTTGAGTTCCTGCTTTCAATTCATTTCATTTTATTTTATTTCTTTTGAGACAGGGTCTTGCTCTATTGCCCAGGCTGGAGTGCAGTGGTGTGATCATAGCTTACTGGAGCCTCGGATTCACGGGCTCAAATGATCCTCTTGCCTCAACTTCCTGAATAGCTGAGACTACAGGTGCACACCACCATGCCTGGCTAACTTTTAAGTGTTTTTTTTTTTTTTTTTTGTAGAGACGGGGTCTCATTATGTCTCCCAAGCTAGTCCTGAACTTTTGAACTCAAGTGATCCTCTCACTTTGGCCTCCCAAGTTCTGGGATGACAGGTGTGAGCCACTGCACCTGGCCTGTTTTTAATTCTTTACTCTGTATACACAGGAGTGGAATCGTTGGATCATATGGTAATACTGTGCTTAGCTTTTTCAGGAATGGGGACCTTGCTTATTAATTTTGCACTGAGAACTGAAAATGATGTAGCCTGACCGAGATTATGAATTTTTTAAATCCTCTAGCAAGACCAGCTATATCATTTGCAGTGGTGCAATCTCGGCTCACTGCAACCTCTGCCTCCTGGGTTCAAGCAATTCTCCTGCCTCAGCCTCCTGAGTAGCTGGGACTATAGGTGCCTG
>NW_012111697.1:1212954-1215819 GCF_000951035.1 Colobus angolensis palliatus
AGAAGATGCTTAAAAATGGGAATGAATAATCCCATGTTTTTTTTTTTGTTGTTGTTTTTGTTTTTTCTGAGATAGAGTCTTGCTCTGTTGTCCAGGCTGGAGTGCAGTGGCACAATCTTGGCTCACTGCAACCTCCACCTCCTGGGTTCAAGTGATTCTCCTGCCTCAGCCTCCAGAGTAGCTGGGACTACCGGAACGTGCTACCATACCCAGCTAATTTTTATATTTTTTGTAGAGATGAGGTCTTGCTATGTAGCCCAGATTGGTGTCAAAATCCTGGGCTCAAGTAATCCTTCTACCTAGGCCTCCCAAAGTGCTGGGATTACAGGCATGAGCCACCGCACCCAGCCGAATAACCCAAAATTTTATTAATTAAATATACAACACTGAAATATACTTGAATAGCACTGAAGACAAATGAGGATACGAGCAAGAAAAAGGGAGAGTGAATAGTTGGGGTGGAGAAGCAGAGGAGTAAGTAAGAGAGGGGTGGAACAGGAGGAGACCGCACCTGACATTGTCGGGGGAAAGATGGGGAGCAGGAGAGAGCCTCTGTGTAAGCGCGATCCAGCACCAAGTCCCAAAAGCTGCCTGTCAATCAACCCCTCCTGACACCAGCTGCTTTTCCCTCCAGCGCCAAGGGAATACTGCAGAATCTTCTCAAATGAGGGCAATTTGTGCCCCAGTGGACATTTGACAACGTCTGGATACATGTTTTGTTGTCACAACTGGGTGTGGGGGTTCCTGGGATCTAGTGAAGACAGGGATTCTGCTCTACCTCCTACAGAACATAGGACAGCCCCCACAACTCAGTGACCCAGCACAAAACGTCCACCTTGGTATGGTTGGCCGGGTGCGGTGGCTCACGCCTGTAATCACAGTACAACTTTGGGAGGCCAAGATAGGTGGATCACTGGAGCCCAGGAGTTTGAGAGCAGCCTTTGTAACATAGCGAAACACTGTCTCTATTATTATTTTTCTAAAAATTGGTGCGCTTGAGAAATGCTGGAACAGTGTGACAGGCTGAGCAATTCATATCTGGACCATGGTAGGCAGTGATCAAAGGCAAGATGAACATGAGCTCACAAGAGATGCTGACTGACCCCCGCTGAGGTATGTCTTCAGGTCCTCCAGGAGCAAAGCACTAATGTGTGCACCTCACCATCTTTGTTTCAGGGCACATTCCAATGCAATCTCAAACTGCTGTTTTACCTTCAGTGGCCATTTCCTGTGTACAAGCTCCTGGGATAAAAACTTAAAAATATGGAACGTCCACACAGGGGAGTTTCGAAACCGTGGAGCCTGTGTGACCCTGATGCAGGGCCACGAAGGTTCCGTCAGTTCCTGTCACTTTGCCAGAGACAGTGAGTAATTAACACGCAGAAGGCCTCCATTCCTGTGGGAGTGCTGGGCAGAGTTCTCCATGTTCCATTCAAATGGAGAAGCGATTTCCAATGATGCTGACAGGGAGGGCGGATTCTTCCCCATGAGAACAAAAAAGCCAAGAGGGAAGACCACAGGCACCAGTTTACGGTGGTAGAAACTCAGCTCAATGTGGCTTATGCAACCAAAGAAATTGATTAATCCTGTAATGGAAAACTCCAAGAGCAGGTCTGACTTCAGGCATCGATGGGACAAGAGAGTCAATGCTGCTGGGAACCCAACTCTTCCACTCTGTCTCTCAACCTAGCTTCCCTGTGTATCAGCCTTTACCCCCAAGGAGGCAAAGATGGCCAGATGCGGTGGCTCATGCCTGTAATCTCAATGCTTTGGGAGGCTGAGGTGGGAGGATTGCTTGAAGCCAGGAGTTCAAGACCAGCCTGGGCAACATAGCAAGACCCTGTCTCTACAAAAAAACTAAAAAATTAGCTGGGTGTGGTGGTGCACACCTGTAGTCTCAGCTCTTCAAGAGGCTGAGGTGGTAGGATCACTTGAGTCCAGGAGTTTGAGACTGCAGTGAGCTGTGATTGTGCTACTGTACTCCAGCCTGGGCAACAGAGTGAGACCCTGTGTCTGAAAAAAAAAAAAAAAAATTCCACCAGCCATATATTGTTTGGGGATATGCTCTTATATAGTGGAACTCTAAAGAAAAACAGAGTCAAGCGTGGTGACTCATGCCACCAGCTTTGGGAGGCTGAGGCAGGAGGATTGCTTGAACCTGGGAGTTTGAGACTGCCATGAGCTGAAATCATGCCTCTACACTCCACCCTGGGCAACAGAGTAAGACCCCATCTAAAAAATAAATAGGCTAGACGCAGTGGCTCACGCCTATAATCCCAACACTTTGGGAGGCTGAGGCAGGCAGATCACGAGGTCAGGAGCTCGAGACCAGCCTGGCCAATATAGGGAAACCCTGTCTCTACTAAAAAACACAAAAATTAGCCGGGTATGGTGGTATGATGGCGTGTGCCTGTAGTCCCAGCTGATCAGGAGGCTGAGGCAGGAGAATTACCTGAACCCAGAAGGTGGAGGTTGCAATGAGCTGAGATTGCGCCACTGCACTCTAGCCTGGGTGACAGAGCGACACTCTCTCAAAAAAATAAATAATTAGGCCGGGCACAGTGGCTCACAGCTATCATCCCAGCACTTTGGGAGGCCGAGGTGTGTGGATCACGAGGTCAAGAGTTCGAGACCAGCCTGGCCAACATGGTGGAACCCCATCTCTACTAAAAATACAAAAATTAGCTGGGCATGGTAGTGCGTACCTGTAATCCCAGCTACTGGGGAGGCTGAGACAGAAGAATGGCTTGAACCCAGGAGGTGGAGGTTTCAGTGAGCCGAGATCATGCCACTGCACTCCAGCCTGGGCAACAGAGCAACACTCCCTCTCAATAAGTAAATAAATAGGCCAAATGCAGTGGTTCA
>NW_012111697.1:1216214-1219445 GCF_000951035.1 Colobus angolensis palliatus
GTTTCACCGTGTTAGCCAGGATGGTCTCGATCTCCTGACCTCGTGATCCACCCGTCTCAGCCTCCCAAAGTGCTGGGATTACAGGCTTGAGCCACACTCTGCCTTCTTGTTTCACCTCCCACGTGGTAAAATGTCCTTTATGTGGTCTATTTAGTGCCACCGTTTGTTTGATTGTTTGTTTGTTTTGCTCCCTCTGTTGCCCAGGCTGGAGTGCAGTTGCGCAATCTTGGCTCACTGCAACCTCCGCCTCCTGGGTTCAAGTGATTCTCCTGTCTCAGCCTTCCAAGAAGCTGGGATTACAGGTGTGCACTACCATGCCTGGCTAATTTTTGTGTTTTTAGTAGAGATGGGGTTTCACCATGTTGGCTAGGCTGTTCTTGAACTCCTGTCCTCATGTGATCTGCCTGCCTCCGCCTCCCAAAGTGCTGGGATTACAGACGTGAGCCACCACACCCAGGCTTTCTTTTGCTTTTTTTTTTGGTGATTTTCCTGTGTAAAATGGCTCCCTTGGCCATGTGTGGTGGCTCACAGCTTGAATTTCCGTGCTGGGGAGGCTGAGGTGGGAGTATTGCTTGAGCTCAGGAGTTCGAGATCAGCTTGGGCAACATAGTGAGACTTCATCTCTACCAAAAAAGGTGTGCTGGCACCTGCTTGTAGTCCCAGCTACTGGAGAACTGAAGTGGGAGGATCGCTTGAGACCAGGAGTTTGAAGCTGCTATGAGCTAGGATTGCACCACTGCACTCTAGCTTGGGTAACAGAGCAAGACCTTGTCTCTAAACTTAAATAAATAAATAAATAATAAATAAAATGATCCCTAACCACAGTTCTGAAGTGCTGTTTACTGTTCCTAAGTGCAAGAGCGCTATGATGGAGAAAATGCATGCATCCATTCATGCATGAGTTATAGCTGTTGGCTGTGAGTTCGATGTAAACAAATCAACAGTATATGTGCAATAAAGTGTCTTTAAACAGAAACACACATAAAACAAGGTTATGTACTGATCAACTGATGAGAATGTGACCAGAGGCTCACAGGAACCTGACCCTGTATTTCCCCTAGAAGTGATGGTTCAGTATTTGCTAATTTAGTGTCTGCAAAAACTACAGAGGCCGCCAGCCTTTTTGGTGCCAGGGACCGGTTTCATGGAAAACAACTTTTCCACAAATGGGAGGTGTGGGGGATGGTTTCAGGATGATCCAAGTGTATTACATTTATTGTGCCCATTATTTTTATTATTATTACATTGTAATATACAGTGAAATACAAGTCACCATCATGTAGAATCGGTGGAAGCCCTGAGCTTGTTTTCTTGCAACTAGATGGTCCCATCTGGGGCTGATGAGAGACCGTGACAGATTCATCAGGCATTAGATTCTCATAAAGAGTGCACAGCCTAGATCCCTCGCATGTGCAGTTCATAATACGGTTCATGCTCCTGTGAGAATCGAATGCTGCAGCTGATCTGACAGGAGGCAGAGCTCAGGTGGTAATATGAGCGATGGGGAGTGGCTGTAAATACAGATGAAGCTTTGGCTCGCTTGCCCGCTGCTCACTGTCTGCTGTGTGGCCCAGTTCCCAACAGGCCATGGATTGGTACCAGTCTGTGGCCCAGGGGTTGGGGACCCCTGTCATAGAACATAACTACCGTGAATGATGAGAATCAGCTGTAATTGGCTTGGGGTCATGGAGCCACCCCAGGAAGGGGTTTCAGTGTCATCAGAATGAGCTGAGGTGGCACCTTGCCAAGGCATCTTCAGCTGGCTTTGGGCTCACTTGGCTTAGAAATATGACCCCCATCTCCACCGTTTCATTTTCTGTTTCAGGCTCTTTTCTCATTTCTGGAGGATTTGATAGGACTGTGGCTATTTGGGACGTAGCAGAAGGCTACCGGAAGCTCTCCTTGAAGGTACATGTGGCCAGCATGAGATCGAGGATCTGAACTTCCCTCCTGAGTCCTTCCCGTGCTCAGTGCTGGGTGCTGGGGATGCAGCCATGGGCGACACAGGTCTAGATGCCTCTGTGGGCTGACGAAGGACAGACAGGAAGCCAGCAAACACACCATTGACAGTGAGGAGTGAAATGGAGAAACCACAACAGGGTGACATGATGGTGACAGTTACGGGGGACCCATCCACACTGCACAGGCAGGGAGAGCTTCCCGGAGAAGGAGGTGTTTGAGCTGAGCACAGAAAGGACTGCATAAGTGGGGATCTTGAAGAAGAAGGGCAGTCCAAGCAGAAGGAACAGCTGATGCAAAAACCCCGAGGTGGGAGTGTCCAAGAACAGCAGAAGTTACTGTGCAGGGCTGGGCACGGTGGCTCACACCTGTAATCCCAGTACTTCGGGAGGCTGAGGTGGGCGGATCACCTGAGGTCAGGAGTTTGAGACCAGCCTGGCCAACATGGTGAAACCCCTGTCTTTACTAAAAATACAAAAATGAGCCGGGTGTGGTGGTGCGAACCTGTAGTCCCAGCTACTTGGGAGGCTGAGGTGGGAGGATCATTTGAACCCGGGAGGCAGAGGTTGCAGTGGGCTGAGATTGTGCCATTGCACTTCAGCCTGGGTGATTGAGCGAGGCTCTGTCTCTAACAAAACAACAAACAAAAACCAGAAATTACCATGAAGAGGGATGCATACCATAGTGAGGCATGCACAGAAAGCGTGGGGCTCCAAAATGGGGATGTCAACTGGATGCTCTGGGGTACAAGTGAGAGGAGCCCCAACTCAGAGTGGCTCTATGATAAGGGGATGTGTTATCCAACACAGCAAGAACCCACGATTGCCTCACGCTGTGTCCCTGTTCCCCCACGGGGCCCCGCACGCCAGGATTTCTGCACACTCCCTGGTTTCACGATCTCACTGTCACCTGTGGCTGTGAATGCGTGCATCCCTAGTTCTTGGTCTTTCTGTCCCCAGGGACACAAAGTAGACATGTGTCCTTGAGCAGCCCATGTTCAGGTCCCTGGGGCTGGTCTATCTGAGCTGTCTTCTCCTAGGACTTGGGGAGACAAAGCGAGTTTACTCACAGCAAACAAACAGCTTAAAATGGAATGTTAAACCTCTCCGTGCTTAAAGTCTCTCTGTCATCTGGGCACAGTGGCTCATGCCTGTAATCCTAGCACTTTGGGAGGCTGAGGCTGGAGGATCATTGGAAGTCAGGAGTTCGAGACCAGCCTGGCCAACATAGTGAAACCCTATCTCTACTAAAAATACAAAAATTGGCCGGGCG
>NW_012111697.1:1222006-1223222 GCF_000951035.1 Colobus angolensis palliatus
TTAGCCAGGATGGTCTCGATCTCCTGACCTCATGATCCACCCATCTCGGCCTCCCAAAGTGCTGGGATTACAGGCTTGAGCCACCGCGCCTGGCCTGTTGTTTTTTTAGAACGGGACCTCACTCTGTTGCCCAGGCTAAAGTGCAGTGGTACAATCATGGCTCACTGAAGCTTCTACCTCCTGGGCTCAGGTGACCCTCCTGCCTTGGCTTCCCAAAGGGCAGGTTACAGGTGTGAGCCACCACACCCAGCTTGTTTTTGTTGTTCTTTCAAAATTATTTTCTCCAGGTTTTCATTAAAATTTGATATTTCTTCAGGGCCATAATGACTGGGTGATGGATGTTGCCATTAGCAACAACAAGAAATGGATCCTGTCTGCTTCCAAGGTAAAAGTGGCCAAGCTTACAATATCGATCACATTCGTCAGAATCGGTGATAGCGGAAGAGTTATTGACAAGTATAAAATTCCTGGGTGGGTTCGGTGAGCTGTACCTGGCCGGGCCATAGTGTTCACGGAGCTGCCTGGGAATGTGGAGAGCATGTCCTTCCATCCGCAAATGCAAGGAGTTTCCAGGTATTTCTGTGTCTGCACTGTTGACATTTGAACTTTGTTGGAAAAAGTGTCTGACTGGATCGGTGAGCAGTGGAGCCAATGGGGGGCTTGAAGGGAAAGCATTAGCTAATGGATAAGCCTTGGAGACCACCCAGCTACTTGGGAGGCTGAAGTGGGAGGGTGGCCTGAGCCTGGGAGGTCGAGGCTGTAGTGAGTCGTGATGGCATCACTGCACTCCAGCCTGGGCCAAACAATGAGACCCTGTCTAAAAAAAAAAAGTTGGGTGTGGTGGCCGCTCATGTCTGTAATCCCAGCACTTTGGGAGGCCAAGGTAGGCAGATAGCTTGAGCTCAGGAGTTTGAGACCAGCCTAGGCAATGTGGTGAAACCCTGTCTCTACAAAAAATTAGCCAGGCATAGTGATGTGAGCCCAGAGTCTCAGTTACTCCAGGCCCAGCTACTTGGGAGGCTGAGATGGGAGGAATGCTTCAGCTTAGGAGGCTGAGGCTGCAGTGAGCTGTGACCATGCCATTATACTCTAGCCTGGGTGACAGAATGAGACCCTGGGAAGAAAGAAAGAAGAAGGAAGGAAGGAAGGCAGGAAGGAAGGAAGGAAAAGAAAGAAAGAGAGAGAGAGAGAGAGAGAGAGAGAGAGAGAGAGAGAG
>NW_012111697.1:1223967-1254775 GCF_000951035.1 Colobus angolensis palliatus
ATTTTTAGTAGAGACAGGGTTTCACCATGTTGGCAAGGCTGGCCTTGAACTCTTGACCCCGTGATCCGCCCACCTCTGCCTCCCAAAGTGCTGGGATTACAGGCATGACCAACCATGCCTGGCCCCAAAATTATTTCTATTCGTAGGTGGCATGATCATAAATATAGAAAATCCCAAAGAATTCACAAGAAAGCTACTAAAGCTAATAAATGAATTCAGCAAAGTTTCAGGGTACAAAATCAACACAAAAAAAGCAGTTGTGTTTCTATACACCAGCAATGAACAATCTGAAAAGGAAAAGCAATTCCATTTACAATGGCATCTAAAACAATACTTACGAATAAATCTAACAAAGGTGGTGAAAGACTGGCACAATGAATACTATAAAGTATTGCTTAAAGAAATTAAAGAAGACCTGAATGAATGGAAAGACATCCTATATTCATGGACAGGAAGACTCATCATTAAGATGTCAGTACTACTCAAAGTAATCTACAGATTCTGCATAATCCCTATCAAAATTCCAACAGCATTTTCATATGAAATTGCAAGGGGCCCCAAACAGCCAAAACAATCCTGAAGAAGGAGAAGGAGAAGGGGAAGGAGAAGAATAAAAGGGAGAAGGAGAAGAAGAAAATTGGAGGACTCACACTTCCTGACTTTGAAGTTACTACAAGTCTATAGTAATTAAAACAGTGTGGTTCTGGCATAGGGACAGACATATAGACTGATGGCTTAGAATAGAAAGCCCAGAAATAAGGGATTTTTGACAAGGGTGCTAAGACCATTCAATGGAGAAGGGACAGTCTTTTCAACAAATGCTTCTGGGAAAATTGGAAATTTACATGCAAAGGATGAAACTGCACCCTTACCTAATACTGTATAGAAAAATTAACTCAGGATCAAACACCTTAACTTGAGAGCTAAACTGTAAAACCCTTAGAAGAAAACAGTAGAGAAAATCTTCATGATATTGAATTTGGCAGTGATTTCATGGATATGACAACAAAAGTATAGGCAATCAGAGCAAAAATAGACAACCTAACCTTCGTCAAAATTAAGAACTTTTGTGCATCAAAGGATAATATCAAGAAAGCGAAAAGACAGCTTAGAGAATGGGAGAAAATAGTTGCACATCATGTATCTGATAAGGGATTAATATGCAGAATACATAAAGAACTTTGAAAACTCAACAACAAAAAACAACCCAATTCAAGGATGGGCGAAAGACTCGAATAGACATTTCTCCAAAGAAGATATACAAATGGCCAAGAAGCATATGACAAGATGCTCAACATCATTAGTCATTAGGGAAACGCAAATCAAAAGCACTGTGAGGTACCACTTCACATCTACTACGAGGTGTATAATAAAAAAAACTCAGAAAATAATGAATATTGGCAAAGGATGTGGAGCAACTGGAACCCTTGTGCAGGACTGATGGGAATGTAAAATAGTGCAGCTGCTGTGGGAAATGGTCTGGCAGTTCCGCAAAAGCTTAAACGGAACTACCATATGATCCAGCAACTCCACTTTTGGGTGTTTTGTTTGTTTGTTTGAGACGGAGTTTCACTCTTGTTGCCCAGGCTAGAGTGCAATGGCGTGATGTCCACTTACTGCAACCTACGCCTCCCGGGTTCAGGTGATTCACCTGCCTCAGCCTCCTGAGTAGCTGAGATTACAGGTCCGTGTCACTATGCCCAGCTAATTTTTGGGTTTTTAGTAGAGACAGGGTTTCGCCATGTTAGCCAGGCTGGTCGCGAACTCCTGACCTCGGGTGATCCACCCGCCTCGGCCTCCCAAAGTGCTGGGATTATAGGTGTGAGCCACTCTGCCCTGCCCACTTTTGGGTTTATATTCAAAAGAACTGAAGGCAGGGCCTTACTGATACTTATATGCCAATGTTCACAGTAGCCTTATTTATCATAGCTAAAAGGTAGAAGCGACCTAGGTGTTGACGAATGGATACATAAAGTGTGGTCTATCCATACAAGGGAATTCAGCCATAAAAAGGGGGAAATTCTGACATGCTGCATCATGGATGAATCTTGATGACATGCTAAGTGAAATAAGCCAGTCACAAAAGGGCAAATACGATAATGATTCTTCTTAGACAAGGAATCCAGCATAGCCAAATTCAGAGACAGAAGGTAGAATGGTGGTTGCCAGAGGCTGGAGGGTGGGGAGAAAGTAATTATTTAATGGGTAATGGAGTTTTTGTTGGGGATGATGAAAAAGTTTGGGGTATAGAGAGTGGTTATGGTGACAGAAGATTGTGAATGTATTTAATGTAACTTAATTGTATACTTACAAATTGTTAAAATGATATTATGTTGTATATATTTTATCACAAGTTAAAAAAACCAACAATGACATGTTTCTTTCTGTCCCTTAATATAGTAGGATATCTTTGCTTTTCTGTTTCCATGGCAAATAATACTTCTCTGAACTGCTTGCAACCTTCAGGACATCCTTTTAGTTTCTGTAGCGGTAAAACTGAACACTGTCAAATGTAAAACTCGCTTTGATTCGCAGCTCTGTTCTTATCAAGCCCACATTATATTGATTCCTGGTGTCAGCCCAATGTGATAACTTCAAGCTAAATATCCCCTCAGCAAAATCATTTGAGCATGGATACTTAACATTTCATTTACTGGCTGGGGGTGGTGGCTCATACCTGTAATCTCAGTGCTTTGGGAGGCCGAGGCAGGTGGATCACCTGGGGTCAGGAGTTCGAGACCAGCCTAGCCAACATGGTGAAACCCTGTCTGTACTAAAAATACAAAAATTAGCCAGGCTTGGTGGCGCGTGACTGTAGTCCCAGCTACTTGGGGCGCTGAGGCAGGAGAATCACTTGAACTCGGGAAGGGGAGGTTGCAGTGAGCCAAGATCAAGTCATGGCACTCTAGCCTGGGTGACAGAGTGAGACCCAGTCTCAAAAAAAAAAGATTTTACTTATTGGCAACAACAGGGTCTTTGATTTGCAGGCTTTATTTCCCAGCACTCCAAAAATGTTCAATGTACTAAATCTATAAGCTTGCTTTAAAAGACCAGGTATTTGTCAATGAAGTCCTTTGCACTATAAACTCATGGTATAGGCTATATCTATCTAAAATGTGCATTATTTATTTATTTATTTTATTTTATTTTTGAGACGGAGTTTCTCTCTTGTTGCCCAGGCTGGAGTGCAATGGTGCAATCTTGGCTCACTGCAACCTCCGCCTTCCGGGTTCAAGTGATTCTCCTGCCTCAGCCTCCTGAGTAGCTGGGATCACAGGCGTGCGCCACCACACCTGGCTGATTTTGTATTCTTAGTAGAGATGGGGTTTCTCCATGTTGGTCAGGCTGGTCTCGAACTCCTGTCCTCTGGTGATCCACCCACCTCAGTCTCCCAAAAATGCTGGGATTACAGGCGTGAGCCACAGCGTCTGGCCCATTTATTTATGTTTTAAAGAGATAGGGTCTTGCTATGTTGTCCAGACTGGAGTGCAGTGGCACAATCTCAGCTCACTGCAGCCTCAGCCTCCCAGGCTCAGGCAATCCTCCTTCCTTAGCCTCCCCAGTAGCTGGGATTACAGGTGCCCGCCACCATACCTGGCTAATTTTTTGTATTTTTAGTGGAGACGGGGTTTGGCCTTGTTGTCCAGGCTGGTCTCAAACTCCTGCCCTCAAGTGATTCACCCGCCTTGGCCTCCCAATGTGCTGGGATTACAGGCATGAGCCACTGTGCCCGGCCCATTTTAACATCTTTTCTATGGTCAGAAATGATAATAGCCATCTTGTAGGCACATGTTTAAGGAAGATATCTCTTTCCATTTCGCTAATTGAAAATCTTGGCTGGGCACGGTGGTTCATGCCTGTAATGCCAGCAATTTGGGAGGCTGAGGTGGGCAGATTGCCTGAGCCCAGGAGTTTGAGACCAGCCTGGGTAACATGCCAAAACCCCGTCTCTACTAAAAATACAAAAAATTAGTGGGATATGGTGATGTGTGCCTGTAGTCCCGGCTATTCAGGAGGCCAAGGCAGGAGAATCACTGGAGCCTGAGAAGCGGAGGTTGTAGTGAGCTGAGAGCACACCACTGCACTCCAGCCTGGGTGACAGAATAAAACCCTGTCTTATAGAAAGAAAAAAAATCTCATTAAGTGCTTCTGTACATTTTGAGGAAGGCGAAAAGTGGCCCCAAACTTTTATTATGAAAGACCCAACATTATAGGTAAGAAAACCACACTCCCTTTTTAGGAGTTTTGTGTACAAAGCGTGCAGGCCCTTTGGCATTGCATTTGCTTTGGTAAGAAATTTACGGAAGGAATGGAATTTGCCAAAATTTACAATGGCACTGTGTGCTGAATATGGAGATACATGAGCAAAATCTAGTTTGCATTTAGATGAGGACCAACATGCTTTGGTTTTCTGCAGTTTTATTAAAATCTTCATAGAAATCCAGAAGACTAAAAACTCCAACTTAATTTTTTTAGAGACAGGGTCTCACCACGTCACTCAGGCTGGAGTGCAGTGGCGCGATCATAGCTCACTGCAGCTTCAAACTCCTGGGCTCAGGTAATCCTCTTGCCTCAGCCTTCTGAGTAGCTGGGACTACAGGTGTGCACCACCACACCCAGCTAATTAAAAAAAATTATTATTATTATTATTTTGAGACAGAGTCTTTCTCTGTCACCCAGGCTGGAGTGCAATGGTGCAATCTCGGCTTACTGCAACCTGTGCCTCCCAGGTTCAAGCGATTCTCCTGCCTCAGCCTCCTGAGTAGCTGGGATTATGGGCATGCAGCACCACACCTGGCTAATTTTTGTATTCTTAGTAGAGACAGGGTTTTGTCATGTTGGCCAGGCGAATCTCAAACTCCTGACCTCAGGTGATCCACATGCCTTGGCCTCCAAAAGTGCTGGGATTGCAGGTGTGAGCCACCATACCCGGCCTAACAAATTTTTTTTTTTATTCTGCAGACACAAGGTCTCGCTATATTGCCCAGGCTGGTCTTGAATTCCTGGGCTGAAGCCATCCTCCCGCATATGCCTCTCAAAGTGCTGGGATTACAGGTGTGAGCCACCATGCCCAGCTTGAAACTAACTTTCAAATTAAAGTAGCTAAGAGCAAGGAGGACATTTTTTGTTGCCACGATTTTGCAAATCACTTGCTATACTGTAGGAAGTATGCTTATTGGCAAGATCTGACCGCTGTACTCAGTATGAAGCCAACACATCTATTACCAAAAAAAAGCCAACACATCTATTACAAAAATGTCCCCTTTGTTTTCCCATAGGACATTTAGTTGCAACTGCTGAATCAAGAAATGTAACATACTCAGCCTATGCGTTTTTTTATTGCTGCTATAATAAGTTACCAGACTGTACTGTTTAAACATTAAACAACACAAATTTAATATCTTACAATTCTGTAAGACAGAAGTCTGACAAGCTCTCGCTGGGCTAACATCCAGGTATCAACAGGACTGCATTCCTTTTGGGAACTATTATTATTATTATTATTATTATTGTTATTTTTTGAGATGGAGTCTCGCTCTGTTGCCCAGGCTGGAGTGCAGTGGCCGGATCTCAGCTCACTGCAAGCTCCGCCTCCCGGGTTCACGCCATTCTCCTGCCTCAGCCTCCCATGTAGCTTGGACTACAGGCGCCTGCCACCTCGCCTGGCTAGTTTTTTGTATTTTTTAGTAGAGACGGGGTTTCACCGTTTTAGCCCGGATGGTCTCGATCTCCTGACCTCGTGATCCGCCCGTATCGGCCTCCCAAAGTGCTGGGATTACAGGCTTGAGCCACCGCGCCTGGCCTCGGGAACTATTATTAACTAAAGTCCATGGTTTACATCGTTTCATGCTTTGTGTTGTATAGTTCTACGGGTTTTGCCAAATGTATATCATATACCCACCAATACAGTGTCATACAGAATAGTTTTTTTTTTTTTTTGAGACAGTCTCACTCTATTGCCCAGGCTTGAGTGTAGTGGCACGATCTTGGCTCACTGCAACCTCTGTCTCCTGGGTTCAAGCAATTCTCCTGTCTTGGCCTCCCAAGTAGCTGGGACTACAGGTGTACGCCACCATACCCAGCTATTTTTGTATTTTTAGTAGAGACGGGGTTTCACCATTATTGGTCAGGTTGGTCTTGAACTTCTTCCACCTTGGCTTCTCAAAGTGGTGGGATTACAAGCATGAGCCACTGCGCCTGGCCATACAGAATAGTTTTACTATTCATCCCTCCTCCTCTTTCCCATAATCCTGGGCAACCACTGATGTATTTACTTTAGTTTTGCCTTTTCCAGAATGTCATGTGGTTGGAATTATACTCTGTAGCCTCTTCAGGTTGGCTTCTACGGCTTAACAATGTGCATTGAAGGCTCCTCTGTCTTTTTGTGCCTTGACAGCCCATGTCTTTTGATTGTTGAATGATATTCCTTTGTATGGATGTACCACAGCCTGTTTTGTGACCATTGCTTTGCTATTTGTTTTAGGATAGGACCATGAGACTGTGGAATATTGAAGAAATTGACCAAATTCCTTTGGTAATCAAGTACAAAAAGGCTATGGGCTTAAAGGTGAAACAGGTTGGTATTGGGTAAAATTAAGCCCAGTGAAGGCTTTCATTAGTTCCCTCTATAAATTAATTTATCATTTAAATGAACTTTGGGCACCTGGAGATGCAACCATGAACAAACGGACTGACATTTTTGCCCCGGGGGAGCTTAAATTCTAAAAGAGAGGAAACAAAGAGGAAAGACACAAGAAAAATGTGTAGTAAGTTGCATGGTGATAAGTAATTGACAGAAAAATACACAAGAAACGGGAATAGGAGTGCTGGAGCTTGCCAGATTTTACAGGGTGGTCAGGATAAGTCTCATTGAGAGGTGACCGCTGTGTCGACTTGAAGGTGGTGAGGGGATGAGCCATGTAGATATTTAGAGGAAAGAACTTCCAGCTAGATGCAGTGGCTCACGCCTGTATTCCCAACATTTTGGGGGGCTGAAGCAGGCAGATTACCTGAGGTAGGAGTTTAAGACTAGCCAGGACAACATGGTGAAGCCCCATCTCTACTAAAAATACAAACAAATTAGCCAGGCGTAGTGGTGCAGGCCTGTAATTTCAGCTACTCGGGAGGCTAAGGCAGGATAATCCCTTGAACCTGGGACTGGGAGATGGAAGTTGCAGTGAGTCGAGATTTCGCCACTGCACTCCAGCCTGGGCGACAGAGCGAGACTCTGTCTCAAAAAAAAAAAAAAAAAAAAAGAAAGAAAGAAATTCCCAGCAAAGAGAACAGCCAATGCAGAGCCTAAGAGGCAGGAGCCAGCCTGGTATGTCGGAGGGATGGAGTGAGGGGGCGTGGAGGGGATGAAGCCTGCAGGAGCACTGGTCAGTGGAGGAATGGCCAGGTACACAGCTGGGCACTGCGTGAGCCTCCTACCCTGGGTAGGTCCCCAGTGCCCCACTTCCCATGCAAGAGGCTCAGGTGCCCGTGCTTCTCTAGTGCAAGAGCTTGGTGGTCGGGCCAGCATATTTTCTGCTTCACCAGGCCCAGCCCGGGCTGGCCACAGAGGCTGTCCCTGGGCAGTGGAGGCAACTCCCCGCTGGAGCCTCTCTGTGCACACACTTGGCTGCTGCCTTGGAGTGTGGGCTGGACCCACTTGAGTCCTTTCCTGGGAATCCTGGAGCCACCTAGAGCTGACCTCCTCTCAGGTTTGGCTGGGAGCCATGGCTTCTGGGAATGGCTAATTTGGGAGCCGCACAGCAAGGCAGGAGTATGAGGGGTGGGACTCAAACGGGCCTTGTCCCTGTGGCCGTGTTGGCCATGAAACCCTGAAAGCTGACTTGCTACAGAGCAGTGATGGCCCTTGTCTTTCACTGGCCACCTAGGGCAGGGCCTGGGAGCGGCCTCCTCCGTGAGCCCTGCTGTTCTGGGGTTGGACCGTGGGATGTAGGAATGTAGGATAAGGTAGGTAAAGGATCAAATTTCTTTTTTCTTTTTTCTTTTTCTCTATTTCTTTTTCGAGAGGGAGTCTAGCTCTGTCACCCAGGCTGGAGTGCAGTCGCGCGATCTCGTCTCACTGCAACCTCCGCCTCCCAGGTTCAAGCGATTCTCCTGACTCAGCCTCCTGAGTGGCTGGGACTACAGGCACCCACCACTACGCCCGGCTAATTGTTTTGTGTTTTTATTGGAGACGGGGGTTTCACCATGTTGGCCAGGCTGGTCTCAAACTCCCGAGCTCAAGTGATCCACCCACCTCAGCCTCTCAAAGTGCTGGGACTACAGGCGTGAGCTCTCCGAGCCCGAACTGGTATCTAATTTATTTCTTGAAAAAAAAAAGGAAAAGAAAGAGGCCTACCTGAGCTGAAGCAAGGATGAACCTGCTGCATTTGACTTGCTCTGAATCAATCAATGTGAGAAGCCTCAGAGGCCAGGCTGCCGCGAGGCCTGCCCCAGGTGGGGTTTACCCCTCTCTCCAGCAGGCCTCAGTGTCCTGGAGCGGGCAAGACAGCAAAGCCTAGGAGCTGGGAAAGCCAGGGCAGGGGCGCGCCACCTTGCAGGCTCTTCTCCAGGGGACCATGCATGGCGGGAACCCCTGAGGGGCCTCTGCCCATAGCCTGGGAGACCCCATCCCATGGGATTCTTGCTTGTTAGCGGGAAGCAGACGTGGTGGGTGAGTTGTGCCATTTGTTTCCAGTGTTCTCTGTGAGCTTTGGCCAGAAACAGGCTCAGGGACGCAGGAGGGCGCCTAGCACCTGCGTCAATCTACTTCACACCCCTGCTTTGTTCAGAAATCTTGCCTACTTTAGTCTCATGGTTCTGTAAAAGTTGGGTGTTCTCAGGATGTCAGGGAGTAATCCTCTCAGTCCCACAATTTTACTCTGCACAGAACAAGGGATGGGGCTGGACACCCACTCCCATCCTCCTCCTGATTGTCAAGGGGTTTGCCACGCATTTCCTCAGGACCCCCATGGCAGGAGACATGAGCTGGCAGGATCTGCTTAGCCATTGGTGGGGAAGAAGCCTGTGCTCATTCTCTCTCTGCAACTTCCGCCTTTGTGGGGTTAGAGATGCCAGAGAGGCGCTGTGTGCGCCCAGTGGCTCACGCCTGTAATCCCAGCACTTTGGGCAGCCGAGGTGGGTGGATCACTTGAGGCCAGGAGTTCGAGACCAGCCTGGCCAACATGGAGAAACCCCATCTCTACTAAAAATACAAAAATTAGCTGGATGTGGTGGTGCATGACTGTAATCCCAGCTACTCAGGTGGCTGAGGCAGGAAAAAAGCTTGAACCTGAGAGGCAGAGGTTGCAGTGAGCCAAGATGGCACCACTGCACTCCAGCCTGGGCAACAGAGTGAGACTCTGTCTCATAAAAAAACAAAAAACAAAAAAACACAAACAAAAAAGAGATTCCAGAGAGGGGAGCCCTTGCCTTGCCCCAACTCAAAGTAGTTGGATCAGGCGGGAGAATTCTAAGGGCGTGCCTGGATCCCCTCTGACCAGCACCTCCTTTCTGCTCTTTTAAAATATCCCATGTCAGTGCGAAAGATGTGACAGGCCTTTCTCCATCTTCAAGAGTGACACTTCTTCTGAAATGTTCACCCAATGCGTGTTCTGCCGGATAGATACAAGGGGCTTGCCAGCAGAGACTTCATCATCATCATCATCGGACAGGGAGAACTCGCCCCCGCTGCCCGGGGGAAGCGAGGATGATTGACAGCTGCAGCCCCCTTTGAGTGACTCCAGCACAGGCTTCCTAGCATGTAGGTTTTGGCGCTCTGCAGGGACTTTCTCTTGGGCCCCTCCCAGGCTCAGTAGGCCTGACAGATTGGGGCAGGACACAAGCCCTGGCTGGGCTCTCAGCACAGTGCCACCTCCTCAGCTTTCAGCTTGAAACTTTCGGTTTTCATGCAGAATAAATCTAATTCCTTTGGAAAACAAGTGTGCATGTGCATTTGTATGCCTTGGTGCTCATCCTGTTTGATACTTGGAACACTAGACTCACATTGTGGAGTCTGGAGTTGCCTGTAAGATGACCCGTGGGGGCTGGCACCAGCAGTTCTGGAGAGTTTGTCAAATGAGTATGACAAGATGTGGGGCCGCCTCTGTGGGCGTGATGGCAAGACACAATGGGTGCCTCCCTGGCTAATGCTCCCAGATGGCCACCTGCCCGGCGCAGAGGACCGTTTGATTAGGCAAGGGGGTGGCGGTGGCATTGCCATCACGGGATGTCACATGCTTTCTCCTCTAGACGTCTCAATTTCCAGAATGCCCATGCCTATGTGCAGCCCTCTTCCTGCTGCCACGGCAGTTTGCACAGTGTGCATCCGTCCATAAATAGGCTGAGATAGGAGCTTAGGTTCCTACTGCACACCATGCTGGGTGAACCTTTCTGTGCATGCTGCAGGGATGCTGGGTGGATGGGTTGGCAGTGTTCGACTTCGTAGTTGCCACAGGCTCTCTGGAAAGTGCGGAAACCAGTGGCTGGTGTAGTTGCGTGAGGACACCCAGAAGGCGCAAGTGAGAAACCAGGGAGGGGAGGGCCTTGCCTGCTCTGGCAGCAGAAACCCCTCCATATAAGGTGTTGGTGCCCCACGCCAGCAGCCTGGGAACCCCGAAGCCCACGATCCCTCCTCTGAGCCTTCCTGACTCCTCAACTTTTACCTAGCTCAGGATCCGCGGAAGAAGCGACTCAACTGAAGTTATGGCTCCGGGAGCTGGCACGGCCTCGGCCTTCTCAGGCTGAGGTCCCCGGGCGGAACGGTCCGAAGCTCACCCGGGGTACCGTCGGACCGAGGCGGGTGTGCGCCCCGACCTGATGCCAGGGGAGCCAGCAGCCTGGCCGCGCTGGCGGGGCCAGGGGTTCTCCGAAGTGGGTAGGGGCTCGGCAGCACTGCCGAGGCCCAAGCCCTGCGCCAGCGTTCCCCAAAGGCGGAGCGTCCTGGATCCACGTTGGAAAAGACATTGTGACCAGTAAGCTTCGCCTTTCCAGGCTGCCCGCTCCTTGCAGCCCGAGCTTCCGGTCTATCTCAGACGCCGGTGTGAATCGGGAGCCACAGGACGCGTGCGCCACAACGGGCCGAGTCTGTGCGCATGCGCGCGGCTCATATGATAAATAGTAATGAGGAGTCATTTCTCAAGGTGTATGCACGGGTGGCGCCGTGGCTTAGTTGGTTAAAGCGCCTGTCTAGTAAACAGGAGATCCTGGGTTCGAATCCCAGCGGTGCCTCAACCGAGCGTCCAAGCTCTTCCAACTTTTGCTCTTGGGCTTTTGTGCTCTGTGCCCTCACCCGGCTGCCCGATACCATGTGGATGTGAGGGGGAGCCCGAGAGGCCGATGTAGCCGGGTTCCCCAACGGGTGCAGGCGGGCTTTGGACTCCACCTACTCTGGTCTCAGGCGCTGAGGGGCGTGGGCGGCGCGGGGATCTAGGCGATCGCGGTTGTCATGGTGCTGGCTGGCCGTGGGAGGCGGGCGGGCGGGGAAACAGCCTTGAGAGTCCAGCGAGCAGCCGGTGTTCGCCCCGAGGCTGCTTCCTCAAGGCTGGCGGTGGACGCGCTCTCCTGCGCCGCCTTCTGTGGAATGAGTTCCTCGCACAAATCTTCCTGGCTCCAAGCTGCCACTTGGGGGACCCCATGCGGGTGCCCATCCCCGACGGTCGCCAGGCTTAGCTGAGCCTCTCAAAGGCCTGAAGATTGCCCGTCTCCCTGCAGCCGCGCAGTGGTTGCAGTCGTTTCACAAATGCAAGACCTGGGCCGACAAGGCCAAGGGGACCCCGTGGGGAGGGGTGCGGGACTGAGTCCGGTCAGCGTGACCGTCAGTCCGGTGACTGGGTGGAAACCCCAGACCAGGGAAAGATCGCAGGGGACTCTGTCCTCACTGCAGACGGCCGGGTCCGTGGGCTGAAGCCAGCTACCTGGACTGGGGTTTGTTGCTCAGCGCTGGGGTTCTACCCATATTTGCATGTGGGAACCAATTCCCGAGCAAGTGCATTCGAGGCTTTGGGGGTGGTGGGGTAGGGTGGCGTGAGGCATTGGAGTTTTTACAAACATTCTCCAGGGAGTCACATGTCAAACCCGACAGGACAGTCCCAGTGCAGAAATTGCAGGCATGGCATGAGGCTGTGTTCCAAACAGTCAAATTCAGCTGCCCGGGAAGCAGTTCCTCTTTCTGCCTCTTCTATGGATCTGGGTTGTTTTTGTTTGTTTGTTTATTTCTCTCGTTTTCCAGTCAATTCTTGCGCCTTTGTATCTTGGTTGTTTTTGATTGACATTGCCCAGGAAAGCTTGTAAGGAGATTTTGACGCTTTGCAGTGCTGATAGGAGCATTCACCTGGATCCAATCAGAGATGAATTTATTGGAAACTCGGCTTGCGTCATTGTGGAGCTGGTTTATTTCTGGCTCATAGTTACGCCAGCCTGAGCGACAGAGAGAGACTCCATCTCGAAGAAAAAATAAAAATAAAAAAGTCCCTCATTGGATACAGGATTTGAAATCTTTTCTCCCTTTCTTTTTCTCTTGCTATTTACTTACTTACTTACTTACTTACTGAGATGGAATCTCTGTTGCCCAGGCTGGAGTGCAATGGCATGATCTTGCCTCACTGCAACCTCCGCCTCTCCAGTTCAAGCGATTCTCCTGCCTCAGCCTCAGCTGGGATTACAGGTGCACAACACCACGCTCTGCTAATTTTTGCATTTTTAGTAGAGACGAGGTTTCATCATGTTGGCCAGGCTGGTCTCGAATTCCTGACCTCAGGTGATCCGCCCTGCCCACTTCAGTCTCCCAAAGTGTGGGGATTACAGGTGTGAGCCACCACTGTTTTTCTTTTCTTTCTTTCTTTTTTCTTTTTCTTTTTCTTTTTTTTTTTGAGACGGAGTCTCGCTCTGTTGCCAGGATGGAGTGCAGTGGTGTGATCTCGGCTCACTGCAACCTCTGCCTCCCGGGTTCAAGCGATTCTCCTGCCTCAGCCTCCAGAGTAGCTGGGACTACAGGCGTGCGCCACCACACCCAACTAATTTTTGTATTTTTAGTAGAGACGGGGGTTTCACCATGTTGGCTAGGATGATCTCGATCTCTTGACCTCCTGATTCGCCCGCCTTGGCCTCCCAAAGTGCTGGGATTACAGGTGTGAACCACTGCGCCCGGTCTTCTTTGCTTTCTTGATACTGTCATTTGAAGTGCAAACGTTTTAATATCGATCAAGTCTAATGTATCTACTTTTCCTTTTTGCTTATGCTTTTGATGTCATATTCAAGATTCCATTGCCAAGTTCAAGATCACAGAGATTTATACTAATGTTTTCTTATAGCTTTTGCTGTTACATTTAAGTTTTGGATCTACTTTGAGTCAATTTTGCATATGATGTGAAGGAGGGGTCCAACTACGTTCTTTTGCATGTGCACTTTCATTCTTCCGAACACCATTTGTTGAAAAGACCATTCTGTTCCCAAAGGTCTTGGCACCCTTGTGGAAAATCAGTTGACCATAAATATGAGGGTTTATTTGTGGATTTCCAATTCTAGTCCCTTAATCTACATGTCTAGCTTTATGTCTGTGTTGATAACTATAGCTGTGTACTAAATCTTCAAATTGGGAAGTATGAGTCCTTCAAAGTTGTTCTTTTCAAGATTGTTCTGGCTATTCTGGGTCTGTTGAATTTCCATATGAATCTTAGAATCAGCCTGTAAATTTCTGCAAACAACCCAGCTGGGATTTTGATAGAAATTGCATTTGATGGAAATAGATCATTTGGGGAGATATTGTTATCTTAATAATGTTAAGTTTTCTAATCCATGAACATGGAATGCCTTTCAATTTATTTAGGTCTTCTTTAATTTTCAACAGTATTTTGTAGTTTTCAGAGCATAAGTTTTGTACCTCTTTTGTTAAGTGCATTTCTAAGTATTTTCTTTTTGATGCCATTATAAATAGATTTTTTCTTTTTCTTTTTTTTTTTTTTTTGAGACAGAGTTTTGCTCTTGTTGCCCAGGCTGGAGTGCAATGGCACGATCTTGGCTCACTGCAACCTCTGCTTCCTGGGTTCAAGCGATTCTCCTGCCTCAGCCTCCTAAGTAGCTGGGATTACAGGCATGTGCTGCAATGCCCAGCTAATTTTGTACTTTTAGTAGAGACAGGGTTTCATCCTGTTGGTCAGGATGGTCTCCAATGCCTGACCTCAAGGCCTGCCTTGGCCTCCCAAAGTGCTGGAATTACAGGCGTGAGCCACCGTGCCTGGCCAGAATTGTTTTTTAAATTGTATTTTTTCAGATTCTTAAATGCAAATATTAGACATACAATTGTTTTCTGTATCTTAATTTTGTATCCCACAACTTAGATGAGCTCTTCTATTAATTCTAATTATTTGTAAGTGAATTCCTTAGTTTGTATATTTTATATATGCAAATCATGTCATCTATGAATAGAGATAGTTTTCCTCCTTTCTTTTTCATTCTGGATGCTTTTAATGCAATTTTTTTCCCGCCTAATTGCTCTGGCTAAAATCTCTAGTACAATGTTGAATAGAAGTGGTGAGAGCAGCCGTTCTTGTCTTGTTCCTGATCTTATGGGCAAAGCATTCAATCTTTCACCACTAAGTATGATGTTGGCTGTGGGTTTTTCATAGATACTTTTTATTGGTTGAAGAAGTTGCTTTCTATTCCTTGTTAGTCTGTTTATCGTGAACGGGTATTGGATTTTGTTAAATGCTTTTCTGCATCTGTTGAGAGGATCATGTGACTTTTGTTTTTTATTTTATTGATATGGTGTAATACATTAATTCATCTTAGATGTTAAACCAATCTTGCATTCCTGGGATAATCCCATGCACAGGTGTTTTTAACATAAATGATCAACATGTTCATTTTGGAAGTCTTTTCACGTGAGTGACCCTGGATTCCTTATATTCCCACTTACAGAGCTGCAGCATTCTTGGCTTGGCTGTGGCTGTACATGAATGAGAAGAGCTCTCCCTTGTTGGTGGACATTGTGGCGGTATAGGGTTTGTCTCTGAATCTCACCACAATTAACACAGTGGAATGGCACAACCCCCTGACACAGGGTTCTTTCTATACATCAGTTTTTCTGGGACAAAGATGAGAGGGGATAACTGAGCATAGCTTGTACATACTTTGTATTTAATAGCTGCTGCCAAACAGCTCTCTCCAAAGACCACACTGGTTTCCCCTTCCTCCTTCACAGCTGCCAGTATCGGAGCCTGGCAACAACACGGAAAGCTTTGCAAAATGCTATCTTATTATTTTAATCCACATTTCCCTTGCTTACAAATATAGCTGGGCATTCTTTTATATGTTTCTTGGCCATTTGTATGAATTTCCAGTTCACATCTATGAATTTCCAGTTCACATCCTTTTTGTGTGTGTGTGGTTTTGTTTGTTTGTTTGTTTGTTTTCATACAGAGTCTTGCTCTGTTGCCCAGGCTGGAGTACAGTGGCACTATCTCGGCTCACTGCAACCTCTGCCTCCCAGGTTCAAGCAATTCTCCTGCCTCAGCCTCCCGAGTAGCTAGAATTACAGATATGCCACCACGCCCAGCTAATTTTTGTATTTTTAGTAGAGATGGGATTTTACCATGTTGGCCAGGCTGGTCTCAAACTCCTGGCCTCAAGCAATTCGCTCACCTTGGCCTCCCAAAGTGTTGGGATTACAGACGTGAGCCACCACACCTGGGCACAGTTCACATCCTTTGCTCAGTAAATCAATTGTCTTGTCTGTTTTCCTTACTGATGTATAGGTGGAATTTGTTTTAGATAAGAGTCCTTTGCCTTTTATAGATATGATCAATATTATCTCTCAGTCTATCATTTGCCTTTCAAATTTGTTACAGTGTCTTTTAAAATCTTTTTATTTATTTAAGTCATCCTTCAAGTCCTTTGGTCAAGTTTACAGTGTTCTGTAATCTAGGTACTCTATATTTCCTTTTTCTTTTTTTTTTTTTGGTTTTTTTGAGACACAAGTCTTGCTCTGTCACCCAGACTGGAGTGCAGTGGCGCAATCTTGGCTTACTGCAACCTTCACCTCCCAGGTTCGAGCGATTCTCCTACCTCAGCCTCCCAGGTAGCTGGGATTACAGGCGTGTGCTACCACGCCTGGCTAATTTTTGTATTTTTAGTAGAGACGGGGTTTCACCGCGTTGCGCAGGCTGGTCTCTGATTCCTGGCATCAAGAGATCTTCCCGCCTTGGCCTCCCAAAGTGCTGGGATTACATGCAAGAGCCACTGTGCCCAGCCTGGGTCCCATATATTTCTTGCTGGGGTTATTTCTAGATACTGTGAATGGGATAATTCCAATTTTTTTTAATCACATACTCCTGCTAAATAGGAATGGCTTTGATGTTTAAATGTCGCTCTTCAAAGCAGCCCTCCTGCCTGTCTTGACTGTCTTATTACTGCTGATTGCTTGTTTGATTTTTTGACAGATTCTGAATTGTGCAAATTGAGATAGTGAATAACTTTGATCTTAAAGGGGAAAAAAAGACAACTTACAAACAAGAAAAAGATGTCTACAACACATATAAGTGACAAAATAATTTTCAGCAAAGGAAGGGCCCAAGGGGTATAGCAAAGCAGTGAAAATTACCACATTCTATCAGAATCTGAAAAGCTAGGTTATGAACAATCCCAGCCTTCAGTATTTATCCGAAAGAAATGAAAGAAATGAAAACAACATCCTTAAGAAAACGTCACAGATGCTCTCAATACAATAGCAAAAAACTAGGAACAGCTCAGGTGTCACAGGAGATGAATAAACTATGGGTTATCCAGGCAGTGGATCACTGCACAGCAAGAGAAAGGGATGGGATGCTGACACTTACACAGACATGGGTGAAATCTCACGTTGTGTGGAGTGAAACAGTACATCATTTATGATTTCACTTACACAAAACTCTAGGAAATGCAAATTAATCTATAGTGACAGCAGAGCAACGGTTGCGTTGGTGGTAGAGATTGATTTCTTCAAAAGGGGTACAAAAAGATCTTTGGGGGTTGATGGAAATGCTCTTTATTTTGTAGGAGTTTGGGTGTGTGTTTATCAAAACTCATTAAATTGTATGCTTAAGATCTATGCATTTCACAGCACAAAAGTCAATGTAATCTAAACAAAATATTAAAGGCCGGGTGTGGTGGCTCATGCCAGTAATCCCAGCACTTTGGGAGGCCAAGGAGGGTGGATCACTTGAGCTCAGGAGTTCAAGACCAGCCTGGCCAACATAGCAAAACCCTGTCTCTACTAGAAATACAAAAGTAGCAGGGCGTGGTGGTGCATACCTGTAGTCCTGGCTACTTGGGAGGCTGAGCCACAAGAATTGCCTGAACCTGGGAAGTGGAGGTTACAGTGAACTGAGATTGCGCCACTGCACTCCAGGCAGGGTGAAAGAACGAGACTCTAACCTAAAATAAAATAATAAAATAAAATAAAATAAATAGTTCAAGACCAGCCTGGTCAACATAGCGAGACTTCATCTCTCTAAAAAACAACTTAAAATAATAAAAGTCATGTTGACAGCAGTCTGGTTCGTCATCCCAGCCTGTCCCCAGCAGCTCCATGTGGATTTAACTATTTCTTGCCCATGGCCCATGCTCTTCCAGCAGGGCAGGGCCTGCATTTGCTGGGCGGTGGGCTGTCCCATTTCCCTCTGTTTCTACCTCCCATGCAACTGTGGCCTGAAGGGTTCCACAGAGAGGAAGAGAGGTTTCATCTGGGCTAGGAGGGTAGAGATACGCACACCCCATCAGCTGCTTCCAGGAGAGGGTTTCAGCTTTAATGACTGAGAGGTGGCCTCAACCTTGGGGAAAAACCCTCCTACAGCCTCTCTGGAGGAGTAGTGCCTCCTCGCTGCCAGAGAAGGCTGAGAGTGTGGTCTCCAGTATACTGAGTTCTCAGCTGCAGGAGGCAGAACCACTCATCCATTTCCCTCACCCACCTCTGTTCAATGATGGTGATTTTTCGTTTTTTTTTTTTTTTTTTAATGGAGTTTTGCTCTATTGCCCAGGCTGGAGTGCAGTAGTACAATCTCAGCTCACTGCAAGCTCTGCCTCCTGGGTTCAAGCAATTCTCCCGCCTCAGCCTCCCAAGTAGCTTGGACTATGGGCATGTGCCACTACCGCCTGGCTAATTTTTGTATTTTTAGTAGAGACGGGGTTTCATCGTGTGAGCCAGGATGGTCTCGATCTCCTGACCTTGTGATCCGCCCGTCTCGGCCTCCCAAAGTGCTGGGATTACAGGCTTGAGCCACCGCGCCCAGCCGATGTTTTGCTTTTTTAAAGACAGGGTTTCACTCACTCTGTCATCCAGTCTGGAGTGTGGTGATTCGATCATGGCTCACTGTAGCCTCTAACTCCAGGGCTCAAGCCATCCTCCTGCCTTAGCCTTCCGAGTAGCTGAGACTACAGGCATGAGCCACCATGCCAGGGTAAATTTCTAATTTTTTTGTAGAGACAGGGTCCTGCCATGTTACTCAGGCTGGTCTTAAACTCCTGAACTCAAGTGATCTTCCCGCTTGGGCCTCCCGGAGCATTGGGATTGCAGTCGTCAGCCACTGTGCCTGGCCAGTGATGGGTGATTTTTATAAATCAGAATGTAATGGTGAATGTATTTGTACAGACTATATTTACCAGATTCTATCATTTAATTTAAAAGGTTGACTAGTGTGGAAACAGAAACATCATTTAGCACATTTTATTTCCTACAGTCAATTAGATTATACTTTAATACAAAAAACTCATTAAAATTTAATTGAACTTTAGCAAACATGGGATGTCTATGATAATGTACTACATGTTCTGGGGGCTGAACGGGAGCATGCTTCTGGTTTCTACCAGAAGTGGCCTCTCCCTGTCCCACATCTGCCCCTGAAAAGAATGCCTAGGATAGGCAAATTCAGGCAGGCGGGGAGAGAAGGGTGGTGTTGGAATTAACGTGGACTGACTTTCAGTGTTGTTTTGTTCTTCACCGATTTGTGCCTCTGAGAGAATGTATCACCTTCTTCTAAATTTAGAGTGGCTTCTAAGAAGCGGTTGTGGGCCGGGCGCGGTGGCTCAAGCCTGTAATCCCAGCACTTTGGGAGGCCGAGACGGGCGGATCACGAGGTCAGGAGATCGAGACCATCCTGGCGAACACGGTGAAACCCCGTCTCTACTAAAAAAATACAAAAAACTAGCCGGGAGAGGTGGCGGGTGCCTGTAGTCCCAGCTACTCCGGAGGCTGAGGCAGGAGAATGGCGTAAACCCGGGAGGCGGAGCTTGCAGTGAGCTGAGATCCGGCCACTGCACTCCAGCCTGGGCAACAGAGCGAGACACTGTCTCAAAAAACAAAACAAAACAAACAAACAAAAAAGAAAAGGTTGTGATCAGTTATTTAAAAAAATGAAATTATGCCAAGCTGGCCACTGGCTGGGCTTACTGTGCTGTGTGTGGCAGATTACCTGGGGCACGTGTGTGTATCCGGGATTGAATTGCATAAGCAGGTTGGGAGCCTTGCTTTAAGGATGGTTTGGAGGGCAGCTGATGCTCCAGGAGCCTGTCTGCTCTTGAATTCCTCAGTAGAGCTTCTCTGGCTCAGTCCCACAGGCACACAGCTAAGGGTGACTGCAGGCGTTGGGGTGGACATCTGGGATGGCTGCCCCGCAGCTGATGTTCAGTAAATCCACACCTAGGAGAATCAAGCCCTGGAGACAGCCACGCTGATCAGATTCCTCTGATGCTGGAATGCGCACCTCTGATTTCCGTCTTTCAGTGAATCCCAAAGCTTGTTTTTGAGATGAAGTCTCACTGTCGCCTAGGCTGGAGTGCAGTGATACAATCTGCAACCTCTGCCTCCCGGGTTCAAGTGATTCTCCTGCCTCAGCCACCCAAGTAGCTGGGATTACAGGTGCCCGCCACCACACCCAGCTAATTTTTTTGTATTTTTAGCAGAGACGGGGTTTCACCATGTTGGCCAGGCTGCGCTCAAACTCCTGAGCTCAACTGATCCGCCTGCCTTGACTTCCCAGAGTGATGGGGTTACAGGTGTAAGCCACCACACCCAGCCTAAATTTTTTTAAAGAGAAAGTAAAAATGTAAACCATAGGGCCAGGTGTGGTGGCTCACGCCTGTAATCCCAGCACTCTGGGAGGCCAAGGCAGGCAGAGCACTTGAGGTCAGGAGTTAGAGACCAGCCTGGCCAACATGGTGAAACCCTGACTCTACTCAAAATACAAAAATTAGCTGGGCATGGTGGTGGATGTCTGTAATCCCAGCTACTAGGGAGGCTGAGGCAGGAGAATCACTTGAACTCAGGAGGCAGAGGTTGCAGTGAGCCAGGATTGTGCCACTGCACCCTAGCCTGGGCAACGGAGCAAGACTCTGTCTCAAAAAAAAAAAAAAAAAAGTAAGTCATAGACTGGGAGAAAAATTTGGAACACATACACCGAGATCCCCCTAAGGGATCTCTGGAGTTCCAAACACTTTTTCTCACCTCCAGTGTAAGTGGTGTTCCAATTTCCCCTGGCAGGCAGGCTCCGTCACCCCAGCCAGCCAAGTCCCTCCCTTCTTTGCTCATTGATTCAGAGACATGGGGACCTCAGAGTGGCCAGGAGTCAGCCTCAACTTCCAGTTCGGCGGAATCAGTGCTGTGACTCCTGGCGGAATCATTCCTTCCTGTGGAGCTAAGTGCTCTAGGGCAACAGAACATGAGCTGGGGGGAACAAGAAACAAAATTTCCTAGTGGCTCACTAAGGGTAATGGTGAACGGTACCATTCCTTTTCCATTCCTTGATTCCTGGACCTTCGAGTCCTGGCTAGAAGCAGCAGCGCCATCTATCGGACACTGATTCGGAGTTTATGTGGCCTTCTGAACAACCTTGCTCCAACTCTGCAAGGTATCGCCTCTCAGCTGATGCTGTAACTGCGTTTTCAAAAGGCCGTTCCAGGCCGGGTGCAGTGGCTCACACCAGTATACCCGGCATTTTGGGAGGCCGAGCCGGGCGGATCACGAGATCAGGAGTTCGAGACCAGCCTCACCAACATGGTGACAATCCTGTCTCTACTAAAAATCCAAAAATTAGGAGGGCGTGGTGGCGCACTTGGGAGGCTGTGGCAGGAGAATCGCTTGATCCCAGGAGGCAGAGGTTGCAGTGAGCTGAGATCGAATCATTGCACTCCAGCCTGGGTGACAGAGAGTTCGTCTAAGGAAAAAGGAAAAAAGCTGCTTCAGATTGGTGGGGAACATGGCAACACCAGTGAATTCCATAAGCTTTGCCACACTTCATTTGTGGGAAATTGAATTCCTCTGTGTGTGTGTGTGTGTGTGTGTGTGACGGTGTCTCGTTCTGTCGCTCAGGCTGGAGTGCAGTGGCATGATCCCTCGACTCACTGCAACCTCTGCCTTCCAGATTCAGGCTATTCTTGGGCCTCAGCCTCCTCAATAGCTGGGACTACAGGTGCGTACCACCATGCCAGGCTAATTTCTGTATTTTTAGTAGAGATGGGGTTTCACCATGTTGGCCAGGCTGATCTCAAACTCCTGACCTCAAGTGACCCGCCCACCTGGACCTGCCAAAGTGCTGGGATTACAGGTGTGAACTAACGCACCCAGCCTAGTTTATTTTCTTTTAAAAAGATTTAGTTCACGTGTCATAATAATCCTCTCCCTCCCCCCTTTTAGAGACAGGGTCTTACTCTGTCCCTCAGGCTGGACTGCAGTGGTGCAGTCATGGCTCACTAGTCTTGAACTCCTGGGCTCAAGCTATCCTCCTACCTCAGCCTCCTGAGTAGCTGGGACTACAGGCATGCACCACTGTGCCTGGTTATTTTTATTTATTTATTATTATTTTTTATTTTTATAGAGATGGGGGGGGTCTCACTAAGTTGCCCAGGCTGGTCTCAAACTCCCGAGCTGAAGTGCTGGGACTACAGGTGTGAGCCATCGTGCCCAGCCCTTTCCCCCTTTGTAATGATGTTTCATTTGTGAATGGATTTAAATACAGCGATTAGGCTCATAATAAAGATGGGCTGTCTGTGGTGGTGGAGGGGACCACAGAGTCCCGGCAGGTAGGTAGCACTGCCTCCTCCCTATTGCATCCCTCTCTCTCTCTTTCTCTCTCTCTCTCTCTCTTTCTCTCTCTCTCTCTCTCTCTCTCTCTCTCCCCTCCTCCCCCGCCAGGGCTGGTGGTCTTGCTACCAGACACCTGGAGCCCCTCCACCAGCTGCTTTGAGCTTGGCTGAAAGTGAGCGTGGTCTGCTCCTCTCACCTGCTATGATTAAGGAGGGGTCACTCCTTAGGACAGAAGGGCTTGTCCATGGCTTTCTTCATCCACCCCTCCAGCCTTGCATTCCCACAATCTGTACTTAGGCCTCGAGACTCAGGCTGTCTCAGGGTGTCACCTTTATTCTTGTGACTCTGTAGTAACCTCTTTTGTGTTGCTGTAAAGGAATGCCTGAGGCTGGGTAATTTACAAATACAAGAGGTTTATTTGGCTCACAGTTCTGCAGACTGTACAAGAGGCTTGGCACTAGCATCTGCTTCTGGCGAGTGCCTTCAGGAGGCTTCCAATTAAGGCCAGACATGGTGGCTCATGCCTGTAATCCCCACACTTTGGGAGGCTGAGGCAAGCAGATCACTTGAGGCTGGAGTTCGAGACCAGCCTGGCCAACATAGTGAAATCTCATCTCTACTAAAAATTACAAAAATTAGCGGGGCGTGGTGGCAGGTGTCTGTAATTTCAGCTACGTAGGAGGCTGAAGAAGGAGAATTGCTTGAACCTGGGAGGCGGAGGTTGCAGTGAGCCGAGATTGTGCCACTGCCCTGCAGCCTGAGTGACAGAGTGAGCCTTGGTCTTTAAAAAAAAAAAAAAAATTCCAATCAAGGCGGAAGGCAAAGGGGGAGCAGTGCCACGTGGCAAGAGAGGACGGAAGCGAGAGGAAGTGCCAGGCTCTTTTAAGCAATCAGCTCTCACTCATTCATTACTGTGTGGAGGGCACCAAGGCATTCGTGAGGAATGCACCCCCAAGACCCAAACACCTTCCACGAGGCCCCACCTCCAACACTGGAGGGCCACATTTCAACATGAGGTTTGGCAGGGACAAATATCCAAACTATATCAGGCGCCAAAAGAGTTAAAGAATAAACCTTACCTGTTAACCTGTCTTGGGGTTTCTGATGTACTTGACTTCATTAATAATTTAGTGAGGTGGACGGACAGGATTGGATTGATTCTCCCCCAAATCAATACACAAATGATTATTGCTTCAGGGTACTTCTGAGTGCTTCAGCAAGGCCCAGGAGCTTTTCAGTTGAAAATGGAAACTGCACTCAGCACTGGAAGTTCCTGCAGAGAGGGTTATGTAAACCAAGGGGCGACCTGCTGCTAACATTTTCATTGCAATAAAACACTTTTTTTTTGGAATAGTGCTTTTATGACATACTTACTATCACCGTTTCAGGCCTATAATTTTAAAATTACTGCTCAATATTGCAGGTAAAATGATTTTACTGCTGCTGGTCTATTAAAGTTCTAGGAACTGGCTGCAGTTTGGAGAGTGTCTGTGGCTAGATGCACTTGGGCACACTGTGCCCACTGTCCTGGACGTGCCTGCAGACACGGCAGGCTGGATGGGTACACTGTGGCTGGGTGTGTCTGGGCACTTCCACAGGCGAGCAGGCACTCGTGAGCAGGCACTCAGCTCTGAGCTTTGCAGTTCCCACCTGAACTGACCAAACTCCACTGCCCCTCCCGCCCCCACCACTGCCCCGGGATTGCAGAAATGCTAGGAAGTTGCACTGAAGTCAAAGCAGCAACCCCGGCTGGCTGCCTCACCCCTTTGAGCTCAGGAAGAAATGCTGTGATTGCAACCATATATGTTGCCAATTTATTTGTAGTATTTTAAATTTATTTTTATTATTTATTTATTTACTTGTTTATTTTTTGAGATGGAGTCTTGCTCTGTCGCCAGGTTGGAGTGCAGTGGTGTGATCTGGGCTCACTGCAACCTCTGCCTCCCGGATTCAAGCGATTCTCCTGCCTCAGCCTCCCGTGTAGCTGGGACTACAGGAGTGCGCCACCAGGCCCGGCTCATTTTTTGTATTTTTAGTAGAGATGGGGTTTCACCATGCTGGCCAGGATGGTCTCGAACTCCAGACCTCATGATCCTCCCACCTTGGCCTCCCAAAGTGCTGGGATTACAGGTGTAAGCCACCGTGCCCGGCCTTAAATTTATTTTTCTTATTATTAATATAATAATAATAATTTTTTTTTTTCGAGAGAGTCTCTGTCGCCAGGCTGGAATGCAGTGGCACGATCTCGGCTCGCTGCAACCTCCACCTCCCAGGTTCAAGCGATTCTCCTGCCTCAGCCTCCCGAGTAGCTGGGATTACAGGCACGCACCTTCAGGCCCAGCTAATTTGTATATTTTTAGTGGAGATGGGGGTTTTGCCATAATGACCAGGCTGGTCTCGAACTCCTGACCTGAAGTGGTCTGCCCACCTTGGCCTCTGAAAGTGCTAGGATTACAGGTGTGAGCTACTGCTTCTGGTCTTGTTTTTTTTGTTTGATTTTTGTTGTTGTTGTTGTTGTTTGTTTTTATGGCAAAAGACACATATGAAATTTACTATTTTAACCATTTGTAGCTGTACAGTTTAGTGGCATTAAATACATTCACATTGTTGTACAACCATCCACACATCCATCTCAAGAACTCTTAATTTTCCCAAACTAAAACTCCTTACTCATTAAATAACTCTCTATTTGCCCCTCCTTTCAGCCCCTGGCACCCATCATTCTGTTTATTGTCTATATGAATTTGACTATGCAAGGTGCCCCTGTAAGTGGAATCAGACAATATTTGTCCTTTTGTGACTGGCTTATTTCTCTTAGCATAATGTGTTCAAGTTTCATCCATGTCATAGTATATGTCAGAATTTCCTTCTGTTAAGACTGAATAGGTGGCTCACGCCTGTAATCCCAGCACTTAGGGAGGCTGAGGCAGGTGGATCACCTTAGGATAGGACTTTGAGAACAGCCTGGCCAATATGGCGAAACACTGTCTCTACTAAAAATACAAAAATTAGCCGGCCGTGGTGGTGCGCACCTCTAATCCCAGCTACTCAGGAGGCTGAGGCAGGAGAATCGCTTGAACTTGGGGGGTGGAGGTTGCAGTGAGCTGAGATTGCACAATCACACTCCAGCCAGGGCAACAGAGTGAGACTCTGTCTAAAAAAAAAGAAAAAGAAAAACAAACAAAAAACCCGAAAAACCAAAGAAACAAACAACTGAATAATATTCCATTGTGTGGATGAACCATATTTTGCCTATTCATTCATCATCCATCAAGGAACACTTGGTTACTCCCACCTTCTGGCCATTGTGAATGATGACACAATGAACATGGTTGTACAAGGATCTGTCTGATCCTGCTTTCAGTTATTCTGGGTATATACCCTGAAGTGGAATGGCTGGATTACATGGTAATTCCATTTGTAATTTTTTAAGGAACCAGTATACTGGTTTCCACAGTAGCCACACCATTTTACACTCCCACCAGCAATGCACAAAAATGTCAATTTCTCCACATCCTTGCCAACATGTGTTGTTTTCTGTGTATTCCCCCCACCCCGTAGCCATCCTAACGGATGCAAAGTGGTATCTTGTTGTGGTTTTGATATTTTTAATCCAAATAACCCTTAGCACCTGCATCAGTCCGTTTTCACACTGCTGTTAAAGACATACCCGGGACTGGGTAATTTATAAAGGAAAGAGGTTTAATGGACTCACAGTTCTGTATGGCTGGGGAGGCCTCACAATCGTGGTGGAAGATGAAGGGAGAGCAAAGAGACTTCTTACATGTCAGCAGGCAAGAGAGGACTTGTGCAGGGGAACTCCTCTTTCTAAAACCATCAGATCTCATCAGATTCATTCACTGTCACAAGAACAGCATGGGAAAACCCACCCCCATCATCCAGTTGCCTCCCACCAGGTCCCTCCCACAACACTTGGGAATTGTGGGAGCTACAATTCAAGATGAGATTTGGGTGGGAACACAGCCAAACCATATCAACACCCTTTCTCAAAAGCTCCATTTTTCTCTTCTTTTCTTTCTTGTCCTTTCACCATCTTACTCCAAAGTTGGATATGAACTTCTGTTCAGAAATCCCACAGTCACAGGCCCTCATGTTAATTTCTTCCCAAATGGCTGAGCTTTTCTTTTTCTTTTCTTTTCTTTTCTTTTTTTTTTTTTTGAGACGGAGTCTCGCTCTGTCGCCCAGGCTGGAGTGCAGTGACCGGATCTCAGCTCACTGCAAGCTCCGCCTCCCAGGTTTACGCCATTCTCCTGTCTCAGCCTCCCGAGTAGCTGGGACTACAGGCGCCCGCCACCTCGCCCGGCTAGTTTTTTGTATTTTTTAGTAGAGACGGGGTTTCACCGGGTTAGCCAGGATGGTCGATTTCCTGACCTCGTGATCCGCCCGTCTCGGCCTCCCAAAGTGCTGGGATTACAGGCTTGAGCCACTGCGCCCGGCCAAACGGCTGAGCTTTTCAAATGTCACTGGAGAAACATGGATTTTAATATATATGAGGGCTGGGCGTGGTGGCTCACTCCTGTAATCCCAGCACTTTGGGAGGCTGAGGTGGGTGAATCATTTGAGATCAGGAGTTCAAGACCAGCCTGGTCAACGTGGTGAAACCTCATCTCTACTAAAAGTACAAAAATTAGCTGGGCATGGTGGCGCATGCTTGTAATCCCAGCTACTCAGGAGACTGAGGCAGGAGAATCATTTGAACCCAGGAGGCGGAAGTTGCAGTGAGCCAAGATCACGCCATTGCACTCCAGCCTGGGTGACAGAATGAGACTCTGTCTCAAACAAACAAACAAATAATTAAAAAAATAATGTCTATGAGAGCAAAATAGCCATTTAGAAGACATCATCCTGTGAGGCACATCTGCTAGGGTCCTGGGAGAGATCAAGGCTACAACAAACCATGATCACACCACTGCACAAAGCACTTCAGGACAGTTTCTGCCCAAGGAGAGACTAGGCAGACAGACTTTCCTCTTCCACTGCTGGCCCCAGGTGCTTGCAGTTCTTCTCTCCAAGGGGACCCTGGAGACTCGGGGGCCATCAGTATGTCCATATGCTGGAGGGGCTGCTGGAAGGATCAAGAACTTCCCTCCAAACGCTCTCTGGCTTGACTATTTGCCTGATGGAACAGGCAGAAGGATAGAAATCAGCTCTGGGAGGAGCGGAAACGTTCTGAGGCCAGAGCAAACTGGTGATGACGGGGGCTTGGAGAAGGTGGCAGGCAGGGCAATTCCACAGGATCATGCAGCTTGAGCTAAAAACTTTGAAGTCTGCTCTGGAGCATTTTCAGCAGTGGGAATGAACCAATTTGCATATTAAAAATGTGAGCAATGAATTGAGAGGCAAGGGACCACATGGGAGGGGCGCCTCTGTGGAGGTCCAGGAGAGAGGAGATGGTGGCCGGGACCAGGTAGGTGGTCATGGTGATGGAGAGAGCTGGGTAGATTTGAGATACATCGTGGGGACCAGCAGGTTACAGTGATGGATTGGATGTAGGGAGATTGGAGTAAAAACTATCGACTCAGTAATGGACGTGGCCATGAACTGACTAGAGCACAGTAGAGAAGGGGCAGATGTGAGGGTGAGGGGTGTCTGGTCTATGGCTCAATTAGGATAATGGATAATGAGGGGTGTGCCCTCCTGGAAGTCACCTCTGATAAACCTGGGCAGGTGATCATAAAACAATTTTTTTTTTCAGTTGTATTTGCCAAAGTCACTTTTGGCCTTTGACCTTCAAATAGATAGTAGGATTTTTGTTGTTGTTTTTGAGACAGGGTCTCACTCTGTTGCCCAGGCTGGAGTGCAGTGTGCAATCATGGTCACTGCAGCCTCAAACTCCTGGGCTCAAGCAATCCTCCTACCTCAGCTTCCTGAGTAGCTCAGACTACAGATGCATACCACCATGCCCAGCACATTAAATTTTTTTTTTTTTTTTTTGTAGAGCCAGGGTCTTGCTATGTTGCTCAGGCTGGTCTCGAATTCCTGGCCTCAACTGATCTTCCCACCTCGGCATCCCAAAGTGCTGGTATTACAAGTGTGAGCCACCACACCTGGATGATTCTAGTTATGTGAAATCAGGAAAGACACTTACCATTCAACGCAGAGTCCTCTTCATTAGTGTCTGGTGAGCAGTTGGATAAGAGAGTGCTTGAGTTTGCATCTGCCTGCAGGTGAATGTTGGGGGAGGATGTGGGACTCTCCTGAGTCATTGGTTTCTTCTGTGTCACATGAGGGCTTGGGGTATGTGGCTGATGAGTGGGCAATGGTGGTGGCCCTCTTGTTTGGGATAGAGTGGGGACTTACATGGGATGCCTCTATGTCCTTCCGTCTCCTCTCTGCGTGTCCTCTGGCCCCTCACTCCTGGAGCAGATTCCTGAAGGCATCACTGGCCCACAGAGACTGTGACAGCAGCTTTGCTTCCTGCTAACTGGGAAGGTCAGCTTCTTGCTAGGAAGACCCTGCTCTCATGTCTGAGCCCCTCGGCCCCACCACTGCTCCCTCACGTGCCCCGGCCAGTTCCCATATTCTGGATCCATGCCCATCATCTCCTTCCCAGTACTGAGTTCTCCACTAGTTAGAAGTTTTTGGGTTGTGATGAATAGACACGTTCTGGATATAGCTTGAGTCTGTGAGGGAGGTTCATGAAAAGGTTCCAGAGGTGGAGAGACCCAGGTGACTGCAGCTAGGGTGGAAGAGTGTCGAAGCAGAGACAGGAATACCAGGAACCTTTCCAGAATTGGTGAGAGGGCGGTGGCGGAGAGGACTGGGCCACAGCTGCATTGGGGACCCCAGCAAGGGTCTTGCCGGCACAGCAGCCTCTAGGGGGCACTAGACCATCATGAGACAAACCGGAAATGGTGGGTCAGATAGCCAAGATCTCTATATGGGCCGGGAGTAGGATAGGGGAGTGAGGCACCTTAGGCACAGAATTGAAGGAAGTGCCAAAAAACTCAATAATGAAGATAAACCAGCTTTAATGAAAAATTTTTTGTGTGTGCAATGGGGACAGTTGTTTCCAATCAGTCCAAGATTCCTGGGTACCTTGGCCATTTCTTGCCATATGGGTTTATGAGGGTTCACAATGGGATGGGCATAGAATGGGGAGCATGGGGATTTAGATAAAGTCTTGACGTGATTGTAGAGCTTTTATTAGCCTTTCCACTTGGTTCAAAATATGGGAGGATATTTTCATAAGTGTGTCTAAGGGCTCACATTTTTCTTTTGCTTCAGGCTCCAACATGACTCCCATATTAGTCATTGGTCTAGACCCTAGATTCCTTACACGACTTGCAAAACATGCATTGAAGCAGGCAGCATCTTCAACAAAACCGCATATTTTGGCCAGGTGTGGTGGCTCATGTCTGTAACCCCAGCACTTTGGGAGGCTGAGGCAAGAGGATCCCTTGAGTCCAGGAATTTGAGGCTGCAGTGAGCCATGATTGCACCACTGCACTCCAGCCTGGGCAACAGAGCAAGACCTTGTCTCTACAAAAAAATGAAAAAATTAGCCTGGCATGGTGGTCCACACCCATCATCCCACCTACTTGGTAGGCTGAGCTGGAGAGGATTGCTTGAGCCCAGCAGTTTGAGGGTATAGTGAGCTATGGTTGCAGCTCTGCACTCTAGCCTGGGAGAAAAAGTGAGGCTCTGTTTCTAAAAACACTAAGCAGCAGCAGCAGCAGCAGCAACAATGACAACAACAACAACAAACGAACAAACCGCAGATCCACCCTACCATTGCCCCTGCCTCTGTTGAGCATTTTTGCCATGCGTAAATAAATGCCTGCTCTTCCGCAGTCAGCAGTCTGAGGAAATTCTGAAACCAAATTACACATAGGCTAGTGCTCTATGCCGTCAATCTGTAATGTATCTTGTTATTTGATTTTTACATCCTTTAATACATTTCCTAAGAAGTCTGCTTTGGAAAAATCACCAAAGGAATTAGAAGAGAGAGAATAAGAAAACCCAGAAAAACTAAAAAGATTTTTCTTCCCCCATTTTTTATTAAAATGCAGTCAACCTTCACAGTGCGAGTGAGTGAGTGTCTACGCTTTCACTAATGGACCATCAGTTTCTCTCAACCTTCTCTCCATAAACGGAGAATATCAAATGAGGGGCTAGGGGTGTCAGAAAAGGGTTGGGAGCCTCAGCTCATGTTGGTGGGCCCTCTGTGCCATGGAGCCTTTGGGGACCTCTGATTTCACATCCCGTCTTGACCCTAAATGGCCTTCTCAACCTTCCCCCTGTCTCTCCTGGTTCCTGCCTCACTGGACTCAACCTCTTGGTGGGCAGCTCCCCAGAGGGCAGCCCCAGCCTAAGAAGCAGGCCTCTTCCCAAGTCCTCAGCCTCACGAGGATAGTGGGTAACACAGTGGGCTCAGGGGGCACTGGGAGATCTCCAAAGGCCTCTGGCGTGTTCACCAATGTCCGCTCACAGGTCTTGCTCGGCACAGGGGGTTCTTCTTAAGAGACGTGACAGGGCACTTGAACCGTGGCAAATGAAAGAGACGGAGGGGCAGGAACAGGGACACCTTGCGAGGAAGACAGGCCTTAGCCTTGTGCCACCCGTATGAGGTTCCCTAAGCAGCCCTCTCTCTCCCACCTTTTCCCAATCCTCGCTCCCCGACCCTCCTAGCACAGCTGGCTCCAGGAGGGATCAATTCGTGGGCCCGGGAGGAGGCCAGGCGAGCACCGGCCGCCTGGAGCTCTGGGCTGGAGCTCAGAGAGCGCGGCGGGGGGCGCAGGCGGG
>NW_012111697.1:1255945-1269682 GCF_000951035.1 Colobus angolensis palliatus
GCCGCAGATGGGGACTCGGGGTGCGGGGCAGGGCTGGAGGAGGGTGCCAGTGTGGAGGCGGCTTCCAGGGGACTCCTGTTTTCCCTTTGTGTCTCTCAGCCCCTGGGCAGGCCTGTTCAGTTTAGGAGGGTGCTTGGGTTGGGCCAGGGACCGGTCCAGGCCAGGCATGGGGTGGGAGGGGCTCCCGCCCTGTCCGGGAGTTTTTCTGTCCAGCTTTCCAGCGCTCTGTGTGGGCGAGAGGAGAAGGAGTTAAATCCCCAACCCACATGGCTCCTTTATTTACTGTGATGAAGGAGGGAGGCCATTATAAGAACTGGGGGTTATTAGGGGACACCCTATGATGTCACCAGTGAGAGCTCTGTAACCTGACAGGTTTGCTGAAGCCACTGAAATGACAAAGTAATCACCCCCAGGCCTCAGGGAGCTCTGAGGCCCGGGCAGGCCCATGCCCCAGCTGTGTGAACCTGGCTCAATGGGAATGTGCCACTGGAGAGCATGGAGGGTGTCGCCTCAGCGCGCCCACCCCAACCTGGGTGCAAGGTCATGTGTGTTGGGCTCTGAGCTGCTGGGTGCTGGCATCCGTGGTGAGCAGGGCGGGGGGACAGGTGCTCCGTGCTCGGGAGCTTTGGCCTGGCTCTGTCCAGGGGGCCTGGGTGTCCTGGGTGGGGGCAGCGGTTCCTGCTTCCTGGCCAGGCGGGATCTGACCCACATCCTGAACCCTGGGAAGTTGGGCTTGCCCCTGGGCTCTGGGCCCATAACCCCCCGCCTGGCCAGAAGCGCCCGGCCGCGGGGCGCCCGGGCGCAGCTGGAGGTCGTCTGTTTGCGCGGGCCCGGTGCGTCCGGGTCCCCCGCGTGGCAGCTCCGCCCCGCGCCCTGACCGACCCCCTCTCCGGCCGCGGTATCCCGGGGTGAAAGAAGGTGAAAGTAAGGGCCAAACCCCATGGAGGTGGGCGCTTGAGGGGTGGCTGGGGAATTTTGCTTTCCTTCTGAAGGTCAGCGTGGCACGGGGGAAGAGGATGGTTCCATCACTAGCTGCGTGCCCTGTAAATGGGGATAAGCAGAACTGCCTTCCCTCCTGCCGCTGCTGCTGCTTCCCCCTTGGAGGGGGAAGCTGGTCAAAGTAGTAGGAGCAGGCCAGGCGCGGTGGCAGGTGCCTGTAATCCCAGCACTTTGGGAGACCAAGGCAGGAGAATCGCTTGAGGCCAGGAGTTTGAGACCAGCCTGAGCAACACAGTGATACCTCATCTCTACAAAAATAAAAAATAAAAAATAAAAAAATCACCAGGCATAGTGGTGCACACCTGTAGTTCCAGCTACTTGGAAGGCTCAGGTGGGAGGATTGCTTGAGCCCAGGAGTTTGAAGCTGCAGTGAGCTATGCACTGCAGCCTGGAAAACAGAGCAGGGAAGGCAGGGAGGTGGGGTTGAGGTGGGTAGGGGCCCTCTTGATGGGCAGTCTTGGGCTATGCTCTGAGCCTTGCCCTATAAGAGGAAGGGGACCAGCGGGCCAGCCTTGGGTTTACCTGTGGTGTCCCTCATGGGCTGCTGCTGGTCCCCAGCAGGCACCTGAGACCCCTGACCCTTTCTTTGTGTCTCCCACAGTGAACATCTTTCTCACTGGGAGGCTCAGCAGTGCGGTTCCTGCCTTAGGTAAGTAAGCACTTTCTCTCCTTCCTCCATTCCTCCGGGCCCTTTTGGGTGAGTGGGCCCTGAGGACAGGCCTTCAGGGTCCTGGCTCCACCCCGAGTTCCTGTGTGCATCTTTTCTACGTCACAAAGGAGCTGTTTGGCTTTGGGCAGGCTTCAACTTCTCTGAGCCTCAGTTTCCTCATCTGTAAAGTGGGTGAAATAACAAGGTCTACTGAAAACCTGGCTCCTAGTATTCCATGAGCCAGTGAGGCAAGCTCTTAGTGCAGTGCCTGGCACATGGTGACTTTATACCACTGGCAAGCTGCCGAGGGTCCCGTGGAATTGACATCTTGTGCTTCACGCAGGCTGTGGGCTTCGTAGGATTTAATTTATAGGGGTATGACTGAGGGATGACACAGGCCCATGCCATGGAAAGAACACTTTATTATTTTTCTTGAGAGGAGGGGACATGCCACGCCATGCAGGGCCACCTGGGAATTACTAGGTTTGGACAAGCAGGAGCCAGGGTGGAAGAAAGGTGTAAGTTAGAGCTGGCATCACAGCTTCACGGGAAAGAAGCGGCAGCCAGGCGCTGTGGCTCATGCCTGTAATCCCAGTACTTTGGGAGGTGGGCGGAGGTGGGCGGATTGAGTGAGTTTAGGAGCTCGAGACCAGCCTGGCTATCATGGCGAAACTCCACCTCTACTAAAACCTAGCTATAATCCCATCTACTCGGGAGGCTGAAGCAGGAGAATCGCTTGAACCTGGGAGGCAGAGGTTGCAGTGAACTAGCTGAGATTGCACCACTGTACTCCAGCCTGGGCAACAGAGCAAGACTCTGTCTCTAAAAAAAAGAAAAGGCAGGGCAGAGTAAACAGTTTAGGATTGGCTGGATTGAGTCATTCTGCTGGGCTTGGGCTATGGGGGTGCCCACTGGTTGCCTGGTAGCTGGTCTGGGGGTGCTTCAGGGCAGGGAAGATACTGGCTTGGTGTGGGAGGTTAGGTAAGAAGGTGGGTAGAGGGCGTGGCCTTGCATCAGCTGCACGTGAAAAGTGAGTTTCAGGCAGCTGACTTGCAAGAGAGAGGTAAACATTTTGGTCAAAAGTACATACAGAATCCGAGAGGACACAGCGAGCACGCCGCCCCCGCCTCTACCTGTTGGCATGGGTCTGTCCAGCCTCTGGCTGTCTTTAAACTCTGGCCTAGTCCCAAGCACAACAAAGGCCATCAAGAGCTAGAGGGGCGGCCAAGCCCATCCATCCTTCACTACTGGAGGTAAGGGGCTGCTGGTTGGCAAGTGGATAAGCCCAGGCCCCCTGGGGCCCTGAGTGCCACCTGGAGAGTCTGAGGGGGGCCTGAGGGAGCCTGTTCTATCATTAACAAGCCCCCATAGGCCTCTGCATCTCTTGCTAATTCCGCCTATATACTGCCATTTCCAACAACCCCTAAAAAGGTATTAAAGTAAGCATAAGTATTTCCATAAAAATGTTAAGTCTGGTTGTGTGTGGTGGCTCACACCTGTAACCCCAGCACTTTGAGAGGCTAAGGCAAGAGAATGCTTGAGCCCTGGAGTTTGAGACCAGCCTGAGCAACATGGTGAGACTCCATCGCTACAAAAAAATCTGAAAATTAGCTGGGCACGTTGGCATGTGCCTGTAGTCTTAGCTACTCGGGAGACTGAGGCAGGATGATTGCTTGAGCCCAGGAGTTTGAGATTGTAGTGGGCTATGACGGCTCCACTGTACTCCAGCCTGGGTGACAGAGCGAGACCCTGTCTGTAGAACAAAAACCAAAACCTGAGGTCAAGGTGCAGCCAGGGAGAACAACGGGGGCCTCTGACTTGTTCCTTGCCTGCTGTTCTGCTCAGTGGGGCAGGAGGTGCCTGGGTTTCTAGTTCTGTGCAGGACCCGGCTTGCTGGAGAAAGGACCTGGAGCTGTCAGGCAGCGGGACCCCTGCTGCTGGCTGTGGTTGAGGAGGAGGCCCAGGGTGCCCAGAAGCTGTGCTCACTGGCTCTTCTGGCAGGCTCGGGCCTCTTTCCCTCTCTCTCTGCCCTGAGCTGTGCTCTTGGGAGCCCAGCCGCCTCTGCTGCTTCGGGCTGGCTGAGGGCCAGGCCTTGCTCAGCGCTGACCTGGCCCCAGCCCTGTCTTCTGTCCTGGTCCCCACAACTGATGGTGGCCCAGTCTCCCATCCCAATTTCCAGGAAAAGGCTTACTGGCCCGGCCTGGGTCAGATGTCTGTGGCCATGGTAGAGAGTCAGGGGAAGGGGGAATGAGGGTGTCACAGCTTATGAATGTGAGCCCCAGGGCACCCTCCTGCTGGTGGGTGTGTCACCCCAAACGCGCATATACCCCACATTTAGAAAAGTGCTTCCCTGAGGACTAGAGCCACTCATGAAGCTTGGGCGAAGAGGACACTGTCCAGGTCCTTAGCTGTCAAGATCTCAGGTCCCAACAGGGTCCTCGTTGCAGCCCCTGGTGCCCTCTGTGATGGGAGCTGCACACCCAGTGCAGAAGGCCATGGGTGGTGGTCTGGGATCCTAGCTGTCCTAGAGTCCACTTCTGACACCTCCAGCGTTACTGACCAGCTGCAGGTGGCCCAAGGTACCCCCCTCCCAGCACGGCTCCATGACTCTGCATTTCCACGGCTTTCCCTGGGATTCCTGCTGCATGGGACCCTGGATTGGGAACCATTGCCCCAGCCCCTTCTCCACCCTCACTAGCCTCAGGTGCTCCAGAGGGTCTGGCAGGGCTGTCTGGGGACCTCACAGGTTTTTTACCCCCCAGCAAACCCCATCCTAAGCCTAGGTGTGTGAGGCTCTGACTGGTCAGAACACCTCTTGCATCTCCCCGGCCTCTGGGCTCAGCCCTGAAGCTACTGTGGCCCCAGCGGGGAGAGCCTGGGCAGGGGCTTCATGCAGTTTGCAGGCAACTGGCAGCTTCCCCGGCAGGTCTGGGATGGGACTCCCAGCTCCCCGTCGTCGGGTTACACCAGGCAGGTTGGCGGGGGTATTGATCAACTTTGGAAATCGGATCTGCAAATTGTACTTCCTCAGGCCTTGCAGTGTCCTCTCGGGAATATTTGATGACTCTTTGGACCAGGAAAGGACACTGGCCTAAAAGTGCCCGGTCATTCCTTCCCTACTTGTGTGGGCCACCATGGCTCCCAGGGCCCAGGCCATCTTCTGCCTGACAGAAGGCAGGTCACCTCCAGCTGAAGCTCAGACAGACCTCTCGACTGCCCCCAACACCCCCCAACCCCTCCCTCTTCCCCATTATCCCGCAAATCATGCAGTCCTCCCATCTGCCCTCACTGCCTGCCCACTGCTACACAGCCCATCATGAACCTCACCTCCACGGGGCCTTCCTGGAGACCCCCCTCCTCACTGGCAGCCCCTGACCCCAGTCCCCTACCACATGCACATCTGCCTCAGGTCAAGCAGGGTCCTTGCCTAGGCTGGGCACGGTGGGGCACACCTGTAGTGTGAGCACTTTGGGGGGCTGAGGTAGAAGGATCACTTGAGCCTGGAATTTGAGGCTGCAGTGAGCTGTGATCACACCACTGCACTGCAGCCTGGGAGACAGAGCTAGACCTTGTCTCAGAAGAAAAAAAAAAAAAAGAGTCCCTGCCTAGAACTTGCAGCTCCCTGCACAGAGCCCAGCCTCCCTCTGGCCCCGCATCCCCTCTGCATGAGGCTGGGCTGCTGCTGCACCCACCGTGATCTCTGCCAACCCACTTTGGAGAAGAGCACACAGTTTAACCAAGTTGCCCTGATGTGGAAATTTCCGGGGAGCCCCCAGGAGCGAGGCTGTTTGGAGGCACCCATTGTCAGGGCTTTGCTGAGAGGCAGAGCGGCTGTGGCAGTTGTCCCTTCCTCTGCTCCTGATGTGGCTGGTGGCCTCCCAAGCCCTGATGAAGGGGCCAGACAGGTCTACGAGGGAGAAGGGTTCTGGCCTAGGTGAGTGGGAAGAGAGAAAGGTGGCAGGTGACCCCTGGCTTTTCCTAGAAAGTATGGGTGAGACACCTGGCCCCCAAGGGCCCCGAGGAGAGGGGCAGGTCTGTGTGTATCCCCTAGGGAAGGCCTCCAGGGCTGGGTAGGAATGGACAGTGCCTTGTCCTGCCCCTATGGAGGACAGGGCACCTCATAGGGTTTTACCCCTCGGCAAAAAGGTGAACATGGGAGGTTCCCAGCCGTGCTGACTCAGAGGCTGACACTTCGGCTTAGCATGTGCTTTAGAGATGCAATGTGGGGGACGTTACCACCCCAGCCTCACTGGGCCTTCCCTTTTGTGGAACCTCCTTTTCGGACCCCTCCAGCAGGAAAGATCTCTTCTTTCGGATTTCCTTCTTCTTTTTTTTTTTTTGGAGAAAAAGTCTTGCTCTGTCACCCAGGCTGGAGTGCAGTGGTATGATCATGGTTCACCACAATCTCCACCTCCTGGGTTCAAGCGATTCTCCTGCCTCAGCCTCCCAAGTAGCTGTGGATCACAGACTCCCACTACCACGCCTGGCTGATTTTTGTACTTTTAGTAGAGACGGGGTTTTCCCATGTTGGTCAGGCTGATCTCAAATTCCTGACCTTAAATGATCCCCCCGCCTCGGCCTCCGAAAGTGCTGAGACGACAGGCGTGAGCCACTGCACCCGGCCTCTTTTGGATTTCTTAACCCTACACCTCCCAAGGAATCCCAGTTCAGACCTCAGGGCTCTGTGAGGTCCTCATGGCCAGTGGCCTCACCCGGCAGAGGGAACCAGGCTGGGGCTGGGGCCACTTTGCATGTTTGGGTGGCTGCACCCCGAGACCCCTCTCTGATAGTTTATCTCCTGCCTTCTCGGGCTGGGAGCAGGGTGTACAGCGCCCTATTTCTGGGGCAGGATCGGAGGCTGGTTGTGGGGGCTGCCTCCCAGGGCCATGTGTGAGTTCCAGGTGGAGAGGCGCTGACTTGCACCTCACTGACCCAGGACTGTCAGGGGTCTGAGGGTGACGCGGTGGTGGCTGGCCTTGCTTTAGGACCAAGAGTTCTGTTCTTATCCTTGATGTTCTCACGAGCTGTTCATGGGGGTTACCGACTCCCTAGTAGTCACTGTCTCGGATCACCTGGGCCTTCATGGTCCCAGTAGGCCCCTGGGGGAAGGGGCTTCAGCTCTCAGCTTATGGCTCCAGCTGCCCAGCAGGTCCTCAGATGGACCCGTCCACTCAGGGGCCCACATCTATGGAGCACCTGCCTGCGTCAGGCACTGTGCAGAGTCCCGGGACACGGCACAGCCCTGCCTGCCTATGTGATGTTCATCCGGTCAGTCCCAACAACAAAAGGGAAATGCTCTGTGGCCCAGGCTGGGAGAAGGGGTGGAGGGCTGGAGCTCTGCGGGAGGCAGCCTGGAGGGTTTCCCTGGGAAGGGACCATGGAGCAGGGGGTGGAAGCTGAGGAGTCTGTGAACGGGATAAGAAGGTGGGGATAGCACCCACCAGGGACCACCAGGGCCTCCAGAGCAAGGTTCCCTCCAATGTGAGAGATCGGAGAGGTCCAGGGGGCTAGGGGTTATGGGAGGGATGAGGCAGAGTGTGGGGCAGGGAAGGGCTGGGGCTGCTGCAGTGAATTGTGGTTTTGTCCTAAGAGCATGGGAGGCAGCCAGAGGGCTCTCCTGCCTGTCCTGCAGCTGGGTCCCAGAGAGTCTTGCTGAGAACCAGAGAGAATTCGGCTTGCAAGGTCATGGTGCCAGGGGCCAGCCACGGGAGAGCAAGGAGGGAGTGTCACTGGGCTCGGGAAAAGCATCGTCCCTTGCCTCTCCGAGCCTCAGTTTCTCCATCTGTAAAATGGACCCTGCCTTCATCTCAGGCTGTTGTGAGAATCAGATGGACCAGTGCAGGGAAGGGTCAGGGAGCTGTGGGGTTGGGAGTGTGGTCAATTGCAGTGACAAGCCACCTGGTCCTGGGAGGGCCAGGGCACAGCAGGGCAGGGCAGGCTCACCATGCTGCCCTGGATGGTTTAGAAGCAGACAGCGTGGAGAATGGATGGATTAAAGTGAGGCCCGTGGAGCTGGGCATGGAGGGCTCCTCATTTGAGCTGGCGGGCATGATGCTCTTTGCTCAACCTGAGCGGTATACGGTTGGCACTCCACAAATGCATGTTGGCTCAGTGCTGCAGTGAGAAGCTGAGGTCCCCAGAGGACTACAGTGATTCCTGACTCTGCCCTCCCTAGCTGTGTGGCCCCAGGCAAGTCGCTGACCCTCTCTGAGCCTGTTTCCTCACCTGGTTCCTAAATCTACCTTTGGTGGCTTCTCACTTGTACTCAGGATAAAGCCCAAATTCTGCTCAGGGTGTCATCAGACCCAGGTGGCTTTTCCAGCCACAGCTGGACTTTGCCACCTCTCTTCAGCCCTGTTGTAGGATCTTCATTCTACCCAGGGGATCTGCGTAAAGTCCATCTGCTCCCACCCCCAGCCTGTGAGTTCCACAGAGCAGGCCTTATTCCCGCCTTACTCAGCCTTACTGAGCCTTACTCAGCATGCCTACCATGCATACTTGGCACATAGTAGGTGAGTGAGCAAAGCCCCAGGGAGGGCAGGCAGGGGGCTGTTGCAGGATGGGCTATGCCGGCCGGGCAGGCCTAGGGGTGTGGAATTTTCCACTGAGCCGAGGCCACGAGGCTACACCTTGGAGGTGCTGGCTGCCAGGAGGGGTTGTTGGTGGGTTTCCTCCCAGCTCTGCCAGAGATGCGGGGACAGGACCTAGGCTCTAGCCCACTGCATAGGGTTGGGGGCTATAGCTGCCCCAAGTCTAGGGGGCCCTACTTGGCCTCCCGTACACACCACCTCCACGAAGTGACAAGTTGTGGCCTTGCCCTTGGCCATGGCCACCCTTGGCTGGGCTAGATCCCCCCATGGGGGAGGGCTGTGCTGAAGCCCCTACCCCCAGCTGCAACCCACTTCCCAACCAAAGATGGGCCGGCCTTTCTCGGCCTCCTCTCCCGACAGCGGCCTGCAGCGGGAAGCTGGAGCAGCACACGGAGCGGCGTGGGGTCATCTACAGCCCGGCCTGGCCCCTCAACTACCCGCCAGGCACCAACTGCAGCTGGTACATCCAGGGCGACCGTGGTGACATGATTACCATCAGGTAGGGGCGCCCGGGGGTGTCGGAAGGAATCGACGTGGGCCCACATGCGTGGGGTGAGTGAGAATGTGTGTGTGTGAGAGCAGGTGTGGAGGGCACACGCCTGAGGGTGTACGTGTGTGTGAGCAGGTGTGGGATCACGTGCATGTGTGTGAGCATATGTGTGAGGTGTGTGTGAGTGCTCATGTGTGAGCAGGTGTGAACAGGTGTGTGGGTGTTTGCATGTGTGTGAGCATTTATGAGTAGGTGTGTGTGCATGCAGATGTGTGCATGTGTGAGACAGGCGTGTGTAGGTATTTGAGGTATGTGGCATGTGCATGCATGTGAGCACATGTAAGTAGGTGTGTGTGCATATGTGAGTGTGTGTCTGTGCATGTATGTGAACACATGTGTACGTGGACAAGCACATGTCGGGGGAGACATAAAGGACACGTGAGAGAGTGCATGTGTGAGCACATGTATGTGCACGAGCCATGCCTGCACAGGTGCAGAGAGCGTGTATGTGTGCATGCATGTGAGATAATGGGTGTAACCATGCGTGAGCCGTAAGCATGCATGTGTACATGTGAAAGCATGCACACAAATGTGTCCAGTGCCCTGGGTCTCCACGGGCCTCTGTGGCGAGGTGCCCAAGCTGGACCTTTTCCAGGTTTGAGCCTCGTTCATGGGGTATGGGGGGTTCTCAGTCACTCAGCCCTGCTAGGAAGGCAGGGCCAGCACACATGCCACTGGGAACACAGCCTGGGACTGGTGGGCATGGTCTGATGTCTCTGAGGTGGCAGAGGTGTCCTCTCTGTCCTGCAGGGGTGGCTGGGGGCCAGGCTGGCACTGAGCCCAGAGCATGGTTTCCACAGGGGGCCTTGGGGAGGGGAGTGAATCAGGCAAAGCCCGGGTGCTCGAGCTGCAGGGACATGCAGAGGGAAAGGGGGCCAGGCAGCGAGCGGTGGTCCTGGCCAGGAGTGGTCATGGGGACATTTGGCTGGGGAGTCACTATAGGTTCCATCTGCCATAGTTTTCCTAAATGCCAGAGCCCAAAAGGCACAACCCCTGACTTACTCCGTAGTTGCAATGCATGAGGATGTGATGGGCATGGGCAGGGTCTGTCCTACGCTCTGTGCCTCAGTTTCCCCAAGGGCTAGGTGGTTCAGGGCCAGTGTATCTGGAGATGACAAGCTGTCAACCTGCTGCAGCCTCGGCCAGCCTCATGGGCACAGTCTCATCCTCACTGCCCATGCCTGGGACTTTGTGCTGGGCCCATCCTAGTGGTCCCAAGGTAGAGGGGTCTGGGCCCTTGGGCCTCTGCCCTTTTGGGGAGGGTGTCAGGACGGGGGGCTCTTGACTTCCTGCTGCACTTTGGCTTCAGGCTGGGGGTGCCGTGTACACTGATGGAGGGAAGGGTAGCCACAGCAGAGCTGGGAATGACCTGTATGGATATCGCAATTCTTCATGGAGCCTCCTGTGCACACCTGGATGGGGACAGTGTGGGGACAGAGTGGCTGGGAGTGGAGGAACCAGGCAATCTGGAACACGAGGAGCGGGGCCGGCCGGCCGGGACGGGGCTGGCTGTCCTGGCCGTGGCTCCAGCCTGACTACTCTCTGCTGGTCCTTGGCCATGGAGGTCCTGCCTACGGCCTCATGTCTGGGTCCTCTCCGCCTCCCCGCAGCTTCCGCAACTTTGACGTGGAGGAGTCCCACCAGTGCTCCCTGGACTGGCTCCTGCTGGGCCCGGCGGCCCCGCCCCGCCAGGAGGCCTTCCGCCTCTGTGGCTCTGCCATCCCGCCTGCCTTCATCTCTGCCCGAGACCACGTCTGGATTTTCTTCCACTCAGACGCCTCCAGCTCCGGCCAGGCCCAGGGCTTCCGTCTGTCTTACATCCGAGGTGATAGTGAGCGCAGGGCAGGCAGGACACCACAGAGCACATGGTGCATGCCAAAAGGCTCCCGGCCCACAGGGGCAGCACCCTCCACAGGGCTCCGGCTCCCTGCAGGATGTCCCCTGACCACCCTGTCAATCTCAGGACAGTGGCAGGACTGGGCATGTGGATGCCTCGGACCTCTCAAGGTCACTGGCCCTACTTGCCAGTCTTGGCTAGTTGTGGGAACTCACCCCTAACCCCAGACTCAGGTCAGGGACTGAGCCCACCCTGGTGCTGGAGAGGTCTCTGCTTCCACGGTGATGGGGAACCACCTGCCCACTTTTGGCCCCAGGCCCCCTGGCCAAAGGGAGGCTCTTCTGTGTCCTGACTGTCCCCTGCTACCTCTCCACCCCACAGGGAAGCTGGGCCAGGCATCCTGCCAGGCAGATGAGTTCCGCTGTGACAATGGCAAGTGCCTGCCCGGCCCGTGGCAGTGCAACACAGTGGATGAGTGTGGAGACGGCTCTGATGAGGGCAACTGCTCGGCGCCGGCCTCGGAGCCTCCAGGCAGCCTGTGTCCCGGGGGGACCTTTCCGTGCAGCGGGGCGCGCTCCACGCGCTGCCTGCCTGTGGAGAGGCGCTGTGACGGCTTGCAGGACTGCGGCGATGGCTCAGATGAGGCGGGCTGCCCCGACCTGGCGTGCGGCAGGCGGCTGGGCAGCTTCTATGGCTCCTTTGCCTCCCCAGACCTGTTCGGCGCGGCCCGTGGGCCCTCGGACCTTCACTGCACATGGCTGGTGGACACGCAGGACTCGCGGCGGGTGCTGCTGCAGCTGGAACTGCGGCTGGGCTACGACGACTACGTGCAGGTATACGAGGGCCTGGGTGAGCGAGGGGACCGCCTGCTGCAGACGCTGTCCTACCGCAGCAACCACCGGCCCGTGAGCCTGGAGGCCGCCCAGGGCCGCCTCACCGTGGCGTACCATGCGCGCGCCCGCAGCGCCGGCCATGGCTTCAACGCCACCTATCAGGTGAAGGGCTATTGCCTTCCCTGGGAGCAGCCGTGCGGGAGCAGCAGTGACAGTGATGGGGGCAGCGCGGGCGACCAGGGCTGCTTCTCGGAACCACAGCGCTGTGACGGCTGGTGGCATTGTGCCAGCGGCCGAGACGAGCAGGGTTGCCCTGCCTGCCCTCCCGATCAGTACCCCTGCGAGGGTGGCAGTGGTCTGTGCTACACGCCTGCCGACCGCTGCAACAACCAGAAAAGCTGCCCCGACGGCGCGGACGAGAAGAACTGCTTCTCCTGCCAGCCCGGCACCTTCCACTGCGGTACCAACCTGTGCATCTTCGAGACGTGGCGCTGTGACGGCCAGGAAGACTGCCAGGACGGCAGCGATGAGCATGGTTGCCTGGCCGCCGTGCCCCGCAAGGTCATCACCGCCGCGCTCATCGGCAGCCTGGTGTGCGGCCTGTTGCTGGTCATCGCGCTGGGCTGCGCCTTCAAGCTCTACTCACTGCGCACGCAGGAGTACAGGTGGGCGCTGTGCCCACAGCCAGGGGACCGGGTTTCTTCATCGCCCAGGCTTGCTGTCCCCGCAGCTGTGGGTTTGCAGATGGGGGCCTGGACCAGCTACGTGGAGGCTGCCCTGTGCACACTGGGGTCCCTACATCTTGGGATGTCTGGGTGGAGGGTGGACCCGGAATCCTGTTGCTGCTGCAGGTCCCGGGCAGCCCAGCCATGTCGCCCCCTGCCCACCGCTTCCAGGGCCTTCGAGACCCAGATGACGCGCCTGGAGGCTGAGTTCGTGCGGCGGGAGGCACCTCCATCCTACGGTCAGCTCATCGCGCAGGGCCTCATTCCACCCGTGGAGGACTTTCCTGTCTACAGTGCCTCCCAGGTGAGCCCCTGGAGGGCGCCAGGCCCCTCTGGGGCCAGGTGGGACAGTGTGCGGAGGAGGCTGGTCCAGCAGTCACAGGAGTGGGAGGCAAGGCCTGGGCAGGGTGACCTGGGGGCCCATGGTCAGGTGTGGGGGTGGACAAGGTGGTCTCTTGGGTCTCAGGTCCCTTGGGGGTGTGCTGACTCCTGCCCCTGAGCAGCCTGGTCGCCCCCTCAGCCGCATCCCCCTGCCCCCACCCTGCCCCACCACTGCCCCTACCCTGCCACCCTGGCCTGCACCCGCTTCTCCATCCAGCCTGGTCTCCAGAGTGAGATGCAGCTCCAGCACTGCTCTTGCTCTGCCCCTGCCCTGCCCTGCCCCCACCCTGCCCCAGCACTGCCCCTACCCTGCCACCCTGGCCTGCACCCGCTTCTCCATCCAGCCTGGTCTCCAGAGTGAGATGCAGCTCCAGCACAGCCCTGACACCTCTGACCCTCCAGGGCTGTGAACCGGTGCCCATTCACACTCCTTCACGGGACCCCCTGGCCCACAGGCAAACCGGGGCCAGAGAGGGCCAAACTGGCTGCAGGGGCATGGCAGACCAGCGGACGTGGCCCTGCGTGGCGCTAGGGACAGCCTCACGGTATAGCCACAGTATAGCCTGTGGGGCTGCACATTAACCACTCTAGCTTACTGTGTGTCACTTACACGTCGTTAAAGCTTAAAAATGATTTCACACACACCCAGCAAGAAGCAGGGTGACGTTGGGGAGGGGCCAGGTGCCTGGGCCTGGCTGAGTAACATCAGAGGGGAGGGCAGGGCCGGAGGAGAGGGCCCAGCTGCAGGGTGTCAGCCTTCTGGATGTGCTAAGGAGCAGCCTCAGGCTCAGCTGGATTTCACGGGCAGGACGGTTATCCATGGGAAGCAGAAATAAGAACCTTGTGACTGTCTTGTGTGCACAGGGCCTCAGGCCTGCTCTGGAGGTGCTGACCCAGGGGCCTCGGGAACCGCGGTGGGCTCCACGCCTCTCACATGCCAGGTCCCTAAGCCACCGTCCCTCTCCTTTCGCATGCCTCCCGCCTTAGCACCGTGCCGGGGCAGTGACCCTCCCCTGCAAGGCTGGGGCCTCCCCGGGTCACAGGGGAGAAGGGCAGGCAGGATGCGGGGAGAAGGGCAGGGAGGATGCTGGGGAGAAGGGCAGGGAGGATGCGGGGAGAAGGGCAGACAGGATGCGGGGAGAAGGGCAGGCAGGATGCGGGGAGAAGGGCAGG
>NW_012111697.1:1269732-1284732 GCF_000951035.1 Colobus angolensis palliatus
ACAGGCCTCTGTGCTGCAGAATCTTCGCACAGCCATGCGGAGACAGATGCGTCGGCACGCCTCCCGCCGGGGGCCCTCCCGCCGCCGCCTCGGCCGCCTCTGGAACCGGCTCTTTCACCGGCCGCGGGTGCCCCGAGGCCAGATCCCACTGCTGACCGCAGCACGCCCCTCACAGACCGTCCTGGGTGAGGGGTTCCTCCAGTCTGCTCCAGGGGCTGCCCCCGACCCCCCAGCACTGCACACGGACACAGGCAGCCCCAGGGTGGCCGGAGATGGGCCCCCCAGTGCCCCAGGCCATGCACCGGAGGTGGGACCTTCAGGGCCACCCTTGCCCTCAGGCCTGCGAGACCCAGAGTGCAGGCCTGTGGACAAGGACAGAAAGGTCTGCAGGGAGCCACTGGCAGACGGTCCAGCTCCTGCGGATGCACCTCGGGAGCCCTGCTCAGTCCAGGACCCGCACCCCCAGGCCTCCACTGCCAGCGGCACCCTGGGCCCCCACTCGCCAGAGCCACTGGGAGTCTGCAGGAGCCCCCCGCCCCCTTGCTCCCCAATGCTGGAGGCCAGCGATGACGAGGCCCTGTTGGTCTGTTGACCACCGGGCTCGCTGGTGACCGCCACAGCCCCGCTTTGTAACCAGGGAATACACAGTCATTTCTACCCTGCCTCTGCGTCCTTTCTTATGGAGAGGCCCTCCGGGGACCCCAGCGGAGGGGCTGGGCCCTCAGCCAGCTGGCTGCACTGGTGGGCACGGTGGGCGGGAGCTCTGGGACTGAACAGTGGGGGAGAAGGGTGAAGCGGTGAGCCCGTCTGCAGGATCCCAGCATATACAAGCACCCTGGGGTCTCACTTCTCTCCCCCAACTTCATTCTGGGAACCCATTTCCAAAGAAGCAGAGGACCAGAGCTTTTTTGCTTCATCTGCCCTGCAATGGCACCAGCTGCCCACAGAACTGGGAGTTGTCATGAGGATGGGGCTGGGCCATGGGGATGCTGGGTCTCATCCGTGGTGACTGTTCTGCCCATGCCTCACCCTCTTCCTGTCCAGCAAGGCCCCTGGAGGACCTGGGTTGGGCAGCTCCTGCCAAGCCCTCAGGCCCCTGACCAGGCAGATGCCCTTTGCCTTCCTTGAGGGTCCAATCTCCTGGGCACTGTGGCAGGGCTGGGGTGTATACCTGGCATACAGGAAGCCCCTGGAGTTCCCTGCAGGCCTCAAAGCCCCCAGGACATGCTGCTGTGTGCTTTCTGGGGACAGAGAAGCTGAGACACCAACAGCAGTGGCCACATCTATTCCATCCTAGCTCAGGGCCTCAGTTTCCCCACCTGTAAGCCAGGGTGAGACTGTGGACTCTGAAGTCCTGACCTTCACTCTGTGGTGGTTTATGAGAAGAAAGACGATCCCAGCTGGGAGCCCCTGAGCTCTCCTGGGTGGCCAAGCTCAGACTGGCATCGAGGAGCCTGGGGGAGGGGTGGACTGAGCTGCTCCCCTCCATGTCCCTTTAGGGCAGGGGGACTCTGGGTGCCATGGTAGGGAGTGCCTGTGTCAAGCAGCAAAGCCCCCTAATGTCGAGAGTCTCCTCCAGGGCCTGTCACGGCGTCTTCCCGGCCAGCAACATGCGTGCACCCACCGAGGTACGCCCCGACCACTCCCATCTGTGCCCATCATGGACTCCCTATAGCACGAGCGAACAGCCAGCCCTGTTTATTTATAGGCTGTTTCAGGAGAAGCTAGCAGGGCAGCGCTAAGACAGGAAACCCAGTCCACATTTCAGGGTTTCCTTAAAACAGGCTTCTAAGAGTCGTATCTTTTTTTTTTTTTTTTTTCCAGAAAAACAAAAACAAAAACAAAAACTTTTTTGCCAAAACGCCTCCTCAATAAACAACATGTAAACAGAAACAGCTGCTTCAGTCTCTACAAACATCTCATTGTGGCTTCAAGGGCTTGTCTGTGGCAGCCAGCAGGGAGGGTGGGCAGGGGCTATTCTCCTCCTCTTCAGGGGCATCCTGGGGGTAGACCACGAAACACAGCTCCTGGCCCCAGCGTGTCACGGACTCTGAGGACAGACAGATGGACCTTGGGGCCTGACCTCTCGGGATAGGGGTGACCCCCAGCTCCAGACACCTCCCCGTGGGCAGGGGTCTTCAGGGAGCTGCTCCGTCGATACACATGGTTCTGGAAACTTTGGGTACATCTTGGGAAGAGACGTGGCGGTGGCTGGGCCCTGTGTTCCCACCTCAGCTGCTGGGACACCCTGCTCTGGGCTGAACCTCTAAGAAGGAGGTCCCGTTTCCAGGCCCCGGCCCTCTGTGCCCAGTGACCTGCGGCTGCCCGGCTCACCTGTGAGTCTGTGCACACACTTTGGTTTGCTTCTCCAGAACACTCCCAGAAAGAAAATGGGCACCCCCGTAAGAATGATGATGACGCCGACCCCACAGACCATAGGCTCTGAGATGAAGCTGAAGACCAGCAGGAAGGCCCAGAAGACCAAGTATGCCACGGGGATGAGAAGGTTCACCTGGGGAAGGGGGAGCAGAAACACCGATGGTGCAGGACCCCCAGCTGTCTGTACCCCTGACCCCTGAGGGTCTGGGGAGTTTTCCTCCCTTCCCTGGGATCTGAGGCCTGAATGGCGATTGCACCCACCTACCCCTCCTCTTGGCGACAGCCCAGTGTGTTTGAGGCCAATTCATGCATCAGGCTGTTGGCCAGTTTTGCTGAGGAGTTTTCAAAGTCTCAGTGGCACCGAGTTCCACACAGCAGTTGTGTGTGGACTTGACGCTTGCACTTGGCCGGAGGTCAGTGATTTTTTGGTGTTTCACATTTCAGGCACCGAGCACTTCTCCACATAAGGATTTATACACACATAGGGGGGCTTTGCTTTTAGCTCAGGCTATGGTCTTCTGTTTTTCTGTGGGCCCATGGAATCCTGGCAGCCTTTGTGACCTTGAACAGTTCCCGTCTCATTTTCTTTAATTTTTTTTTTTTTAGAGACAGGGTCTCCCTCTGTCACCCAGGTTGGAGTGCAGTGGCCCTAGTACCACTCACTGCAGCCTCGACCTCCCGGGCTCAAGCAATCCTCCCGCTTCAGCCTCCCAAGTAGCTGGGACCACAGGTGCGCACCACCACACCAGGCTAATCCTTTTATTTTTAATTTTTTGCAGAGAGGAAGTCTCACTATGTTGCCCAGGCTGGTCTGAAACTCCTAGGCTCCAGCAATCCTCCCACCTCGGCCTCCCAAAGTGCTGGGATAGGCATGAGCCCCTGCACCCAGTCCTGAGCCTCATTTTCCCCATCTGTACACTGGGAGCATTCACAGCTCTGTCCTCATGGGGCTGCTATGAGGAGTGGATGCCTCAGTGCACAGAGAGCCCTGAGCAGGGCCCAACACTCCACAAAAGCTGGCACCTCCCATCCCACCTGCCCCTGGTGCCCACTGTGGATACAGGGGTGGCTCTAGCAGCACCCAGCATGGGGGCCAGCCGTCCCAGGGCCTCACCTTGATGGGCCTGTGGAGCGCAGGCCGCCTCCAGCGCAGCAGCAGCAGGCCCAGGATGGTGACGCCGTAGCAGAGGTAGTTGATGAAGGACACGTAGTTGATAAGCGTGTACGTGTCGCCCACGAGCATGATGATGGCTGTGGCCCCGCACTGGGAGAGGACCTGGGGCTGACGGCCGGCCCCTAGCCTGCCTCCTGTCGCCCCTGCAGGATGAGCCCTGGCCCCACCCCACACCCCCACCCCGGAATGGCTCACCCCTGCCATTACCCGGAAGGTCCTGCATTGCTGGGTAGCCCTGCCTCCACACCCTGCCTAGCCCAGGTCCCCCAACTTACACAGACGAGGAGGGCGGGGATGGGGGTGCAGTGTCTGACGTGGATCATGGCCAGCAGGCTGGGCAGGTGCCCCTCTCGGGCTCCAGAGAAGCATAGCCTAGTGTTGGGGTCAGAGGTGGGCACCGGACACTTCCTGGGTCTCAGCTCTGGACCTGATGTCCCTCTTAAGCTGTCGCCTCTGACCTCCCGCTCCGGGCCCAGCAGCCCCACCGGGCAGTTCTTCACCTTGTTCAACCTGCCTCCCTCTTGCTTTCTTTGCCTCCCAGTTGTGATCAGATACTTGTTACCGGTGGGATCATCACCCCAGCTTCAGGCGGACCCCTCCCCCTGACAGGTTTCCCTTCCTCTGGCCCCCCCGCATGACTTGCGCACACCTGTGCCCCAACCTTCCCTCCCCATGCCCACGTCTCCCCAGTGCAGTCACCTGGAGTAGGTAAACAGGTAGCCATTGATCCCTCCGAAGGTTGACAGAGCCACGGAGACGGGCATGGCCCAAGAAAAGTAGCCCAGCAGCTTCTCTCCGAAGGTCTGGGTGGGCACAGGAGAGAGGCTGTGTGTGAGGCCGGGGCAGGGGCCTGGGCAGGAGCCAGGGACCGAGCAAGGGCCCACTCACCACAGCCACCGCATTGGAGGAGAGCAGCTCCTGGGGGGACATGGCTGTGAAGTAGGCGATGTTGGTGAAGGTGTACACAAAGGTCACCAGTGGGATGGAGATGAAGATGGCGCGAGGGAGGTTCCTGGGGACAGGCAGTGGAGTGTGTCAGCGTCACCTCCTGAGGGTGCAGGACCCCGGAGACCCAGCCACAGGAGCGGCTCAGAGTCTCCATCTCTTGTGTCTGCTGGGGGTGTTGGGACAGGAAAGGGGGCAGCATTGCTGCATGAGACAAGGGGACCCTATGTCTGCCCTGCCCATCCCCACCTGGACACAGGCTGGTAGGATGGGAGATGGGGAAGGGGCCCCATCACATCCTGAGGACACGGTCTGATGTCTGTGCAGAAAGACAAAATTGCATACAGCCAAAATCAGCCTGGAAAATTCCCCAAAATGGCCCCAGGGCCCAGTCCATAGACCCAGAGTCTTCCTGGAACTCTCCAGTCCCAGCTTGCTCAGCTGCAAAGGTTCACTGTCGAGATCCCTGGCTGAGCATCAGACACAGTCATTGGCTTCATTCGTAGGGACCATATTGTGTGCATATGCATAATTTTAGGCCAAATGCAAATCTCTGGATCTATTTACAGCAGGATGATGATATTCAGCCTTTCTGAGGCCCTGCAAGGGGCTGTGATGTGTCCATAGCCAGAGAAAACAGGGCCAGGCTAGAATGCAAGCCCCCCGGCTACCTTTCCAGGGCCATTTTTGCAGGGGCAACAGGCGTGGGCCACCGAGGGCCAGCCTGAGCCTCGGGTGGCAGTGGGGCTGAGCGGAGAGACTGCCTCTCCCACCAGAGGGCCTGGCTGCTTCCCAGGGCCTGTTTGGGGGCCCCACTCACTTTCGGGCATCAACCATCTCCTCAGTGACATAGTTGAGGAAGTTCCAGCCACTGAAGGCGAAGGAGCCTTGGAGGAAGGCCAGGGCCAGGTGTCCCACGGAGGGCGTCATCCAGAAAGCAAAGGCATTGCTGGGCCTCAGCTCCTCGAAGTGTCCTGGAGGCCCAGAAGTCGGGGGTCAGCACTATCTCCCCAGCCCGGCCCTCACCCCCACTCGGCCCTACCTTGGAAGATCTGGAGAAGGCCCATGCCGATGATGAGCGACAAGGCCAGCAGCTTCCCGCCTGTGAACATGTCCTGGATGCGTGTGGCCCAGCGCACGCTGGAGCTATTCACCCACGTCAGGAGCACTGCGGAGGGAAGTGGGGGTGGGCGCTGAGGCCAGGACCTTTTACACTGGACCATGGCCAAGTCCAGCCCAGGTGGCCTGAGAGTGGCATCCCCTCCAGCAGCTGGAATGCAAGAACCCCAGATCCAAAGGGAAATCTCACCCCTCTGTCCTCCCGCTCAGGACAGGGTGGGGCCAGGCAGGCGGCTGATCTGGGGACAGCAGCCCAAGGGGGACGCTTACTCAGGCAGGCCATGGACAGCACCCGGGAGGCTGTGGCAGGGGGGATGCAGTTGGGGAACACGGGCTGCAGCACGTAGTTGGAGAAAGTCATGGAGATGACAGCCAGGCTGGTGGGGTACATGATGAGGAAGGCGCTCCAGAGCAGCAGAAAGCTGGAAGGAGCGGGGGCGGGAGTGGCTCAGGCGGCCCAGAGCCCTTCCCAGCCAAACCAGCCCCGATGTGTGCAGCAGGGCTGCCCTGGGCCCGGCACCAGGGGGCTGGCGAGGCTGCCAGAGGCTGGCACCAGTCCAGGGAGGGAGGGTTGACCTTGTTGAGGTCTTGTGGCTGCATTGATAGACTGTTTTAACAGAGAAGATATTACACATACTTAAATATTGACAGGGTTGCTGTGGGGCAGGTGCTGGGAACAACATGGGCACCAAACACTCGCTTTTCTTTTCTTTTTTTTTTTTGAGACAGAGTCTCGCTCTGTTGCCCAGGCTGGAGTGCAGTGGCACGATCTCGGCTCATTGCAACCTCCGCCTCCCGGGTTCACGTCATTCTCCTGCCTCAGCCTCAGTGGGACCACAGGCGCCCGCCACCATGCCCAGCTAATATTTTTGTATTTTTAGTAGAGGCGGGGTTTCACCATGTTAGCCAGGATGGTCTCGATCTCCTGACCTCGTGAGCCACCTGCCTTGGCCTCCCAAAGTGCTGGGATTACAGGCATGAGCCACTGCGCCCAGCCACCAAACACTTTTCTAATGACAACTAGGCTCCCCATTGGACGCAGGCTGTTTCCTGAGCCAGGGTCTCTGTCCCCAGACCTCTCAGCTTCAGCCCTGGCTCTCACAGAGTATTGTGGCTGAAGATGGGTGACTCCGAGCTGTGTCCCTCTGAGGGAAACCTATGGGGTGCAGAGACTAGACCTCACCAAGAGCCCTGGCTGGGGGTGGAGAGTGATGGATGCCCCTTCTACCTAAATCTTGCCTCTGCAGGGCACCCAGGCTGTGAGTCTGACATGTTCTCAGGGGCTCTCCTGTACTCAGGGGCAGGTCTGCCCTTGGGGGTGGTCCTAGCCCCTGGCCAGCCCTCCAGGGAGAGGACTGCTTCATCAGGGACATCAGCCATCTCTGGATCACCTGCCCCTTGCTCTGCACAACCATCCCCACTTGGCTTCTGGGACATCCTAGCTCCATGGCCCTCCTCCCCTGCCAGGCATCCCCTCTGCCCACCCGTGCATGTTCCGTGCCTGGGGATGAGGTCCTGGCCCTCTTCTCTCTCCCGAATGTCCTCTCCAGGCCTGAAGCACGATTATTCTGCTTTCTTGGGTCCCAGCCCCTTTGAGGACCCTCTCCCCAGAGGAGAGTGCCAGAGATGCACCCAGAGTGGCATGCAAGCCCTGGCAGGTCCCCCCATGCAAGGCTGCCCAGTTAAGGACCCCTGGCTCATATCCCTCAGAACCAAACTTTGTAAATTTCAGCCCAGACTTTTCCTCTGAGCTCCAGACCATCCAGGAGACTCTCAGTAGGGAAGCGGGTGCCACTCCGGCTGCACCGACCTCTCCCAAGCTGACTGTACCGTCCTCTCGAATCAGGCTCCTAAATGATTTTAGAATCTGCCTGTACCTTTGCAGCTCTTGCCACAACGCAGCTGAACAAATACAACAGCTTCAATCTCCCGATGCTCTCCAAGCCCCGGTGAGTGCGGTAAACCCAACCTGACCTCACCTCTAGCTACAGCAGACTCCCTGCGCTCGTCTGGGCCACCACACCCTCTGTTCACATTTCTCCCGTCCTGGGATGCTTTCCTCACTGGTCAGCTAGGCCAGGCGGGGAAAATCCTCTTCCTCCAAGCCTCAGGGCAAGCATTGCTTTCCTGGGAGTTCTCCCTAGGTGGCGCACACCATTCTCTTTGCTGTGTGGCTGCTGCCTCTTGTACACACTCTCAAAGCAAGGCTCCTCCAGGCCTTAATCCCATTTAAAGGGCTGCTTCCTTTCTGTTCTGTGAGCAGCTTGAGTACAGTGACAGACCTTTCTATCACTGCCTCTCCACCCCCAGGCTCACAGTAGGTGCTCAGCAAATGTTCCCTGGTGAATGAAGGAAGGACAGCAGGGTGCTATGGAAAGGAGACCTCTGGCCGGGCACCGAGGCTCACTCTTGTAATCCTAGCACTTGGGAGGCTGAGGTGGGTGGATCACCTGAGGTCAGGAGTTCAAGACCAGCCTGGCCAACATGGTGAAACCCTGTCTCTACTAAAAACACAAAAAAATTAGCCAGGCACGGTGGCGGGCGCCTATAATCCCAGCTACTCGGGAGGCTGAGGCAGGAGAATCACTTGAACTCGGAAGGCAGAGGTTGCAGTGAGCTGAGATCATGTCACTGCACTCCAGCCTGGGCAACAGAGCAAGACTCTGTCTCAAAAAAAGGGGGCACTTCATGCAGGGTATATGATAAGAATATCACACTTCCCTCCTTGCTCCTCATGCAACATATGGGTTTACCAAATTGAGGCCCCTCCTCGCCTGGGCACTCATATTACCTAGGGGTTTCAGACAGTAAGCATCCCCCCTCCTTGAGTACAAGGCAGGGGGTGGGGTTCAGAGGGACCTCTATTTAAAAGGAGATCCAGAGATGCCCAGAGGCCTATAGGACTGCCCAACACACATCAGTAGGGTGGGGTGGGCCTCAGTTCCACCTGCCCTGGCCTCAGAAGGCTGTGCAGCACCCCCACACCTTCTCTCCATCCACCCCCACGACCTACCTAGGAAGCCGGAAGCAGGAGTGGAAACGAACACCAGGGCTCATTTGGCCATCCCGTTTCTGAGAGGGTGTGCCCCTACCCGCTGGTGCCCCACACTCACCCAGCCAGGCCCCCGAAGATCTCTGTGACGTAGGCGTAGTCCCCGCCGGACTTGGGGATGGTGACTCCCAGCTCTGCATAGCAGAGGGAGCCCAGAGCTGTCACGCCCCCACCCAGGACCCAGACGAACAGGGCCAGACCTACGGAGCCCGAGTGCTCCAGGACCCCCTTGGGCGAGATGAAGATGCCCGAGCCGATGATGTTCCCTGTTGGGGGAGAGATGGGGAGGCATCAGGCCTGGGGTCCCTTTCACAGCCTGGCCTTCTGTGTGGGGATCTGCCTGCTGCCAGGAGGGAGAGAGCCCAGGGTGCTTCCTGGAGGAGGAGGAGGCAGGAAGTGGGCTGGAGGTATAGAATGCCACTGGCCCCCAAGCCCAGCAAGTGCCATTCTGGGCTTATTATCTGCCCCTTCCTCAGTCCCTGACATGGGAAATGGCACCTCATCCAGCTGGCCAGGCCCCTCTGCCAGAGACGGTCCCTGTCTGACTTCCTCAGCCCTCCATTGCCCCTGTGAGGCGGGGCCGGCAAAGTGAGGAGGCTGAACTACCTGAGTGACGGCAGACGGTGGCTCTTCAGGCACCCCACAAGGCTCATGCTCAACCCTCACGTCTACTCAGAGCCCCAGGCGTATCAGCCTGCAGCCACTTGTCCTGCCTCCAGCCCGCTGGCCAGAGCGGGCCCCTAACAGAGGACTTCAACCACTCTCCTGCCGCTTTCCCACCGGCCAAAGTCCAAACTCATGGAGTGGCTCAGGAAGTAGCATCTCCTCCATGAAGCCCTCTTTGACCACATCAGGTTTGGGCTTCTCTTCCTACTTCAGTTTCCTCTCCTCTCCTCTCTCCTTTCTTTCCTTTTCTTCCCTTCACTTCCTGGATTGAAGCAATTCTGCTGCCTCAGCCTCTCCCAAGTAGTAGGATTACAGGCGTGAGCCACCACGCCTGGCTAATATTTTTTGTATTTTTTTTAGTAGAGACGGGGTTTCACTATGTTGATCAGGCTGGTCTCAAACTCCTAACCTCAAGTGATCCACCCGCCTCGGCCTCCCAAAGTGCTGGGATTGTAGGTGTGAACCACTGTGCCTGGCCTTCTTTCTTTCATTCAGACAGTGTCTCGCTCTGCCACCCTGGCTGGGTGCAGTGGTGTGATCACAGCTCACTGCAGCCTGGGACTCCTGGGTTCAAGAGATTCTCCCACCTCAGTCTCCCTACTAGCTGGGACTCCAGGTGTATTACCACATCCAGCCTTTTTTTTTTTTTTACTTTTTGTAGAGACAGGATCTCATTATATTGCCCAGGCTGGTCTCCAACTCCTGGGCTCAAGTGGCCCTCCCTGCTTGACTTCCCAAAGTGCTAGAATTACGGGTGAGTGCCACCACACCTGGCTAATTAAAAAAACCCGTAGAGTTGAGGGGTTCTGCTATGTTGCCGAGGCTGGTCTCGAACTCCTGGGCTCAATCGACTACCCACTTCGGCCTCCCAGAGTGCAGGGATTACAGGCGAGAGCCACCGTGCCTGGCCCCTCTGCTTTCTGACATGATGAGAAACGTTCAGAGGGGCCAGCTGTGGTCTGCAGAACGGGTTCCCAGGATGAGCAAGACTCGGAGTGCCTGCTGAGCCCTGAGCTCCGCAAAGAGGGACAATGTTCTGGGTTATATGGATCTCACCATCTGTGCACATGAATCAGGTAACCTCACTGGAGATCTGCACTAGGGCCTGTCCAAGAAGAAATAAACCCAGCACCTCAGGCCCTATGAACAAACAGCCCTGGTAGGACCTGCGGCTCGGCCTCTGCAGTAGCCACACCAGACCAGGTCCTGAGAGGACGGGTCCATCTCCTTCAGAGCGGAGCCCGCCTCCTCCACCTGCCGGGCCCACAGGGGGCTGGATAAGGACACGGTTGTAGCCGCCAATTTGTATTCACTCCTTGTCCACGGTGCTCCCCCACTGCCCACCCCCCACCCTGGCCGACACAGATTTCCAGTCTGGACAGCTACGACGCCCCACTCGGTTTTCCGGTCACATCCCAGGAGCCCTAAATACATCCAGATAAGGATGAACTAATTCCTGTGCCTCAACCCCCAGAGGTAAGCTGTACCCTTAGTCTACTTCTCAGGGGAGAGAAGTGCCTCCCTCATCTGGCAGAGGGGTCCGGGCCTGGGTGGGCTGTAAGGTTTCTAAAGAGCCTTTGAGTTCCCTCCATCCGGCAGCAGGGCCTCTGTTCTCAGGACCTGGCGGAGTGGGATTTGCCGAAAGCCAGGGAGGTTGGAAGCCAGCGGGGGCTGGGTGGCCTTGGAAGGAGCTGAGCATGTTCACGCTGGGAGCATCCCAGGCCCTGAGCCACCCACCCTGCAGAGAGCCCACCATGCTTCTGCTTGGCAGGGCCTCCTGGGTGGAGCTCCGGGGGAAGCCATATCTGGCACCCAATCTTCCAGGGCCATATCACTAGCCTTGTGCCCAGTGGCTGAAGACTCGGATACTGGGCTCGCCAGGGGTGGGGAGGCCACTATTGTTTTGAACACGTGGCCTCAGGCCACAGTTCAGGACTTCCTTCCTTGTGACTCAAAGGACCACAGGCCTTAGCCAGTGTCTCTGAGGTCCTCAGGGGTTTCTCCCTCTGGGCCTAGACCACTCGCAGCACCTCCCCCAGGAGCATGTTTGAAGGTGGCAGAAAATCGCATCATGCACCCCCCACACTGGCTGCTCCCGGCACCATGAAGGGTGGGTGGGGCACCGCATGGAGCAACTGGGGCTGCGGGCTTGGGCATGGAGGAGGGAGGGGGCTGTGGACAGGGATGGGGGCCTCCAACGCTCCAATGATTATAGGAAGGGTGTGGGAGGGACTGGTGGATTTCTTTCTTTCTTTCTTTCTTTCTTTTTTTTTTTTTAGTAGAGATGGGGTTTTGCCATGTTGACCGGGCTGGTCTTGAACTCCTGACCTCAAGTGATCCACCCACCTTGGCCTCCCAAAGTTCTGGGATTACAGGCTTGAGCCACCATGCCTGGCCAGATCAGTGGAGCTGGAAGGGGGCTGCCGGGGTTCCTCCCAGTGGTGCGGGAGGGTCTCCCTTCCCAGACTCCGTATTTCAGCCAAGCAGATCTACCTGATTCTGGAAGCAGCAATGAAGAGGCCCAGCCCTTGCGGGAACCTGGTTTAAAGGGGCAGGAACTCAGAGTGGAACAGGATGAGGGGGCGTGGGATGGGCCTGGAGATACCACTGAGCCCCTGTTGGGTGTCTGACCCATGGCTGACCAGAGACATGCGGGTTCTGAGGCCTCTACATTCTTGTCCACCCAGTGGGATAACAGCTCAGTGGTCCCTGCAGGTCCTCCAGGGGCCAGAGCTCCGGGCAGGTAGGCGAGGAAGTGAGTGTCCCCCAAGTCGTCCTTCCCAGAGTCTCCACCACCCGCCCCTCTTCCTTGAGCCTTCGCTGGGTAGCTTTTATCACATTAAGATGTTTGGCCTGATGGGGCTTACTCGGCTTCTTGGAGGAACGAAGAAAGGGCCATTGTTCCCCGTGGCCACTGTGGTGCGCGCTGACCTATTTCTGGAGGCAGCGGCAGACCACGGAGGTCACAGGGGCGGCCCGTGGAGGTCAAGTTGCAGAGCGAGCCACCTCCCGTGGTGTGTGTGGGGAATGTGCAGTCTGATTTGGGGAGGGGGCAGGGAGGGCCTGTCGGGCCAGGACACTGGCACCAGTCCTCATGCCTTGAAGCACATTCCGGACCCGACAGTGTCACTCAGGCTAGTACTGCCCTTCTGAGCCCCAGTTTCCCCATTTGCCAGGTGGGGCCACTGGGCTAGGGGGCAGCAGAGGGCTAGTCCAACCCTGACTTCAGCAGGGAGGATGCACCCTGCATGTCTGTGCTGGGCCAAGGAAACAGTCTGCTCAGGGGCCCTGTCCCCCGCTGTGGTAGGCCTCTCCCCAGCTCACTGGTCTCCCTGAAGCAACAGCACCTCCAGGAAGCTCTCCCTGACCAGCCACCTTGGCCCCTGCAATCTGGACATCGCCCCACAACCGTGGTACCTGGATGATGGCTGGAAAGGGATTCTTTTATTTGATGCAGGCATTCTCTTGATCCTGTCTGGCACATCAGAGGCCATGGAAAGTGCTTTTGGATCTCACTGCGCACTGCCATCTGCCTTGGAGACCCCCTAGGCAGCCCCATCTTTCCTCTGAGACCTGAGTCACCTGGGACCCCAACACCACGGGGTGACCAGCTGTGGCCTGGGTGAAGCCTACCCCGCCAAGCGCACGGGTGTCCTCACGTCCTCACAGCAGGCCTGTGGCAGGTACCTTTCCGGGATGACGGCTGTGACCTCTGAGGTCTGGGCAACACCCCAAGGAGGTGAGTGGGGACATCCAGGATGTGCCTGGAACTGCCACTTGGCCAGCACCCGCCTCCAGCCTAACCCACTTTCCTTTGGAGACAGGAGATGAGTGGAAGTGTGCAGCCCTCTCCGGCTCGTTCAGCCCAGCCAGTCCAGCCAAGCAAACCTCGCCCAGGACCCTGTCTCCCGGCTGAGGCTTCTCACTGTCACCAGTGAGTTCCACGTTGCCAAATGCAACAGTCGAGCCCTAGGCCACGTTACTGACTCATCAGCAACATGTGGCAAGTGGATTCCTTCCTCCTCACTCGGCCTCCTGGCCTCCCCCCAGCCTTACCGGCTTCTCCTTTTCAGAATCCCTTCTCTTGCTTGACTTCTAGACACTGGGTGCCCAGGGCTCAGTCCTAGGGCTTCTTCTTTTTTCTTTCTATGCTTTCTTGATAGATAGATAGATAGATAGATAGATAGATAGATAGATAGATAGACCTCGTCTATTACCTTGACTTCTGCTGGCAACTCCTAGATTTCTATCCCTAGCATAGACCGCTCTGCTAAATGAAATCTGTGTGTGCAACGAACCACTCAGCAGCGGACATCACAGACTTCCCATGTTCAAAATGGAATTCCCGACTTTCACCTCCTCGCCCCCAAAGTGCTCCTCTCAGTCTTCCCTGATCAATAAATGGCAAAACATCCTCCCAATTGCTCGGACCACAACCTTGAGTCACCCATGATTCCTCTCTTTCTCCCCCAGGACATCCATTCCATCACAAATCCTTTGGCTGTCATCTTCCAAACTCATCCAGAATGGAACCTCCTCTGACACCACCATGGCCACCGCCCGGCCCTGAGCCACTGTGGTCTCTTGCCCGGGGAGACCCAGGTAGCCTTCTGAATGGCCTTCCTCCTCCTCCCACTTATTCCCCCACTGCCTCTTCTCCACAGTGAGTCCTGTTTAGCCCCATTCCATCACCCCTCTGCTCAAAGCCCAGAGTTCCTGCCTCACAGAGAACAAAAGGCAATGCCCTTAACATAGCTTGCAATGCCCTGCTCACACTGAACCCCACCCCAGATCTCAGCTCATTTCCAACCTGAAATCCCACACCCTGGCTCTCTGCATCTTCCTTCCTGGCTTGACTGTCTGGTCTTAGCACTTAACAAGACACGCATTCAGCTTGTTCATCTTGTTTGCGTGACTCCCACACCGGGATGTCAGCTCCAGAAGATGGATTTTGTCTGTCTTGACCCCCATGGTGTCTCTGGCACATAAGCCAGTGCCTGACACCATTCAGTATGTAGTGGTTGAATAGATGGATGAGTGTGCCCAGGACTGGCAGGCCCCCGAAATTATAGTTGGGGCTTCCCTTGGAGTCCCGGAGCACACTGAGGGTATCTGACCCCAGGGCAGGTTGCCACAGTTTCCTTACCTGTTAATGGGACTGTGGTGGGGAACAGGCAAGCCCTGCACAGTTCCCAGTGCCCAGTTCCCAGTGCCCCGGTGAAGAGGGGCTGGGGATGTGCAGAGGTCCACCCCCCTGGGAAGCCCAGCCACCTGCAGCCCTGGAGACCAGGGAGGGTCCTGGCTGAGGCTGGGTGAGCAGGGATTGGTTCCTGAGGAGATGAGGTTCATGACGTCAACTCCTGAGTCCCTGAACACACACCTGGCCCACAAACCCCTGCAGGAGCTGGACTCTAAAGTCAAGGAGAGAGCAGAGGAAGGGCCTGGTCAGCAGACCCAGGGGGGACTCCCACTTTGGAGGACCTGGGTGTGTTCCTTGGGTTGTGGATCCTGCGAGGGAGCTGGCCGAGGTTCCTGGGTCAGTATGAGAGGTCCTATGAGTCCAGCCGCCGAGGGGGAGGCAGACTTCCCTGGCCGTCTGTTTGTTTCTCCACCCGTAGTGGAGTAGGATAGGAGCTCAGTGAAGCCTAGTTGGACAAACTCCCAG
>NW_012111697.1:1286766-1288543 GCF_000951035.1 Colobus angolensis palliatus
CACCACCACCACCACCACCATCACCACCACCACCACCACCACTGCCGTCACCACCACCACCACCACCACCATTACCACCAGGACCCCCTTCTGGGAAGAGAGGAGCCAGGCAGCCTCCCTGTGGCCTGGGGAGAATGGGATGTGGGGAGGGGACAGAGTAGGAAGACAGGTCAAGGATGCTGGGCTTAGCTGAGGAGCCCAGGCAGAGCTGTGTCTCCCTGCACCTGCCTGGCGCTGTAGCTGCCTCTAGGCATGGTCTCAATCCTATGACCCGCTCATGGTGTGAGCTTCCCCTTCCCTGGAGGACAGTTCCTGGAGGGGGTATGGGCCAAGAAAAAGCTCTAACCAGCACCCTGGCCAAATCCCTGGAACCAGCCCTTCCTTCCAGCAGACCGTCTGTCAGGCAGGGGCATCCTGGGCCAAGAAGCTCCCAGGGCCAGGTCTGGACCAGGTTCTAGGAGGCAGCATTCTAAGGGGAGGCGGTGAGATGGTGGAGTGACCTGGCCAGGGGCTGTGTTCAGGGGCGACTCTGGATGGGAAGAGCCGCTAATGTGGGGGTGGGAGAGGACAAGGTGAAGACACTGGGTCTGCCCTACTAAGCCCCCAAACTTTCTCCATCTCCAGGGGTCTGAGGGTGGGAGGACAGTGAAGACACAAGTGGCTCTCACTGGCAGGGGACCGGGAAGACTGGTTGGCAGTAAGGTGAGAACAGTCGAGACCCCAGTTACTCATCCCCCCAAACCATCTCTCCTGTCCCTCCCTGGAGGAGCTCAGAGGCACCCTGTGTAGACAAAGAAATAAGTCTGGAGTAGTCAGTATCCATGATTCGGGACAGAGAGTGGAAAAATACCACTGCCATTCCCATGACCCCTGAGCTCTCTGCCTACCCAGAAACCCCTATGTGGGGGCAGGAGGACATGGACCCATTCTCAGGCGGGGACTTTGGACCCATTCTCAGAGGGAGACTTTGGAGTCCAGGGCCTCCAGACCAGGCCAGTGCCCAGTGCCCACCAGGATCCCAGCCCAGGGAGCAGCTGGCCTTCTGCAGGCTGGGTCTGCCCACTGCTGCCCTCTTCCCCCAATTGCTGGCTAACCCGCCCCCTCTCCTGGGCCCTGCTGCCAAACCCTGCAGTCATTGCATGCTCTGAACATCCGTCCTCACTGCGCCGGCTGCGAGCTTGTTCACTCTACTCACAGGCCCTCCTGCTTTCCAAGAATAAGTCACTGCACTGCGTGGCACCTGGACCCTGCCCACAGTAGGTACTCAGACTGACCCACAGTCCAGAACTTGGGGAGCTCAGCCTGCCGCAGCCTGACCAGCCCCTAAACTGGTCAAGTTCCTGCGCTAATTGCAGGACTGCGGTCATGGCCATTTCACAGATGAGGAAACTGAGGGTAACTGCCTTGTAAAAGCCCCGCAGCAAAATCGAGTCAGGAGGAAAAGTCCAGCGGTGGACGGACCCAAAACTCCCCCAGGTGCAGGCGGCAGGGAGGTGGGAACACGGAGCTTTGGCACCCTGGGCCAGCAGCCCCTGCCCTCCCAGCAGTCATAGCGCTCTCTGAGGCCAGACCGCAGGTGCCCCAGGCAGACCCGTCCGAGTCCCCGGAGAGGGGGCGCCCCTCGTTCGGCCTCCGCCCGGCACCCTCCCACCTGGGTCCCGCTCACCGATGATGATGGTGCAGGCGCTCAGCAGCCCGATCTCCTTCTTGAGCGCCACTCGCTCCGAGGCGCCGGGGACGGGGCCTGGGACCCGGGAGGGCGAGGGCGCAGGGCTGG
>NW_012111697.1:1289723-1307696 GCF_000951035.1 Colobus angolensis palliatus
CTGGCACGGTGCGGCCGGCGGCGGAACAGCCTTTGTTTCTTCCTGGCGGCCGCCGCGACGCGCCGTCCCCTGCATGTGGATGAGGCCGCGCCGGGCGCCCCGTCCTTTCCCCCAGTGGCTGCCTCTGGGTTTGCTGAGGCCCTGCCAGGGGTCCGACGGCCGCAGGGTGGACCCGGGTGGGAAGGGGCGGGGGCGGGTCCCCGGCAGGGGCGGAGCGTGGAGGTGGGAGCGGGGCGGGGCCGGCGTTTGCAGACGTACGGGAGCTTCGAAGTCGGGGGCGGGGACTTGGGGTAGGAGTAGGAGCGGGAGGATCCATGGTGGACATGCTGGGGGGACGCGGAGGGGCAGGCCACCCGGCGAAGCTGCATCCCTCTCGCTTCTGTCGTCGGAGTCCGGCATTCTTGGCGCCCTCCACCTCCAGCCCCAGAGACCATTCAGAGACCGAATCTCTTAAAGGAGCCTCGCGCAGGGTGGGGGCAGCCCTGGCTCCGGAGACCCCTGATTGTCGCGGGTGTTAGGGGCCAGGGGCCTCGACCTTCTGGTTTGACTCTCCCCAGCCCCTCAGTTGCCCTTGCAACTCTAGGGTCTGCTGGGAGAGGGTCTAGCCAGGGCTGGTGCAGTCAGGGGCAGCTTGCCAAGGGGCAGGGGCTGGCGCAAGCCTCGCAGCTCTGAAGCCTGTGGTTTTCGAGGGTGTCTCTCTGGGACCTGGAATGTGGAGTATGGGTTTGTGGGGGAAAGGTCAGCCTACGGCTTTGCACAGGATGGAGTTTCTATGTTGTCGGCCAGGCTCCATAGCTCAGGAGGTCCTTTTCGTGGAATTGAACTAGAACCTGCAAACTTCAATGGGAACAAAAGGTAGGATTGGTTTACCATCCAAAAACCAGTCAGCATGATTCTCCACATTAATAGAGAGAAAAAAGGAAAACCTCAACAGATGCAAAAAGCAGTCATCCGTGATTTAAACAAACAAAAGAACTCTTAGCAAATAGAAATGGAAGAGAACCTCCTTAATCTGATAAAAGTATCTATCTAAAAACAAATCTCCAAGAAACCAAGAAACAAACAAAAACCCTACAGCTGACATCATGTTTAATGGTGAAAATCTGAATGCTTTTCTACTGAGATTGCAAATGAGAAGGGATGTTGGCACTCATCAATATTCTATACAATGGTGTACTGGAGGTCCTAGCCGGAGCAATAAGGCAAGAAAAATAAGTAAAAAGGTATGAAGATAGGAAAGGGAGTGATAAAGCTGCCATTCACATGTGATGTGATTCAGTATGTAGGAAAAAAAATTACAGGTTAATTTAATGAAGATAAATTCATTTAGCAAAGTCACTAGATAGAAGTTTAATATACAAAAACGAATTGCATTCTATATACTAGCAATAATTAGAAAATGAAATTAATAATAGCATAGAATCAAATACCTAAGAATAAATCTAGTGAATAATGTGTACAATTTTTATGCAAGAAACTACAAAACATTTCTGAGAGAAATTGTTAAAGACGTAAGTTAATGGAGGGATATACTATGTTCATGGATTGGAATTTAAGATGTTGGTCTCCCCATTGATCTATAGAATTGATAAATACATCCAATGTAATTTTGATCAAAGCACCAGACAACTTTGTTGTTGATTACAAGGCTTTTTTGGAGGGATGAAACTCAACAAGCTGATTCTAAAAAGTATGTGAAGAAGAACAAATCTGGAGTACTTATACTACAGTAAGGAAGACAGTGTGGCATTGATGCAAAGAGAAACAAATCGATTGGTGGAAGAAAACAGAAATCCAGAAACAGACCCATCCTGGTTTACTACGACAAAGTTGATATTGCAGAACAGTGGAGAAAGGACAGGCTTTTCAATAAGTGGTGGTGGATCTATATATTGAAGGAAAAAACCAAAACCCTTTTAATGTCACCCTTACATTATACTCTAAAACCAGTCCCAGGTGATGTACATGCGAAATGTAGGTGTGAAACGTGAAACAACAAAACTGTTAGAAGAAAACTTAGGGGAGAGAATAGATACATTTTCTTAAACAGACACAAGAAACACAGCAAGAAAGTGACAGATTGGACTACATTAAGATGAGAAACTTCTGTGGGTCAAAAAACATGATTAAAGAGGAATGAGTAAGCCACATGTGAGAACAGTTATTTCAATACATATGGCTGATAAAGGACTTACATCTAAAAATATAAGCATATAACTTGTATTGAAAAGTATGTATCAAGTCAACAGGAAAAAGTTTTAAAATAGGCCAAACATAGTGGTTCATACCTATAACCCCAGCACTTTGGAAGGCCAAGGCAGGTGAATCACTTGAGGTCAGGAGTTTGAGACCAGCCTGGCCAACATGGTGAAACCCCATCTCTAGTAAAAATGCAGAGTTTGGCTGGAGGGTGGTGGTGAGTGCCTGTGGTCCCAGTTACTCGGGAGGCTGAGGCAGGAGAATCGCTTGAACCTGTGAGGCGGAGGTTGAAGTGAGCTGAGATCATGCCACTGCATTCTAGCCTGGGCAACAGAGTGAGACTCTATCTCAGAAAAAAAAAAAAAAAAAAAAGGACTTTACATAGGTGCTTCCCAAAAGAGGATGTCCAATGACTGTTAAACTCCTGAACAGGTGCTCAAACCTCATGGGTCATCAGGGAAATGCAAATTAAAATGAGAGTAAGATACCACCGAGTAGCCACCAAAATGGTGAAAATTACACACCCAGTGTTGGCAAGGATGTGGAGCCGGTATCACCAGTTTGGAAAACTATTTGGCAGTACCTCCAAATCCAGCATCTCCACTATGTATTGGATAGCTCTTGGATATCATGCCACCTCCCCAGCCTCTAGCCTCACCTTGGTGTGAAGGCTTTGCCACTTTTCCTCCCACTTCAGGTACAGGTACAACCTGCCAGCACCTCCCATCACCCTCAGGGCTTCTCTGATGCCCCTGAGGAATGAGATAATAAGGGACCAACCTGACACCCACAGACTTGCAATCAGAAATGCAGGAGAGTTAACACACTCAGGCCTGTCCTTGTGTTACTGAACAGTGCCACACAGTTCCAGGGTCTGGGCGACTCAAACAAAGAATTGGATGAGACACATACAGATAGCAAAAAGTGTATTAAGTGCAGTATTCCACTCTCAGAGAGGAAGAGCAGACTGATCTCTGTGAGATGAGATCCGTATTAGTTTGGTGTACTTTGGATCTTTCCACGTTTTTTTTTTTTTTTTTCCCCTCTTCCCAAGGCTGCCTAATCTCTAGCCAGTGTCTGTCTTTTTGACTGATAGGTGTGTTGCTTAGTTACTTTGGCCCCCGTGAGCTTGCACCTTGTCTCCATCCCATAATCCTAAGTACATACATGATATGCAGCTCATATGCATGAGCCTTAAGTAGCTGATTACCATAATGAGGTTATGTTAAGGATACCTTTTCTCTCCTATGCGCATGCCCATCTCTGAAGAGCAACCCCTTACTGGTTTGGTCGGGATCCTGCCAGCCATGGGGTCTTGTTCACCTTTATTTTATTTTATTTTTTTGAGACGGAGTCTCGCTCTTGTCATCCAGGCTAGAGTGCAGTGGTGCGATCTCCGTGGCTCACTGCAAACTCCGCCTCCCGGTTCAAGCAATTTTCCTGCCTCAGCCTCCCGAGTAGCTGGGATTACAGGCACCTGCCACCATGCCCGGCTAATTTTTGTATTTGTAGTAGAGACTGAATTTCACCATGTCTACCAGTCTGGTCTTGAACTCCTGACCTCAGGTAATCCGTCTGCCTCAGCCTCCCAAAGTGTTGGGATTACAGGCGTGAGCCCCTGCGCCCAGCCCTGCTCACTTTTTTATCTTACTTTTGTTTTGGTTTCTGAACCTTTGCTTTTTGTCTGGCTTCTTGCTCACCCGCCCCTTCACCTTGCTTCTTCTGCTCTCTGCTTTTACTTATTCTGCCCTTTATCCAACTTTCAATTCCCTTTGCTGTTTTCCTGTCTCATTTTCCCTGGTCTCCTATCTCACTTGGACAATGGCAGATGGATAAATGACAGATGGGAGTCAGTGGATAAATTCTTCCCTCTACCTCATCCCAGATGAACTGTTATGAATCACATTCCTTATAAAACCTCTTGGAAGATGTTACTACAAGATTCAGCATCAGCTGCCTTTGGTACCAAGTGGTGGCCAGCTCTGAAACTCACCCTCATATTGGCTCTCATGCCTTCCCTGTTCACTTCCTTTCCCCCTTACTCTTGATTCCCTGTAATTGTACCCCCCAATTAAGTTCTACCTAAGGCCAGGCACCGTGGCTCATGCCTGTAATCCCGGTACCTTGCGAGGTTGATGGGGGAGGATTGTTTGAGGCCAGGAGTTTGAGACCAGCCTGGGCAACATAGTGAGACTCCATCTCTGCAAATAATTTAAAAATTAGCTGGGCATGGTGGTGCACGCTTGTAATCCCAGTTGCTCAGGAGGCTGAGGTGGGATGACCCTTTGAGCCCAGAAGTTTGAGGCTGCAGTGATGAGCTATGATTGCACCACTGCAGTCCAGCCTGGATGACAGAGCCAGATCCTGTCTCTGAAAACACAAAACAAAACAGAAGTACCTTCTGAGCTTTTGCCTCAGGCACTGCTTTCTGGAGAGGATGAACTAAGATACACCCATAGGTATGTCTCCAACAGAAATAAATATATAAATGTACTAAAAGGCATTTACGATATCATTCACAGCAGTCTTCCTAGTAGCCCCAAACTAGAAACAACCCAGATAGCCATTCACAGTAGAATGGATTAACATGTTTAGAGTACAGGTAGATTCCGGAGTTCTGTGCTACAAAGGCAATGAACAAATTACTACTATGTTGCAACATGGTGAATCTCATAAACAATGTTGAACAACAGAAGCTGGACACAAGGTAACATTTTGGGATGATTCCATTAAATTTTTTTTTTTTTTTTTTTTAAGAAATAGAGACTCAGCCTATTGCCCAGGCTGGAGTGCAATGGCATCATCATAGTTCACTCAGCCTCCAACACCTGGGCTCAAGTGATCCTCCCATCTCAGCCTCCCGAGCAGCTACAGCTACAGGCATGTGCCACCACACCTGGCTAATTTTTAAATTTTTTTTGTAAAGACAGGGTCTGGCTCTGTTGCCCAGGCTGGTCTTGAACTCTTGGGCTCAAGAGATCCAGTTCTGGGATGATTCCATTTATAATTCTAGAATAGGCAAAATGAATGCATGATGTTAGAAGTCAAGATAGAGGTTTATCCTTACTCTTTTGGGGGTAGGAACTGGGCAGGGGCATGAGGAGGGGCCCTGGAGGGCAGATCATGCCTGACTTATTAATCTGGGTGCTGGTTTCACGAATATGTTCAGTTTATGAAAATTCAACGAGGTGAACACTCTGTGATTGGTGCATGTTTATGTGTGTGTAGAATACACTTTGACAAACATGGGACATTACACATGACCTGGGCAGGGTCCTGGGTGGGTCAGGATCTGCATGCTGGGAGGGGGTCTGTGGCCTGCTCTGACTCCACAGTCCCTCGTGGGTGTTAAACTCACTCAGCACTCCCACGCCACTTTCATTCTCTTTTTCACTCCCAGGTCCAGCCCAGGTATTCCCTCAGGCAGCCCCAGACTTTCCTTGGTTTCTACCATCCTGAACCCAAACCACTCCCTCTCCAAGTTGCAAGCACCTGCTAGTTGATGGCCCCCTCTCTGCTTCTGTCTCATGGATTCTCAGCCCTGGACGTTGTTTCTGTTGTGCTCGCCTCTTTCTCTCTCCACCTTCTCTGGCCTTGCCCTGCATTTCCTGCCTCCTCTCTGCACCCTCCCTAGGCCTCTCCCCAACAACCATGTTCAACCCTTGCACTGGTGGGCCAAGGGCGCAAACACACACTCAAGCCCCACACCCGGGAGGCCTACATATTTCCAAGTTAGAGATGAAACTGCACCCACAATGCAGCCCTCGTTTGCACCTGGCCCTGCAGCCCGCCCCTGGGGCGTGATCTCCCCTGGCCTGTTCTCATGACCATCATCCACTGGGGTGGGAACTAGGACAGTGCCCGAGACCCCTGGGTGTGAGCGTGCTCCTGAGTGGGGGCTGGTCTGGACACCCTTTCTCCACCTCACTTTTCCCACCTGGCATTTCCAGGGCATTCTAATCTGCTCCCAAAAATCTCACCAAGTAACAAGACGGGGAAGGAGCACAGACAGGTACCAGGACGCCAGGCTGCCCAGAAAACACACTCACACAACCACACATAACTACATACAACACACACAACCACACACACTCTCACACCTACATGCATGACCACACACACTCTCACACACATGCACAACCACACTCTCACTCACACACATGCACAACCACACTCTCACTCACACACATGCACACACCCACACACTCATACCTCACACACTCTCTCACATGCACAACCACACGCTCTCACACACATGCACAACCACACTCTCACTCACACACATGCACAACCACACTCTCACTCTCACACACACGCACACACCCACACACTCATACCTCACACACTCACACGCTCACATGCACAACCACACATACATAATCACACACGCATTCAGTCTCACACACATGCACACAACCACAACTACATACAACCACACACAACCACACACACACATGCGCAACCACACACATTCACTCACATATCCAGATGCATGACCACATACACACTCTCACACACTCATATGCACACAACCACACGCTACATACAACCACACACAACCCCACACAGTCCTACACACTCATGCTCACAACCACACACTCAAAACCACACACACAACCACGTGCACTCAGCCACACACAACCACCTACACGGCCATGCATACTCACTCTCACATAGTGACATACACACAAGCACACACGACTGCACCCTCATAACCACACACAACTGCACACACAGCTGCATACTCACTCTCACACACTCATACACACAACCACACACACAACCGCACATTCACAACTACACACAACCATACACAACCTCTCACACAACCACACATTCACAATCACACACAACCATTCACACACTCATCCACACATGCACTCAACACTCAGCCCCACATCTTCGGGCCTGTGGGGATCTTTTTTTGACATCTGTCCTCTCCCACAATTCACTGTTGTTCAGTTATCAACCTTTAAAACACTCTTAATGAGACTGAAATTAAAAAAAAATTCTTGGGCCAGGCACGGTGGCTCAAGCCTGTAATCCCAGCACTTTGGAAGGCCGAGACAGGCGGATCATGAGGTCAGGAGATCGAGACCATCCTGGCTAACCCGGTGAAACCCCGTCTCTACTAAAAAATACAAAAAACTAGCTGGGCGAGGTGGCGGGCGCCTGTGGTCCCAGCTACTCGGGAGGCTGAGGCAGGAGAATGGCGTAAATCCGGGCAGGCGGAGCTTGTAGTGAGCTGAGATCCGGCCACTGCACTCCAGCCTGGGCGACAGAGCCAGACTCTGTCTCAAAAGAAAAAAAAAGAAAAATTCTTTGCATTTGCTGCTGGTGACGTCCTGGCTCTCCAGGGGATGGGATCCATGGCAGGGACCCCCTTGCCCAAGTCTAAGGTTGGCCTGGCCTCCATAGCTGGTGGGGCTTCTAGAATGACCACGGGGTGTTGTTCCCTGTAATTTTCAGGCTGTGACATCCCACCCAGCCCCAACCCATCCCTCCTGTGAGTGGGATCAGGATCCCAGTTGCTACGCCCAGAGCTCCGACCACCCCACCTAGGCCTTTCACCATACACCCACCTCCCCATGCACTGCACTCCCCAACCCCGTCCTGGGGGCTGAAACAGCTCCTCCCCAACCCAGGGCTGCTGCTCCAAGGTACAAATGGAACCCGCCCTGTCTCGGATCCTCTTCTTTCAGCGCAGCCACAGGCTGTGAATGACCCCACAGGCAGGTGTCAGGAGGGAGATCATTTAATTCATGGTCCAAACTGAGACAGGTTTGCTAGTGAAAGGAGGCGCTCTTTATAATTACAGCAGGGTGTAACTGACAGACATAAACCAGGACGTCCCAGCAAACTGGATGGGTGGTCACTCTTTCAAGCTAGTGCCTCGGACTCTGCGTGCCCAGATACAGCAGGTGTTGGTCACACCTTGCCTGCTCCTGCTGCCTCCTTGGCTGTACCTTGTCACACCTTCATGCTCACTTGTCCCTCATGAGTCAGGCCAGGCATCACCCTGGCCAGGAAACCACCTGGTCCCCAGAATGGAAGAGTGCCCAGTCTGTGTGCACATCACCACCTCCCCAGGCTCAAATGCACCTGGTCTTGTCTCCAGCATGTCACAGGTTCTCCATGGAGATTCCAAGTGTCTGCCTCAGGAGCTGCGAGATGCAGGTTCTGGTCCTGGCTCTGCCATGGACTTACAGATTGGACATGGAGCGTCTCAGGTTTTCCCTGTGAGGGGCAGAAGAAAAGGGCAGCATGTGATCCCTCAGTACCCACAGCTGTTGGACGGGCAGTTTGCCTGAACGCGCCCTTCTTGCTCCCCACTCCCTGGGGTCGTAAGAGGGGCATGGAGGAGGGGGTGACCTGTCAGGGAGGCCAGGTTTCTTGTATCTTCCTGTCATCTCATGTCCTCCCCTGAAGCCACTGCAGGCACAGCCCTGTGAGGCCCAGTAGGGAACATGAGAAGGTAGGGCTTGGACTTCTGATCTGGAACCGGGATCTCCTCTCCTTCCAGGGGTTCCAAGCCCTGCATTCTGTGGGGCCAGCCTCCTGGACCAGGGTACCCTCTCCCTGGGACCTTTACCCATATCCTTCCATTTAAGGACACCCGCCATTCCAAAAGGTGCCACCAGAGGGCAGCCTCCGCATCAGTCCTTGAGACCAGGTGCCTGAGCTGGACCTAGTGGCCTGACTCTCCGGATGTCAGAGTCCGGGCCTCTGCTGGATCCTGCATTGGAGGGCTGGGGAGAGCAGGCTAGGATTCCTGAGCTTCTCCTGGGACCACTAGAGTCAGCTGGGAGCCAGGGAAATCCTTCCTGAGAGCAGCTCACGCTCCCTTCTGCTGTTGCTGGAGAGGGGAGATGCAGGGGAGGCCCCAGGGGCTGTGGGTGCTGGCCTGGGTCAGGACATTCATAGTGAAACCAGAGAGATCTTGCAGTGAGATTCATTTCGTGCAGCGCACCTGCCTCGGGGCAGGGCTGGGAGGCACGGGGAGGCGATAGAGCCCGTGTGGTGGCGGGGAGGGCCCGGCGCTTATCTGATGGGCCTGGCCTTTCTCACAGCTCGGTGGAACCGCCCTGCCAGGCCCATCTAGGCCGGTGGGCCGGGGCTCCGCAGTGGGCTCAGCCTCCCCACCTGCCTGGTGGGCAGGGAGGCCATGAGCCTGGGAAAGACGCGGGCGGCCACGGCTGGAGGGGAGCGGGCACCGTGGGGCTGCGCGCTGCAGCGGTCTCACCCCACTGGCTCGAAGACACGTCAAAACCCGGTACAAAAAATTGGGGCAATCTACGTGTTTACTTCTAACAAATGAATGCTTCTAACGTAAAAACAAGACTTTGCACACCACCAGGGGTGGTTTGGATCGGAAAACGCATGGGTTCACGGGATGCTGTGGGTGGAGGCCCAGCTGGATGTGGCCCCTGGGTGGCAGCATCCTCAGCTCTGCCTGTGGCTGGGGGACTGTGTGTGGAAGGTCGGTGAGGGACCCCAGAAAAAGTCTAACTGCCAAAGGCGGAGGTTGCAGTGAGCTGAGATCGTACCACTGCACTCTAGCCCTGACAACAGAGGGAGACTCCATCTCAAAAGAAAAACAACATTTTTGCGTTTTTTTTTTTTTCCTCATTAGCTATCGTTAGTGTTAGTGCATTTTATGTGTGGCCCAAGACAATTCTTCCAATGTGGTCCAGGGAAGCCAGAAGATTAGACCTCCTTGGTCTAAGGCAAAGCAGTCTCAGGGTCAGAAGACCCCCACCCCAGCTCGGGCCCAGGTCACCCTCCCTGCAGAGTGCCTCTCTGAGCACAGGGCACCAGCTGCTTGCAGGGGACTGAGCTACCTGCTGGAGGAGGGTTCAAAACTGGCTCCCCATCCTGTGCTTATGTGAGTTGCCAGTGGGCTATCTAGCGCCGCCACTCAGGACCTGCAGATGGAGGTCTGTGGAAGCACTTATGTCACAACGACATGTCACAACGACATGTCACAGGGACGCAGGACTTCAGGTGAGGACTCTCCAGGCTGGCCAGCGGGCTCCGCCTGACCATGGGCTGGGACCCCAGTCAACCTGGCTGGGGCTGGGCCCTCGCAGAAGGGGCGAGATAGCCTGGCCTGACCATGGGACGGGATTGGGACATTGTCTGGGGGAGTGGGGGTGGGGCCAGTCCTATGTTATCTCTCCATTTCAAAGAGGGAAAAACTGGGCACAGACAGAAAGAATCATCAGTCCAAGGCCTCACCGCTGGTAAGTGGGGAACTGGGGTAACCAGACCCTGAATCCTGGGGGTCTGGTAACCGTGACCCTGGAAGGCCTGGCCATGTGATCCTAGGGTTTTCTGGCCCCCTCCTGGCCTGAGGCACTCATCCCAGCCCCGTCAATTTGATGGGCAGAGACCCAGGCCTGCCAATGGCCGGGTGTGGCCAGCCTCGTGGGACCGAGCAGGGCCCGGTAGCTTCTGCCCAGAGCTGCCTTTGATCTCAAAAGGAGGTTACCCCCATAGGTGAGAGGCGATCTCGGCGCTGCTGTGCTAACCCCATGCCCCAGGACCACTCAAATCTTCTCTCTTGCGTCTCCCTGGACTGAACTACCTGGTTGCTCTCAGTCCCTTCCATGGTCCCTCATCTTCCACCTGCCCCTGCAGTGCCCTGGGGCTCCCTCCAGCACTCCCATCTCCTCACTTTTTTTTTTTTTTAGATAGAGTCTCACTGTCTTGCCCAGGCTGGAGTGCAGTGGTGGGATTTTGGCTTACTGCAACCTCCGCCTCCCGGGTTCAAGTGATTCTCCTGCCTCAGCCTCCTGAGTAGTTGGGATTACAGGCGTGCACAAGCACGTCTGGCTAATTTTTGTATTTTTGGTACAGATGGGGTTTCACCATGTTGGCCAGGCTGGTCTCGAACTCCTGCCCTCAAATGATCCACCTGCCTCAGTCTCCCAAAGTGCTGGGATTATAGGTGTGAGCCACTGTGCCCGGCCTCCCTCACTCTTGACACTTTATGGGCCTGCTGTCTTCACTCCTTGTTGCCTACACCCAGATGTTCTTCCTGGCCTCAGACCTTTGCATCCTCGCTCTAGCTGATCCTCCTTCACTCCCAGGCCTCACCTCCTTTCCCTTAGCCATGGGACATCTTCCTTCTGCCGCCCATGGTTCTGCAGACAAGAACCCTGGGGTGGTCCTCCCTATCCCCTGCCCCCCGTGAGCATCTAAACCTGGTTCATCTAACCAGACCCCTTCTCCTGCTGTAAAGAATCTTATTGTATCTCCTTACCACCCCAAAGTAAAATTCATAGATAACAGAATCCCATCTAATGGGATTCTATTATTATCTATTTCAAAGATCCATCTAATGCCCTAGCTTTAAAACAAGGAAGAAATAGACCAGGCACAGTGCCTCATGCTGTAGTCCCAGCACTTTGGGAGGCCGAGGAGGATCACACGAGGCCAGGAGTTCAAGGCTGCAGTGAGCCACGACTATGCCAGTGCACTCCAGCTGGGGTGACAGAGCAAGACCCTGTCCCTAAGAACAATAAATAAATAAAATAAAGAAGAACTAAAAGGAAGGTAATTTATAATGTCATTATGTATATCCAGTTGGAAAGAGGTCTGCGTGTGACCTACAGTGGACTCAGATGTGGGCTGCACAGAATGGCAGCGGCTGTCACTGCTGCAGACACAGGTGGGAACAGAGTTACCCTCAGGGCTCAGGTGCCTGCTGGGGCCACCCTGCCCTCTTGGGGATGTGTTTCTCCAAAATGGCAAATGCTTCTTGGTAAATTTCCAAACAAAACAAAGCTCCATCTCCCCTCAGCTTTCATGCTCATTGCATCCCTAGGAAATTGTGCATCTGGAAAAGATGTGGAACAGAAGTAGCCATTCCCGCTAGGCTCATTACCAATAGGGTTTATTACCAATCCTCCACCAGAGTTCCTCATCCTCCGCGCTGTGGACGTGTGGAGCAGAATAACTGCTGTGCAGTGAGGTATGTTCGGCAGCATCCCTGGCCTCTACCCTCTAAATGCCAGCAGTACCCCTAGGTCATGACAACCAGAAGTGGCTCCAGACACTGAGAAATGTCCCCTGAGGGGTGAAATTGTTCCAAGTTGGCAGCTATATTCAGATGCTGTGTGGGGTGCAGGGCAACTTGCCGCTGGGCGGGATGCCCCTCACATAGCAAGTCCCTGCTACCCCATGACTACAGCACCGCATTACTGCAGCCAGTGAACCCCCTTGCATTTCTAAACTACCCCAGGGGAGAAGCAAAACTGCCGTTGTGGACCTCTGACCTCCCCGATTCTCTAATCTGGGTGAGTGTGGGGGCAGTGATGACAAGAAGCTCCTTCCCCTCCCAGCACACGCTGCAAGCAAGATCTGCAGTCCTCATCTCTCCCAGGCCTGGCTACTCTGTAACAGCTGCATCCTCACTGGCCCTGTGGGGACATGGGACGCTTCCCTGCCATGGCTCCCAGCGGCCCCAGTGTGCTGGCCTTTCTGCCTCCCTTAATTCCAGCCTCCCTGTTCTAGCTGCTTGGAATGTCAAATGTCCTCAGTGCTTTTCCTCTGCAGTTACCCTGGAATTCCAGCGGAGGGCTTAGGTTGGTGGAGCCTTCTTAGCCCAGGTATCCTCCTCCTCCAGGGAGCCCTCCTGAAATGCCCCTCCCTTGATAGGCTGGGGCCAGCACTTCCTGCCCGGTTTCCTTAGCCCATGTGAGATAGCATCCACTCATTATGTGTTCCTCATTCCCTGCCTCCTGCTCCCCCATACCATCCCTTAATCCAGCCAGAGTCATTCCTCTTCGTGGCATCCCAGTCCTGGCCCGGGGTCTGGCTCCTAAAAGGCACTATTATAAATATTGGTGGCAAAGTTGAGGCTGTGACGCTCAGTTCAATTCTTTTTTTTTTTGAGGCGGAGTCTCGCTCTGTCGCCCGGACTGGAGTGCAGTGGCCGGATCTCAGCTCACTGCAAGCTCCGCCTCCCGGGTTTACGCCATTCTCCTGCCTCAGCCTCCGGAGTAGCTGGGACTACAGGCGCCCGCCACCTCGCCCGGCTACTTTTTGTATTTTTTTTAGTAGAGACGGGGTTTCACCGTGTTAGCCAGGATGGTCTCGATCTCCTGACCTCGTGATCCGCCCGTCTCGGCCTCCCAAAGTGCTGGGATTACAGGCTTGAGCCACCGCGCCCGGCCTTTTTTTTTTTTTTTTAAAGAGACAAGGTCTTACTCTGTCACCCAGGCTGGAGAGCAGTGGTGCAGTCATAGCTCACTGCAGCTTCAAAATTCTGGGCTCAAGCAATCTTCCGACTCAGCATCCTGAGTAACTGGGATTACAGGTGTGAACCATCATGCCTGGCTAATTAAAAAGTAAAAGAAAATTTTTGTAGAGACAGAGTCTCGCCGTGTTGCCCAGGCTGGTCTTGAACTTCTGGCCTCAAGCAACTGCCCTGCCTCAGCCTCAGCCTCCCAAAGTGCTGGGATTACGAATGTGAACTTCTTCAATTCAATTCAGTTGGCCCTTCAAATCTGTGTTCATTCACCGAAGATTCCAATGCCCCTCCCCCATATAAACTGGGGCAGACCGGAGGAGCAGCGGAGGTGGGGTCGATAGAGTCCCAGCGCTGGAGGAGACCCACTTGTGAGCCACCTGGAACCTCATCTGCCTGCCCAAGGCTTCTGCCCCTTCTACAGGAACGGGAGTCCCCTCAGGTGGACATAGGAGCTTCTCCATCTGCAAGTGCCCACCAGGGAAGAACTGCGCCAATCCCGATGGTCACTGGGGCTGAGGGAGGGCACTGGGGATGCAGGGGCCCTCTAACTCCCACCTGTAGAACCCTTTTGGGGGCCCAGGCCTCCAGGCCAGCTCCCTGGCACATACCGCTTGTGGAGCTTGAACTTCCAGCTCCTAAGCCTGGGCAGCAGCTGCAGGCACGTTGGGGTGCCCATTCTCTCTTCATCCACCCCCACGCCTGCCCATCTCTAGCCAAGGTCCATGCCGGGCACGCAGGTGAGGGCTGCGGGGAAGAGCACAGAGGCTGCAGCTGCATCCCCCGGCCCGTTCTCAGCCCACTAAGCCCTTGGCCCAACCCTGGCTGAGACCCCAGCCTGCCCCGTGGGTAGCTGGCTTCTGTGACACCTCCGTTGCATAAGCAGGGACTAGAGGTCAGGTGAAGGGTGGAGGGAAGGGGGCGCTCTAGTGAACGAGGCCACCTCCCAGCTGGCAGGGCTAAGTGCTTGGCAGTGAGGAATGCCTGGGTCCTGGGAAGGCACAGGAGGTAGAGACCCCAAGGCCCTGCCAGCTTCCCCCTGCAAGCCTGGGAAGCAATGTGCCCACATCTTCTGTTTCTGTCAGTTCCTGCAAAGTCCCAGTGCTTGCAACGGGGAAATGGGGCAAGTGACCTTCTCCCTCCTCTCTTGGTGGCTCTGGAAGGAAAAAGTCAGTGGTGTCGCCTGAAGGCAGCCCCTTTAGGCAGACTGGGTCTGGGGGTCTCAGATGCCTGGTGCCGCCCCGTGCTGCTGGCCATGCGTGCCCCCGTGCCTTGCTTGGCAGGGTTCTGGGCAGCCCCGCCTACAGGCCTTTCCCCCAGTTCTTCCAGCTCTCCTGGGTGATGCAGGAGGCCTGGCCCTGGCCCAGAAGGGAGGCTGTTCTTGGCTGATGTTCACATGCCTGCTCCTGGGCCTGGCCTGGCTCCTGGGTCCTCTCCCATGCCCGTGTCCTTGAGGGCCACCAGGAGACAGGCCCTGGTTGGGGCAGGTGTTGCCTTGGGGCTGGTCCCTCCTAGGCTTCTGGCTGGGTTGGTGCCCTCCTTCCCCACTGGGTTTGGCTGTTCACCTGGGGCTCCTGGCTCTGCCCCAGGTTGACTTTCACAGCAGCAGCTGTGAGGCCTGGCTGGGAGGAGGTGGGTGGAAAGTCCAAGGCCCCTCCTCTAGGCCTCCCTCCCCAGGGGGACTAGTTGGTCACGGGGGTGGGGGTGGGTGCTCCTGGGCGGGCGCTCCTGGGGGTGAGGGGTGGCTGGGGGATGCAGCTGACCCGGTAGGGCACTGGAGAAGACCCTCTAGCCAGAGGGCCCCAGGACCCCCCTCCCCATAGGCCCACACGGCTCTGTGGCCGTGTGCGTGGGAGGGATGAGTGTCACAGCGGGTGTGAGTGCGCCTGTGGGTGCGGCCTGGAGAGCCCGCATGGGGGCGGGGGACCGTGAGAACCAGTCTGTGGGTGGAGACCTAGGGCAGGGGTGCCCTTGCTTTCTGGGATGTCCCAGGCTAAGGAGTTTGGGGGCATGGGGGCCCACAGTGCCAGAGGAAATCCTGGCCACTAGGTGTCACCCGGAGCCCATGGGACAGAAGCAGCCCCCCCCAGGGGAGGGGCTGGAGCCTTACCTCCCAGGTATGCCCACTCCTGCAGCTGGGGGGCAATCCCTGGTCTGTCACAGTGTCTGAGGGTCCACTTGCAGTGGGGCGCCGGTGGCGCGGCGTTACCCCGTGCAGGAGGCCATACGCTGTACGGAAGCACCCCATCCTCACCTCCTGCCCACACAGACCGGGACTGAGGACGGAACCCAGGTGGGGATGCAGCATCCCCTCCCAGCCCACCCAGCCCCTCTGATGCCCAGGTGCCTGCTGCAGGGGCCCCCTCGTGCCGGCCCCTCCAAGGGAGCAGCTTGGACCTGCACCTGCCGTGCTTGCCAGCCTCAGGATGAAGGAGGGAAGGGTCCTTGCTCACAACTGCCCCCAATCCCCACTTAGGTCCAGTTCAGCAAATTAGGGTCCCAAAGCCCCGCCCAGACCACTGGCGGCCTTTTGCAGCCATTCAGAGCCAGTCCCCACCCTCCTGCTGTGCATCCACTCATCCAAAGCACAGCAAGGATCTACTGTGTGCTGGGAGGACCCTGCCTGGCAGAGCTCACGGGCAATGGAATGTCAGCCGCCTAATACAGAAACCAGAAAATTTGTTATTTATCTATTTGTGGGATGGAGTCTCGCTCTGTTCTTCAGGCTGGAGTGCAGTGGCACTATCTCAACTCACCGCAACCTCCGCCTCGTGGGTTCAAGTGATTCTCCTGCCTCAGCCTCCTGAGTAGTTGGGACTACAGGCGTGCACCACGATGCCCTGCTAATTTTTGCGTTTTTAGTAGAGATGGGGTTTCACCATGTTGGTCAGGCTGGTCTTGAACTCTTGACCTCAAGTGATCCACCTGCCTCAGCCTCCCAATACAGGAGTGAGCCACTGCACCCGGCTAATTTTTATATTTTTTGTAGACACAGCGTTTCACCATACTGGGCAGGATGGTCTCGAACTCCAGACCTCAGGTGATCACCTGCCTTGGTCTCCCAACGTGCTGGGATTACAGGCATGAGCCACTGTGCCTGGCCTAAATCAGAGAATTTGTAGTGGAGACAGCGACACACAGAAAAACATCATGGAGGAACTGGAAGGGCTGTGGGTGAGGTGGCAGCTTTAGTGGGGCTTGGGGGAGGGGAGCGCCCCCAGGGAGGGCCTTGTAAGCAGGTGAGGAAGAGCATCAGTTAGGCGAGCACCCCAGGGAGATACATTAGGGCAGCTGAAACAGTCCGTGCTAAGGCCCTAAGGCAGGAACGAGCCAAACCTGTTGGTGAAACACCAGGACCTGTGTGGACTGGGATGGTGAGGCAGGTGGGAGGTGGCAGGAAACAGAGGGCCTTGAACCATGCTGCCTTCTTCTCCCCAGGCCCTCAGGGGCCATCCCTGCCACAGGGTGGTGGAGCCTTCTGACTGGCACATGAGGCTGTCCTAGCTGAGGCTGGTCCTGGCTGGTGAGGAGAAGATGCCATGGCTCAGGGGGTCAAACAGGATCCAACCCTCATATCCCTGTAGGCTGAGGAGCAGATATAATCCCGAGAGAGGCTGGGTAAGATAGCTCTCACCTGTAATCCCAGCTCTTGGGGAAGCCAGTGTGGGAGGATTGCTTGAGTCCAGCCTGGGCAACATAGCAGGACCCTGTCTCAACGGGTGGAAAGACAGACAAGAAAACCCCCCAAAATACTTAAGCAGTCATGGTGGCATGCACCTGTAGTCCCAGTTACTCAGGAGGCCGAGGTGGGAGGATCGCTTGAGCCCAGGAGTTTGAGGCTGCAGTGAGCTGTGATCACACCACTGCACTCTAGTGACAGAGCGAGACCCTGTTTCAAATTAAAAAAAAAAAAATCATGGAGGGGCCCTTTCCCCACCAGCTGAGGGCTCCCCAAGGCAGGGCACGACTGGTCTGTCCTAGCTGCCAGGCTCCTAGACAGGGTCTTCTTGGCTAGGGGGCAAGGTTAGCTGGGGTAAGGCAGAGGGAAGGGTGGCAGAGGTCCTGTCCCAGCACCCCTCTGCTGCTCAGCCCTTTGCAGTATCTCTGCAAACCCCAGAGTAAAACCAAAGACCTTGCCACAGCAGTGACCCTACGCACAGCCCCAGAAGCTCGTTCACCTCATCCGACTCTCCCTGTCACCCAGCTGGCACTACTACACTACTCCTTAAGTAGGGACGCTCCTGCCCCAGGGCCTTTGTGCTGGTGGTTCCTCTGCCTGGAATGCCCTTTCCTCGAAACCCTCAGGGCTCCTCACCCCCTCACCCCACTGCAGGACCGCCAAATGCCACCTTCCCAGGAAGCTTTCTTTGCCCATTCCATCGAAAAGCACATTCCCCACCCCAGCACTTTCTTTTCTTTTCTCCTTCCTTCCCTTCTTTCCTTCCTTCCTTCCTTCCTTCCTTCCTTCCTTCCTTCCTTCCTTCCTTCCTTCCTTTCTCTTTCTTTTCCTTGCTTCCTTC
>NW_012111697.1:1308992-1314356 GCF_000951035.1 Colobus angolensis palliatus
CCACCTTGGTACTTTCTATTCTCTTTGCCCTGCTTCTCCCCTGATCACCATGTGAACTTCTAGATATTTTACTTGTTTATTTTTATGGCCCATCTCTCCCACTATCCACACTACACTGCAAGCTGAATGGTCTGTTTTGTTTACCGAGGCATCCATACCACTTAGAGCAGTGCCCGCACACACAGCAACACATACTTGAATGAATGAATGGGGATGAATGGAACAAGGCTCCCCCATCCCTCCTGACCTCATCTGGCCACAGCAGGACCAGGATTTGAGCCTCAGCACCCACCCATTTCCAGCAGAGGCCAAGACCTGAGCAAGGTGTCATGTGCCCCAAGAGATCCCCAGGCTGTCATGGTCAGCTTGGCATGCTGCAAGTCCTGCCACAGAGGTCTAGAGAAATGGTCCCCACGGGGAGCTTCCTGGGTCAATCTAAGCTGCAGGTGGTGGGCCAGGCTGAGGCCGGATGGCCCAGCCACTGACCACCACACATCTGCTCCTGCTTGATGGTCCTGGGAACTGTGTTTTAACTGCAGCAAATCACATTCAGTCACCTCAGGCAAACACTGCAAGGTGTGAAACATGGGCAATGTACTGTGCCACACGAGTTACACAGAGGCACTGGGGACATGGAGGAGGATGAAGGAAACTGCATCACAGGGAGGAGGTGATGCCTTGGGGAGAGACAGCCCTCAACTGTCCTGCCTCCCCTCGGGGAGGTGTCAGTGGACTATTTAGTGAAGACATCCTGTTATCAGGGTCCCCTCATGCCAAGTTTCTAGTGGCAAGGTAGTGCCTCCCCTGGGAGCTTCTCACATACCTGCCCCTTCACTGGAGGGCATGAAATCTACTCCAGCCCAAGGCTGCCCAGCTCTGAGATGGACACTGTCTCTCTGAATTGCCTCTTCTGATTCTCAAGAGGTATTTAAAGCAGAACTCCAGTTGTTTTTTATTTATTTTTGAGACAAGTTCTCACTCTGTCACCCAGGCTGGAGGGCAGTGGCATGATCACAGCTGGCTGCAGCCTCGAACTCCTGGGCTCAAGCTATCTTCCTGGCTCAGCCTCCCAAAGTGGTGGGATTACAGGTGTAAGCCACCAGGCCCAGCCTCCGCTTGCTTTTGGCTTATCCAGTTTCCCTAAATTAATTTTATGTGCCTTTTAGGAGAAGATGGGGTCAGTAATGCATTAGAGCCCAATTAATCATTCTAAAAAAAGATCTGATTGAGACATACTTATAAACCGACTCCTAGAGCTGAAAGGTCAAAATCTAGCCTAGATATTTAAAAACATTTTTAGAGAAACGTATTCAAAAAGCTCAATGCTCTTTTTGAGGTGAGAGGTGGGGAGTCTCACTTTTGGGAGCCCTTGAAGGGACCTGAAGGAACCCCAGAGATTTCTTGGAGCCTAATTTGAAAACCACTGATTAAACTCAAGATACTCTCATTGCAGGGAGGAACCACATTCCAAGACCTATTTTTATGACAATGGCCAGTAGAGCCAGTCTGCAGTACCTGATGTTCCCAGTAGGGGTCACTTCTAGGAGGAAGCCTCCACCAGACCCTGGTGTAATCAAGGAGGGCTCAGGCCCAAGTGGGCCCACGTGCATGTATCTGTGCCTCAGTGCCAGTGACCTCAAGCTTGGGTCTGCTTTGAGCCAGGCACCACTATATGCCCTCCCAGTGGACAGAGCTGCCCTCTGGCCATGCTGCCAGCTGGCTAGAGCTGATCAGAGACCTTCAGTTTCAGGACAGCTGCCAGGGTGTGGACCATGGGGACTGGTAAGAGTTTCTGGCTAAGTCCTGGCCAAGCCATTCCAAGGGACAGCTGCAGTGTCTCTCCAGTCAGCACCTGGAAGGGGGCCAGCCCAGCCTCAGACCTGGGGCCGAACACATGTGAGTACGTGCAAACGTGCACACACGTGTCCACAGGACACGTGTCCACAGGCACACACAAATACACATGTGCTTGAACACATGCTCACACATGTACTCCATGCATAAAGGAACACACACACAAATAACACGTACACATGCAAGCACATGCACTAACCCCCGCATCAATGCACACACGTGCAAATGCACAGTGATGCGCGTACAAATCACATATGGGCACACACTCACACAGACAAACACTCCCCACTCTCCCTCCCCAGGCGGGCTCCAGGAATGGAGAAATGCCTTTGCATCCAGTGTGCTTGGGGTGAGATCAGCTGGGGGAGGGGCCTCTTCCCTCTCTCCCCAGTCCTGGCAGCTCCTCCCTTCCGGGCCAGGCTTCTCCCCTGTCTGAACTGGTGGGCATGTGTATGGGAGGAGGAAGGGGCAGCAGGAGTGTCCTACCACCCCTGGGAGCTGCTCTGGGCAGAGGCAAGGGATGGCACCTTTGCTGGACTCCCTGGCTGCATCTTTCTGGGTGGGGGGCGCTGGGATGGTTCCTGCATCCCATAGAAGCAAGCTGGGCACAGGGCCAAGGTGGGTGCTGCGGTTACTGTCAGGCATTGGAGGGACCTGGGGTCATCCCTGAAGCAGGTCAGCCTGGGAGAGGCCTTCGAGGCTTGCTGCAGTTGGTAAACTCTCCCCCAGGAAGCCAGCCTAGCCCACAGCCTCCTGCCCTCTTGAAGATGCTCCCTCCTGGCCTCTGTCCCTGCTGGCAGGCTGGGGCTTCTGAACCCCTCATTCCTCAGTCATCTCAATCCCGTGAGAGCCTCAGAGGCCTCTTGATCCCTGTTGTCCCCTGGCCATCTGGAGTGTCAGCCCAGGGGTGGCACTGAGCTCATTTTCAGCACGACAACCAGTCCCCTGCTGACACCCCCATCTCCTCAGTCCAGGAGGCCAGCTCTGGTGGGTTCTGCTGAATCCAGTTTACTAACCACCAGCCCATGCCCACAGTCCCTGGCAGGGGACACAGTTCTGCCCCCTCCCCCACCAGATCAATACCTCCAAGGCTGCTGTCAGCAAATCTTTGACCTCTGACCTGGCCACACACAGTGACCCCTGAACCTGTTGGTCTTTCCACCAACCCTTGCTCTGGTCTCTGGGGTGGGTGAGGGGCTGACCCTGTGGCTCTGGCCCGGGCTGTTAGGGGCAGGGAGAGGGTGAGGTCATCAGCCCCCACCAGCCCGGCCTCTTCCCTTCACTCCACACTCAGGGCCACAGCGGTTGGTGTTGGTGGGGGGTGGATGCAGTGGAGGATGTGCCACCTATGCCACGCAGGCTGTGATGAAGGACTCGGGGATTCCTTCTGGAGCCCAGGGGCCCTGGGAGCTCCAGCCATCAGCAAAGAGTCATCAGCGAAGAGGATGGCTTCCCATCCTCTCTCCAAAGCCCACAAAGGTGCCCACCCCTTTCTGCATTGGGCCCTCCGGATCGATCTGGGACCCAGCAGCCTTGCAGTCCTGACCTGGGAATGAAAAAGGGGTTGTACAGACTGCCTCCTCTGAGCCTTGTTCCTTGCAGCTCAGCTGGGAGGGTCCCTGTCCTGCCCACCCATCCTGCCCCAACTGAGGGTCTAGTCCACTGTCCCGCAGAAACCGTGGTGGACCCCGGTGGTGCTGCTGAGAACCCCACATCCCGAACCACCCTGGGATACAGCCTCGGGAGACCTGGGCTCTCTGGCAGACACCACTGACCAGGGACCCTGCCTTCAGGAAATCCGGCCAGGACAACAGGACCTGCCCCTCTGCTGTCCAGGTCAGCTCACATGTGGCCCTTTCCTGGCCGCCTTCCCTTGCTCCTGCTCCTAGGAGGAGATGCCTCCACCTCCACTCACCCATGGGGTATTCTGAAGGCCATGGGTTCCAGCAGCTCTGTGCTGGTGCCAGCTGGGTCTGCGGTAGGACAAGGGGCAGTGGCTCAGAGACTCCAGCAGTGAGACACTTCCCTGTCCTAGGAGGAGGGGAAGAAGAGGGGCAGGAGGAGGAAGGAGAGGGAGAGGAGGGAGGATGGTTGGGGTCCCTCACTAAAATGGGACAGGCAGGCGAGGGGTGCTTGGAGTGGAGACTACGCTGGAAACTGAGGTTCAGAGAGGGTAGTCAGAGGCAGAGCCATGCATGTATGCTCCAGTGTGCCTAGCTCCAGGGTCCTCGTTTCTCCTGACTGCCTCAGCCTCAGCCTTGACCTCTGGGTATGCTGGGCCAGAGCAGAGTGCTGACGCACTGCAGAGCCCCTCGGGGCCTGCCTCTCTGCTTACGGGGGCCTTCTCAGGAGCCAGGAGGGACCCAGCCAGGCAGGGGCAGAGGACTGTTTGGACGAGTCCAGGCCAGGTGGAGGTGTGGGCAGCCGGCCCTGAGGTCACTGGGTGTATGGGGGGTGGGGGTTGTCCAGGAGGCCCCTGCAGAGCAACACGTCATTCTAAGGCTACATTTCACACTGGCCTCGGGTATGACCTTGGCCGTCCCTCCTCCCCCAAGCAGTCCTCTGGGCTTTTCCAGGAGCCTTGGTTTCTTCTTCACCCGGGACCTGGGCCAGTCAGGTGGGAAAAGTCAGCAGCCACGGGGGGCCTGGTGCAGAGGAGGAGGTGGGAGAAGCAGCAGGTGGGGGCGCCCTGGGAGCCTCCCTGCCGACCTTGGGCTTAGTCTCGCACTCGATGACCCCACCCGGGCCTGTGTGACACCCATGCCACTGACGGGGAACTGAGCCCCGGAGAGGGGAGGTGACTCACAGAGGTGACCCAGGAGATGGAACCGCATTGGGAGCTGGGGCTGGGCATTCCAGCCGCTGCCAGGAAAATCCTGCCGGAAGAGCTCACTGTGCGGGCGCCCGGGAGGCTGAGGGTCTGCACCCAGCACCTCCGACCCGGTGCCCAGGACCCTGCCTGGCTGGCCAGAGAGGGGAAGTGCGCCCCGGGCGGCCAGCCCGCAGCTGTTGGGCAACATCTGCAGGGAAGGAGGAGGTGAGGAGCAGAGGGCGTGGAGCTGGGTTCTGACGTGTGCCTGCCCTGCTCAGCACCCACGAGGGCTGGGGCCCGGCGCCACCCGGGGGTCTTAGCCTCCTTCTAGTCCCACGAGCCCTAGAGGACTTCCTAGTTCCCCTCGCTGTGCCCCGGGGGGTCTGGGCTCTGCACAACACACCACACCCCAGCCCCAGATGGGGGCTCCTGAAGACCCATGCTCCAACACACAGGCACATGTAGACACGCATAGACAGATACACACAGATACACACCACACACATACACACAGATACACACCTCACACACACACCACACACATACACAGATAGATACACACCACACACACCACACCACACACAGACACACAGATACACACCACACACACCACACCACACACAGACACACAGATACACACCTCACACACACCACATACATACACAGACACACACCACACACACACCACACACAGACAC
>NW_012111697.1:1314406-1346237 GCF_000951035.1 Colobus angolensis palliatus
TGTGCCTTTTAGGAGAAGATGGGGTCAGTAATGCATTAGAGCCCAATTAATCATTCTAAAAAAAGATCTGATTGAGACATACTTATAAACCGACTCCTAGAGCTGAAAGGTCAAAATCTAGCCTAGATATTTAAAAACATTTTTAGAGAAACGTATTCAAAAAGCTCAATGCTCTTTTTGAGGTGAGAGGTGGGGAGTCTCACTTTTGGGAGCCCTTGAAGGGACCTGAAGGAACCCCAGAGATTTCTTGGAGCCTAATTTGAAAACCACTGATTAAACTCAAGATACTCTCATTGCAGGGAGGAACCACATTCCAAGACCTATTTTTATGACAATGGCCAGTAGAGCCAGTCTGCAGTACCTGATGTTCCCAGTAGGGGTCACTTCTAGGAGGAAGCCTCCACCAGACCCTGGTGTAATCAAGGAGGGCTCAGGCCCAAGTGGGCCCACGTGCATGTATCTGTGCCTCAGTGCCAGTGACCTCAAGCTTGGGTCTGCTTTGAGCCAGGCACCACTATATGCCCTCCCAGTGGACAGAGCTGCCCTCTGGCCATGCTGCCAGCTGGCTAGAGCTGATCAGAGACCTTCAGTTTCAGGACAGCTGCCAGGGTGTGGACCATGGGGACTGGTAAGAGTTTCTGGCTAAGTCCTGGCCAAGCCATTCCAAGGGACAGCTGCAGTGTCTCTCCAGTCAGCACCTGGAAGGGGGCCAGCCCAGCCTCAGACCTGGGGCCGAACACATGTGAGTACGTGCAAACGTGCACACACGTGTCCACAGGACACGTGTCCACAGGCACACACAAATACACATGTGCTTGAACACATGCTCACACATGTACTCCATGCATAAAGGAACACACACACAAATAACACGTACACATGCAAGCACATGCACTAACCCCCGCATCAATGCACACACGTGCAAATGCACAGTGATGCGCGTACAAATCACATATGGGCACACACTCACACAGACAAACACTCCCCACTCTCCCTCCCCAGGCGGGCTCCAGGAATGGAGAAATGCCTTTGCATCCAGTGTGCTTGGGGTGAGATCAGCTGGGGGAGGGGCCTCTTCCCTCTCTCCCCAGTCCTGGCAGCTCCTCCCTTCCGGGCCAGGCTTCTCCCCTGTCTGAACTGGTGGGCATGTGTATGGGAGGAGGAAGGGGCAGCAGGAGTGTCCTACCACCCCTGGGAGCTGCTCTGGGCAGAGGCAAGGGATGGCACCTTTGCTGGACTCCCTGGCTGCATCTTTCTGGGTGGGGGGCGCTGGGATGGTTCCTGCATCCCATAGAAGCAAGCTGGGCACAGGGCCAAGGTGGGTGCTGCGGTTACTGTCAGGCATTGGAGGGACCTGGGGTCATCCCTGAAGCAGGTCAGCCTGGGAGAGGCCTTCGAGGCTTGCTGCAGTTGGTAAACTCTCCCCCAGGAAGCCAGCCTAGCCCACAGCCTCCTGCCCTCTTGAAGATGCTCCCTCCTGGCCTCTGTCCCTGCTGGCAGGCTGGGGCTTCTGAACCCCTCATTCCTCAGTCATCTCAATCCCGTGAGAGCCTCAGAGGCCTCTTGATCCCTGTTGTCCCCTGGCCATCTGGAGTGTCAGCCCAGGGGTGGCACTGAGCTCATTTTCAGCACGACAACCAGTCCCCTGCTGACACCCCCATCTCCTCAGTCCAGGAGGCCAGCTCTGGTGGGTTCTGCTGAATCCAGTTTACTAACCACCAGCCCATGCCCACAGTCCCTGGCAGGGGACACAGTTCTGCCCCCTCCCCCACCAGATCAATACCTCCAAGGCTGCTGTCAGCAAATCTTTGACCTCTGACCTGGCCACACACAGTGACCCCTGAACCTGTTGGTCTTTCCACCAACCCTTGCTCTGGTCTCTGGGGTGGGTGAGGGGCTGACCCTGTGGCTCTGGCCCGGGCTGTTAGGGGCAGGGAGAGGGTGAGGTCATCAGCCCCCACCAGCCCGGCCTCTTCCCTTCACTCCACACTCAGGGCCACAGCGGTTGGTGTTGGTGGGGGGTGGATGCAGTGGAGGATGTGCCACCTATGCCACGCAGGCTGTGATGAAGGACTCGGGGATTCCTTCTGGAGCCCAGGGGCCCTGGGAGCTCCAGCCATCAGCAAAGAGTCATCAGCGAAGAGGATGGCTTCCCATCCTCTCTCCAAAGCCCACAAAGGTGCCCACCCCTTTCTGCATTGGGCCCTCCGGATCGATCTGGGACCCAGCAGCCTTGCAGTCCTGACCTGGGAATGAAAAAGGGGTTGTACAGACTGCCTCCTCTGAGCCTTGTTCCTTGCAGCTCAGCTGGGAGGGTCCCTGTCCTGCCCACCCATCCTGCCCCAACTGAGGGTCTAGTCCACTGTCCCGCAGAAACCGTGGTGGACCCCGGTGGTGCTGCTGAGAACCCCACATCCCGAACCACCCTGGGATACAGCCTCGGGAGACCTGGGCTCTCTGGCAGACACCACTGACCAGGGACCCTGCCTTCAGGAAATCCGGCCAGGACAACAGGACCTGCCCCTCTGCTGTCCAGGTCAGCTCACATGTGGCCCTTTCCTGGCCGCCTTCCCTTGCTCCTGCTCCTAGGAGGAGATGCCTCCACCTCCACTCACCCATGGGGTATTCTGAAGGCCATGGGTTCCAGCAGCTCTGTGCTGGTGCCAGCTGGGTCTGCGGTAGGACAAGGGGCAGTGGCTCAGAGACTCCAGCAGTGAGACACTTCCCTGTCCTAGGAGGAGGGGAAGAAGAGGGGCAGGAGGAGGAAGGAGAGGGAGAGGAGGGAGGATGGTTGGGGTCCCTCACTAAAATGGGACAGGCAGGCGAGGGGTGCTTGGAGTGGAGACTACGCTGGAAACTGAGGTTCAGAGAGGGTAGTCAGAGGCAGAGCCATGCATGTATGCTCCAGTGTGCCTAGCTCCAGGGTCCTCGTTTCTCCTGACTGCCTCAGCCTCAGCCTTGACCTCTGGGTATGCTGGGCCAGAGCAGAGTGCTGACGCACTGCAGAGCCCCTCGGGGCCTGCCTCTCTGCTTACGGGGGCCTTCTCAGGAGCCAGGAGGGACCCAGCCAGGCAGGGGCAGAGGACTGTTTGGACGAGTCCAGGCCAGGTGGAGGTGTGGGCAGCCGGCCCTGAGGTCACTGGGTGTATGGGGGGTGGGGGTTGTCCAGGAGGCCCCTGCAGAGCAACACGTCATTCTAAGGCTACATTTCACACTGGCCTCGGGTATGACCTTGGCCGTCCCTCCTCCCCCAAGCAGTCCTCTGGGCTTTTCCAGGAGCCTTGGTTTCTTCTTCACCCGGGACCTGGGCCAGTCAGGTGGGAAAAGTCAGCAGCCACGGGGGGCCTGGTGCAGAGGAGGAGGTGGGAGAAGCAGCAGGTGGGGGCGCCCTGGGAGCCTCCCTGCCGACCTTGGGCTTAGTCTCGCACTCGATGACCCCACCCGGGCCTGTGTGACACCCATGCCACTGACGGGGAACTGAGCCCCGGAGAGGGGAGGTGACTCACAGAGGTGACCCAGGAGATGGAACCGCATTGGGAGCTGGGGCTGGGCATTCCAGCCGCTGCCAGGAAAATCCTGCCGGAAGAGCTCACTGTGCGGGCGCCCGGGAGGCTGAGGGTCTGCACCCAGCACCTCCGACCCGGTGCCCAGGACCCTGCCTGGCTGGCCAGAGAGGGGAAGTGCGCCCCGGGCGGCCAGCCCGCAGCTGTTGGGCAACATCTGCAGGGAAGGAGGAGGTGAGGAGCAGAGGGCGTGGAGCTGGGTTCTGACGTGTGCCTGCCCTGCTCAGCACCCACGAGGGCTGGGGCCCGGCGCCACCCGGGGGTCTTAGCCTCCTTCTAGTCCCACGAGCCCTAGAGGACTTCCTAGTTCCCCTCGCTGTGCCCCGGGGGGTCTGGGCTCTGCACAACACACCACACCCCAGCCCCAGATGGGGGCTCCTGAAGACCCATGCTCCAACACACAGGCACATGTAGACACGCATAGACAGATACACACAGATACACACCACACACATACACACAGATACACACCTCACACACACACCACACACATACACAGATAGATACACACCACACACAGACACATGTAGACAGATGCACACACACATACCATACACCACATACACAGACACACAGATGCACACCACACACAGACACAGGCACACACACACACAGAGGCACACACAGACACATGTAGACAGATACACATAGACATAGACACACACAGACACACAGATACACATCACACACACACACAGCATATAGACACCAAATGCACAAAGACACCACACATACACACACACCACATACATATAAACACACACAACACTCATAAACACACACCACACACACACCCCACACAGACACAGACACATGCCACACACAGAGACTGATACACACCACACAGACACACCACACTCACACCACACACACACATACAGACACACACACCACACTCACGGACAGATATAAACACACACACCACACTCATAGGCACACCAAGCACACACCACACACACACAGGCACACACACACGCCACCCTGGCACTGTGACCACCAAGCCACACGGACCGTGCCTCCCTGCAGGCTGCACACGCCCACACAGACTCACAGTCAGTCACCCTGCAGGGTACTCAGCCACATGTCCCCTCCCCTACCCCTCAGTCCCATCAGCCCCCACTGGCCAAAGCTGCAGCTCCTGGCAGGTCTTTTGGGCTGGGTGTCTGGGAAGACGTGCCGGGCAAAGTGGCACTTCCAGGGGTCCCCCGGGGGGAAGGCTGGGGTGGCTTTGTGTGTGGGGAATTGGATACTGGCCCCCTGAAGCCTCCAGCATGGGGCTTGTCACCTCCTTGGGACTGCCCTGAGGAACCTCCTGCTCTCTCTAGAGGTGAGTCCCCCTCTGCACCTCCTGGGGTCTGGGTGGGCACCAAAGGAGCCCTCGTCTTTGAGTCTCCATATTCCCCTCACGCTGGCCTAGGGTGGCCTGCGGGCCCCACCTCACTGATGTCCTTGCTTGGAACGAGGGAGTTCAGCTGAAGCGGCCCCACACTGTGTGGGGTCTGGCCCATCGGGGCTGCCCTGGCCTGGGCCAAGACCCACCGTCTGCTCCAGGCCGTGGAGATGCCTTCCCCAGGCTCTTCGTCCAGGCCGGACTCGGTTCTCTGACTCTGAGCTGGTCAGGGCAGGAGCCCCATCTTGGCCATCAGGGCGCCGGGGACCTGTGACCTGCTGCCTCTGTGTGACATTCCACCACCCAAGCCGGATTCTTCCGCTGCAAAGTGCCCAAGGCGCCGTGAAGACGTGAAGATATGAACGCTCCTGGGCTACTTGTGATGGCGTTGCAGGGGGTGGGGCGCGGTCCTGGAAGGACTTCTCCCTAGTCCGGTGGGGTTCTTCCCCGAGGCTGCAGAGAGTGGGCAGTGGGGTTCTGAAGCCTTAGTGCTGTCCTCCCTCCCGGGAGGTGGCCCAGAACGGCAGGAACAGGCTTGCAAATGCGCAGGTGCTGGGCTCTAGCTCCCGAGGCGTTTTTAGGGTGGACGCCCTGCCCTCCTGGGCAGAGCAGGGCAGTCACTGCCTAGGAGTGGCCCTGTTCACCAAGGTCATCGCTGTCATTGATCATCACTTTTTACTAATTATTATTATGATTTTAGAGACAGAGTCTGGCTCTGTAGCCCAGGCTGGAGTGCAGTGATATGAGCTCGCAGGTTCAAGCAATGTCCCTTCCCAGGTTCAAGCAATTCTCCTGCCTCAGCCTCTTGAGTAGCTTGGGACTACAGGTGCCTGCCACCATGCCCAGCTAATTTTTGTATTTTTAGTGGAGACGGAGTTTCCCCATGTTGGCCAGGATGGTCTTGAACTTCTGACCTCAGGTGACCTACCTATCTCGGCCTCCCAAAGTGCTGGGATTACAGGTGTGAGCCAACTCACCTGGCTAACTCTTTGTTAATTATTATTATTACTTTTCAGAGATGGGGGTCTCACTCTGTCACTCAGGCTGGAGTGTGGTGGTGCCATCAGAGCGCACTGCAGGCTCAAACTCCTGGGCTCAGGCGCCTCCCGAGTAGCTGGCGTTACAGGCACGTGCCACCATGCCCCCAGCTAATTTTTTGGTTTTTGTAGAGATGGGGTCTTGCTATGTTGCCCAGGTTGGTTTCGTACTCCAGGCCTCCAGCAATCCTCCCACCAAGGCTTTCCAAGGCAATGGGATTACAGGCATGAGCCACCACACCCGGCCTAGTGGCCAGCACTCCTGACTGGGCATCACAGCCCATTCAGACTCACAACTGCCAGTGCCAGTCACTGCCTACTGGGCTTCACCGGCAGAGGAAGTGGTAGTTGGAACTGGCATTGGCAGTGGTAGTGGCCACTAGGTCTTTAGAATAATGACCTGGACAAAGACAGCAAAAGCGCAGAGATTCCTGAGAGGCTCCCCCTGCCCAGCACAGGGTCTGGGGGAGGATGCAAACTTGGCAGGTACTGAGGGTAAGGGCACAGTGCCCATAGTTGGCTCCTGTTGAACCCTGGCCCTCCTCCTGGTCAGCTGCAAGCCACAGTCCTCAGCCCTGGGCTCTGACCCTTCTAGGGGACAGTGGGCTGGCCTGTCTGGGCAGGAGTCACACTCATGGCCAGGATGGGATGAAAATGGGAAGTGGCCCCCAGTGCCTGGTGGGTGCCTGCCATTCTTCTTGGCTGTGGGGGCGGCTGCCTCTGGGAAGGGCCTTAGTCACCCAGCAGTGGCTTCCTGGAACCCAGCCCCCAGTCTCTGGGAAACGTCACAGGTTTTTCCAGTGGGACCCCCCCACCCTGCCCTGGGGCGGACCCCAAAGACCACAGTGCAGGCACCTTCTGGGAACGGGCCAGGCAGGCTCTCCAGGGTCCCCGCTGCCCCCGAGCTAACTGCCAAGCTACCCACCGCCTCTGCCTGCCCTTGGTGTGGGGCACAGAGCTTTGACCTGCACTTGCCTGGCTCCAGAGCACTTCTTGGCGCCCACGTACCCAGGATAAAGCCTGACACTCGGGGTTTTTGCCACTTTCATGCTGCCGACCTCTGTGACCACCCCGCTCTGTTCCTGGCCCCTGCCTCAGCCAAGCGGTCCTGGACATTCCTCCTTTTGTCCTGCCCCGAGACCAGAACAGAGCCAGTCCCACCCAGCCCTCCCTAGCCTGCAGGTCCCATGGCTGTCCTGTCTCTCTAGGGTGCCCCAAACATCTGGGTGAGGGGCGGCCGTCCCAGCAGCGCAGAGCACACTCCTTGGAAGACTGGAAGATTGTAGGTGTCCTGTCTAGTCCTGTTCATCCACTGAGAACTGGGGGCTCATTGAAGCCCAGGCTGGCGGGAGCCCCTCCCCGCAGCTCTGAAGCCCGCCATCCCTCTTCAGGCACTCCCAGGCCACAGCACCTCCCTGTGGGGTGGGTAGGGGGCTGGCCCTGGAGGCGGATGACTTGACTTTGATTCCCAGCTCATCTGGTCCCAGCAGCCCTCGGAGCCTGCCTGTGCCCCCCTTTCATCGTCTGCACCAAACGGGGGTCATGTTTGTGCACACACCATACAGCAGTGACATTGGTTCGTGTGCAGGGGGCCTGGAACAGTGTTGGGTAGATGGCAGGTGCTCCGTCTGTGCTAGTTACTGTCATGGCTGCTATTTCAGTCTAGCCCAATGCAGGAAGAGGAATCAGGCTGGGGCTGGGCACCCTCCGTGAGAGGCACTTCTAGCCAAGGGTGCCGTGCAGCCTGTGGCCCTGTCCCCTCTCCCCGTGCGGCCCTCTCACCTGGATACATCTACAGCCAGAGGCCCGTGTCTCTCACGCCAGAGCCCTACTCTCCCTTGCACAAGATCTCCACCTCTGTTCCCTGACCTCGGCCCCCATGACGCCCCTGCAGACCCCACTGTAGAGGATCTGCGCAGCAAGCCCGGCAAAGGGAGACTCAGGAGGCCAAGTTCCCAGAGGCAGCCAGGTGGGGGCCGTGGGGAGCAGCAGGAGCTGTTGGTGTGAGGGAGCGGCCAGGCCCCAAAACAGTTAGTCTGTGCGGGGTGGAGAGAGGCTGGGCTCAGGGTTGGCCCGAGCCAAGTTCTGCAGGTCACGTGCAGCTCAGCCCAGCCCGGTCAGCCCCTTCTTCTGCAGTTACAGAAGACAGAGCACCAAGCTCAGCCCAGTCAGTATCCACAGGTGTGAGGACAAGGCCAGACCAGGACCTGGCATCCTCCCCATTCCTAGCTTGGGGCTGTGGCTCCCAGCTCCCCAGCACAGGGGACTCCTCTTCTAACCCCATAAGGGGATGTAGATAGCAGCCCCTGGACGCTGACCGCTCACACTTCCCCAGACACTACAGGATGTAGCCACCAGGCCAAAGAAGTGTTGAGTGCTCCGTCTCACAGATGGGGAAACTGAGGCCCTAAGAGGGAAAGGGCAGAGGCAGGGGAGCCAGGCTCTGGGTTTCCATCCCTGTCATTGCCCCCAGACTCTGCTGAATGTCCCCACCCTCAAACAGCTTGCTGGGCTGGAGAAGATCTTGACTGCCCGAGGTCGCAGGTCTGTCTGCTGCAGCCCCCGGCCCTCAGCCCTGCTGCGGCACCTGCTAGAAGCCAGCATGTCCTGAAAGTGTGAATTCATTATTCCAGCTTTTCCTCCCGGGACCCCTGCAAGGCAAGCCTGTGTTGCAGAAGAGAAAGGCAAGGCCCAGGGAGAAGAGGTGACCTGCCCAGGGTCCATGGCCCAGAACGAGTGGCATTGAGATTTGAACTTGGGTCTGTCTGAGCCCAGGATCAAAGTGTGAGGAGAGTGAGGCCCAGCCATCCAAGGTCTGGTGCAGGGAGAAGCAGGAAGATGAGGCCAGGGAGCTCTGTGGGGAGGGGTCACCAGAGTGGGGCAGGGCTTGGCATCAGGGGCACCTGAGGCTGGCGTTAGCTCTGGTATCTATTGCAGCTTTTTTTGGTTACAGGATCTCACTTTGTCACCCAGGCTGGAGTGCAGTGGTACAATCACAGTTCACTGCAGCCTCAACCTCCTGGGCTCAGACGAGCCTTTTGCCTCAGCCTCCCAAGTAGCTGGGACTACAGGTGCGCACGCTACATCCAGCTAGTATTTTATTTTACTTTTTTTTAGAGACAATGTTCTATGCTGCCTAGGCTGGTTTCGAACTCCTGGCCTTAAGTGATTCTCCCACCCTGGCCTCCCAAAGCACTGCGATTATAAGCATGAACCTCTACATCTGGTCAGTTTAGCTTTTAATAAAGGCCACAAGAGACCTAAATCAGTGTGATGAGTGAGTGAGTGACTGTAAGGGTAAAGACTTCAGCTAAGGAAGTCAGGAAAGGGATCACTGGCGGGAGTGGGGTGGAGTGATACTTCAGCCAAGAAAGGACAAGAATGAGCTGACCAACAGTCTAGAAGGGGAAGAGTGTACCAGGCAGAGGGAGCTGCCAGTGCCAAGGCCCTGTGGCAGGAATGGGTTTGGTGTATTTCAGGAACAGACAGGCCAGGTGATATGGTTCTCAGAGGCAGCCGCCCCCACCATGCAGATGACCTGAATCTTGCCCCGGATCTGAGTGGGGTTGGGTTCTGTCCAGCTCCGGTCAACGGAGGATGCCCTGGATCTTGAAGTGTGTGGAGGGTTCCTGCTGCCAAGGACCAATAGATGGAGGCTTGTGACTTTTCCCACCTCTTCCCGGGAGGACGGGCCGGGGGAATACAGGCACTGATGGTAGCTTGACATGACCGTAGCAGATGGCTTACCCACTCCCCGCTGTGCCCCCAAGCTGACCCACAGAGCCTTCTGACCCTCTGTGTGAGGCATGGAGGGTGGTCCTGGGACAGTGGAAGGCACGCCAGCTCTCAGGACCCATTGCAGCCTGCCCTGACTAAGTGCAGCCAAGCCTGTGAACAGCCTCTGAGGACTGAGAAATCCACCCTTCCTGGGAAAGTGAAGCCGTGGGAGGCTTGGGTGGAAAGTGCTGATGAGTTTCCACTGAGCCAGGGGTGGGTGTCTTAGAGGGGAAGGGAATGTAGAGGCCCAGAGGAAAATAATCTCTGAGCTGGCATAGAGGACAGAAGTTGCAGCGGGTGAGGAGGCTGGGGAAGCCCTGGAAAGAAGCCCTGAAAAGAAGCCCTGAGGGCAGGTGATGGCCCAGGCAGAGATGCAAGGACAGCATGGCTGTGTCCAGAAGCCAGAGTGGGTCCAAGGCTAAACGGGTCGCTCGCAGCCTCTGACGCACTCTCAACACCTTGCCGGGAGCAGACACAGGGCTGGCTGGCTGGGACTCTCTTGCCACTTTATCTCATTCTTCTCAGGAACGTAGCTCAGAGCTGACCTTGGCCTTCAGTACTTTCCTATCTGAAGTGTCCATCCAAAGCGAAGCCACCCTCCAAAAACGCAGATGAACGCACCTTGCCATCTGTCTTATCACCCATGACTTCTTATAAAGACCCGGTCTTCTTACCACACACTCGGCTTCAAGCACACATCTTTGTATCCCAATTCTTTTTTTTTCTTTTATAAACATGTTTTTGTAGAGGCAGGGTCTCCCTGTGTTGCCCAGGTTAGTCTCAAACTCCTGGCCTCAAGTGATCCTCCCACCTCAGCTTCCCAAAGTGCTGGAATTATAGGCATGAGCCACCTTGCCCAGCCTCAATTCATTATTTCAGTGTAGTTTAGGTACAGATAGGATTCCTTCGTTTTCTTTTTCTTTTCTTTTTTTTTTTCCCCCAAAAGAAAGCATCTGCAAGCATCACATAGGATTCTTTTTTTTTTTTTGAAACGAAGTCCCGCTCTGTCGCCCAGGCTGGAGTGCAATGGTGTGATCTCGGCTCACTGCAACCTCCGCCTCCCAGGTTCAAGCGATTCTCCTGCCTCAGCCTCCCGAGTAACTGGGTTTACAGGCGTCCGCTACCCAGCTAATTTTTGTATTTTTAGTAGAGATGAGGTTTCACCATGTTGGCCAGGCTGGTCTGGAACTCCTGACCTCAGGTGATCCACCTGCCTTGGCCTTCCAAAGTGTTGGGATTATAGGTGTGAGCCACAGTGCCTGGCCACATAGGATTCTTGTTGGAAATTTTTCCTTTGCACCTAGAAGGTGTTATCCACTAGTCTTCTGACCAGTTGCTGCTGCTGCTATGCCTATTGTGAGGCAAATTCCTTTGTAGTATGCATTTCTTTGTAGTATGCATTTGTCATTCTTTTGTAGTATGAATTTCTTTCTGGTACTTTCAAGATAGTATTTTTGTCTTTAATGCTTTTTTAAAAATTACCTATTTATTTATTTGTTTGCTTATGTATGTATTGACAAGGTCTTGCTCTGTCACCCAGGCTGGAGTGCAGTGGCACAGTCATAGCTCACTGCAGCCTCCACCTCCTGGGCTCAAGAGATCCTCCCACCTCAGCCTCCAACGTAGCTGTGACCACAGGTGTGTGCCACAATTTGGCTAATTGTCAATGGTCTTTTATTTTACTATGGTGTGTTTGTTCTTAATTTATCCTTCTTAGGATTCAGTGTGCATCTTCAATGTGAGGACTTCATTCCCTAGTTCTGGAAATTTCTCAACTATTAATTAGGGTTTGAGGTTTTCCAGTTTTCACCTTCTGCAATTCCTATTATATGTGTGTTAGCCCTTCTTGGCCCTTCTCATTCATATCTCCAAGAATCTTAGACTCTCGTATATTTCTTGTTTTCATATCTCTGTGCTGCATTTCATGAAATTTCCTCAGATATGCTTCATATTTTTCTTATTCCCCTTTGAGCTGCAACTAATTGCTATATAATCCATTCACTGAGCTTCTATTTTATACTGCAATGAGTATTTTTTGAAGGACTCTTTGATTTCTTTTGAAATGTACTTGTTATTGTAAAATAGCATTTTTATTATGTCTTCCGCTCCCTTTTCTATCTTAATTATTTTAAGTGTACTTATCATTATGTAGTCTTTCACAAATTGTTCTAATATCTCTAGATCTAAGATCTCCCACTGACATAGTTGCTTGCTTTTTTGGGTCATTCATGATTACTTTTCATTGTGAGTTCATCTTCATCAGGGATTAATTTTCCTGTGATCTGTTTCTGGGCTGTGAAAGTGTCCATGCAAAGTGGCTTGGAAGTAAGTTTCTTTCATGGCTGTATGCACTTTTATTTTATTTTTTTTTTGAGATGGAGTCTTGCTTTGTCACCAAGGGTGGAGTGCTATGGCGTGATCTCCACTCACTGCAACCTCCACCTCCTGTGTTCAAGCGATTCTCCTGCCTCAGCCTCCCAAGTAGCTGGGACCACAGGTACGTGCCACCTTGCCTGGCTAATTTTTGTATTTTTAGTACAGACAAGGTTTCACCATGTTGACCAGGCTGGTCTCGAATTCCTGACCTCCTGATCTGCCTACCTCAGCCTCCTAAAGTGCTGGGATTACAGGTGTGAGCCACTGCATCCAGCCATGGCTGTATACACATTTTTATGTTAATTTCTGGATTTGGAGTTTTAGAACTACTGGATTGTGTGCATTTGAATCCACACTTAACTTTTTCCTCTCATTGCCTCAGGAGGATAGAAAGCTTCACTAGCACTTTTTTTTTTTTTTTTTTTTGAGATTGAGTCTTGCTCTGTTGTCCAGGCTGGAGTGCAGTGACATCTCGGCTCATGGCAACCTCCACCTCCTAAGCTCAAGCAAGATCCTTCCACCTCTGTCTCCTGAGTAGCTGGGACTACAGGTATGTGCCACCACTCCCAGCTAATTTTTGCATTTTTTGCAGAGATGGGGTTTTGCCATGTTGCCCAGGCTGGTCTTGAACTCCTGACCTCAAGTGATCCTCCTGCCTCAGCCTCCCAGAATGCTGGGATTACAGGCGTGAGACACTACGTTGGCCTCGCTACCACTTTTTTTTGGATCAGGTTTACACATCCCTTTTTGTACAGAGCAGCCCTTCCAGCCCTGCAGTTTATTGAAGGGGGTCAGTTCCGGCTCACAACCTTGGGGAGTCCAGGACTCATATCCCAGACCTATGTTCTGCCCTGATTCTGAAGTTTTTCCCGTTCTTTCTGGCCTAAGCCCCAACCCTGTGCCTTGTGGCAAGGTGCCTCACTTATGCTCCACGGTACAGCTCCTGGATCTGCTCTTGAATAAAACCTCCCAGTTTCACCATCCCCCTTCCGGTCACAAGGGTGCTCTTTCCGGCTCCAGGCTCTGCAAGGCAGTTACGCTCAGAGCCCTACAGCAGGCCCTACAGCACAGATCCTGTAGACAGGCACAGCCTCCACCTCCCAAGAACTTCAGGCTCTGGTTCATGAGTCAACTTAGTCCATAGCTTTCTAGCAAAAATCGTAAAGCAGGCCAACCGAGACCTAGAACTTTCTAGTCATGGAAGCCAGGGCCTTTTGGTGCGCCTGGATCAGTGATTCTTGACCTGAGATAATCTTGTACTCTCAGAAGACATTTGGCATGTCTGCAGACACTTTTTTTTTTTTTTTTTTTTTTAAGAGAAGGGGTCTCACTATGTCACTCAGGTATGATCATAGCTCACTGCAGCCTGAACCTCCCCAGCTTAAGTGATCCTCCTGCCTCAGCCTCTTGAGTAAGCTGCAAGTCCAGGTGTACACCATTACACCTGGCTAATACTTAAATTTTTTGAAGGGGGGGGCATCTTGCTATGTTGCCCAGGCTGGTCTCGAACTCCTGGGCTCAAGTGATCCTCCTGTCTCTGCCTCCCAAAGTGCTAAGATTACAAGCATGAGCCACCATGCCCTGGAAACATTTTCGATCATTGCAGTTGGTGGTGGTGATGGGAAACTTGTTCCTGGTGTCTGGTGGATATAGGCCAGAGATGCAGCTAAATATCTTATAATGCACAGAATGGCCCTAACAACACAGAAGTATCCAACCCCAAACACCCACAGTGAGTCCTGAATCCCGAGGGGGTGAGCCCTCTGTCTGCTCTGGGCGGAGGGATAGAGGAGCCAGCTAGGGCCCTATCCTAGCGTATTCCCTGCTGGGAAGTTTGGGACTGAGGGTGGGACTGGAGGAAGGATGACTTTCATCAGATCTGGAGGATGCCAGATATCCTGACTGCTCCCGGCTGGCACAGGGAGCCTCATCTGAGCCCACGAGCCAGGGTGCATCCCACATCCCACCCTACCTGCCCATGAGGCCTCCCACCCAGCCCCTCCTGTGTGCAGCCCTGCACACACGCGCCGGCCACACGCACGCCCGTGTGATGTGGTGAGCAGGCCCCGTATGATGTGGGGAACGGGCGTGTGGTCGTTGGAGCAGGCCAGGCCCTCCTGGGGGCGGTGAGGACATATCTCTGGTGCCATCTTTCCTGTTCTGATAAATAACTGATCTGTGGTTGAGGCAAGAAGGTCACCTCTGCCCAGGGAAGCTCAGGAACAAACCACTTGTGACCGGTGGGAAGAGCCCGGGGAGGGGGCAGCGGGAAGTCTGTCTTCCCTGGCCACCAGGCTGCTGGGGGCAGATTTCAGAAAAGGGAAGTGCTGAGCTGGGGCAGTGCTTCCTGTGGTCGCGGCAGGCAGGGCATCAGGGCGGGCACGGCAAATCAGAGGGGTGACTGCCCTAGCTTGGTGGGGTAAGGAGCTGGGGTCCCCGGCTGGGCCCCGTGTGCTGTCAGCCTTCATGCGTTGGGCTGAAGGCCCTGGGGGGTGGAGGAACATACTAGAACACCAACAGCACTGAGGCGCCCCTGGTTGGGAGTACCCCTGGGCTCCTCTCTGCACTCAGAGTGAAGTCCCTCTGGGCTTCGTGATTTGCTCCTCCGCCCCTGCTTCTCTGGCACCTGCTCATCAAGTTTCCTCTGCATAGGACCCCCCTTCTCCCACCAGCTCTGAGCACTGGGGTCGGGGGCAGGACATCCCCACCCCTTCCCCTCTGCTAAGCCCAGAGCCCCTGACTTGGCTGCTCTGGGAACCCTCTTTGTCCCCAACAGAAGACCTGAGCCCAGGAGCCTGTGAGATCCTTCCCAGGCCCTGGCGCCCCTCTGGTGGGCAGCTCTCTGCACCCCTCTTCTATCCTTAGTGGGGAACTGGTGCAGGGGCTTAGGAGTGAGGGAGGTGGCCGGGCCTCTATAGTTCCTGGAGCTCCCATTTCCTCTTCCACTAAACTCTCAGCATCACCGCATGACCCAGACTATGACCCCAGGGGAGTGATTGGGCGGGGAGGGGAGTGGAGGGAGACCGGCTCCCTCCTGTACCAGCCCTGAGCACCAGCACTGCGGTTCCAGCTCCCTGCAGGCACTTCCTGCCTGCTCTGGGAAAGCACAGATGGCTGCTACGCCGTCACAGCCCTGGGGTTGAGCCCAGACCCCTGAACCTTGACTGTTCAGCCCTGCCAGACCCCATCAGGATCCACATAGACCCCGATGGGTTGCTCTGTCTCCTTGGCCCTGGCTGAGTCCGTGAACAAGGAGCATGGCTCCATCCACCCCACTCAGCTCTGTGCAGCCCACAGCCCTGCCTGCCCCGCCTGAGGGTTCAGGTCTCCCTGGACTGGTCAGGGGTGTGTGCTGTCCCTGTTCCCCTGCCCCCGCTGAGGCCTGTACCTGGCAGGGGTCGAGCCAGTAAAATCATCGTCCTGCCCTAACCCACGGTGTCCAGGCTGCATGGGCAGTGCTAGGGAGGGCCCACCCAGCCTCGCAGCCCACTCCTCACCCTCTTGCTCTTTCCTTTTCACTCCGTCTCCTGACCTTGGGTCACCTCTTCCCTTTCTTGCTCTCACTCAGTCCCTTCTCTCTGTTTTTCTGTTTCTTTTTTTTGAGATAAAATCTCACTCTGTTGCCCAGGCTGCAGTGCAGTGGCATGATCTTGGCCTCCACCTCTTGGGCTCAAGCTGCCTCAGCCTCCCGAGTCGCTGGAATTACAGGTGTGCGCCACCACTCCCAGCTAATTTTGTATTTTTAGTAGAGATGGGGGTTTTGTCATGTTGGCCCAGCTGGTCTGGAACTCCTGACCTCAAGTAATCTGCCTGCCTCAGCCTCCCAAAGTGCTGGGATTACAGGCACGAGCCACCATGCCTGGCCTGTTTTTCTGTTTCTCTCTCATTTTAGTGAGTCCCTCCAGCCCCCAGGACCCCCCAGCCCCTCTCTGAAGATTCTCTCTGAATCTACCCACATTTGTCAGTCTGTTCCTCCGCCACTGTCCTTGTTTCTCCTCTCCTCCTCATCACCCTGCCCTGATCTTGGGGGTTTGTGTCTCTCTGTCTCTCTCTTCCTGTCTCCATCTCCCCCTTATCCTCACTCTCTCTCTGTCTGCCTCTCACTTTCATTCTCTTTCCTTCCCTTCCTCTTTTTATTTTACTTTATTGTTATGTGTCCACAACAGGTGCATATATCTACGGGATATGTGACATATTTTGATGCAGGCATGTAATGTGTCATGATCACATCAGGGTGAATGGGGTCTCCGTCCCTCAAGCATTTATCCTTTCTGTCTGTTACAAACATTCTGATCATACTCTTTTAATTATTTTTAAATATACAATAAATTCTTGGTGACTCTCATCACCCTGTTGTGCTATCAAATACTAGATCTTTTTTTTAAAAATTTCTTTTATTTTAAAGTCTAGGATACACATGCAGGACGTGCAGATTTGTTACACAGGTAAACGTGTGCCATGGTGGTTTGCTGCACCTGTCAATCCATCACCTAGGTATTAAGCCCTGCATGCATCAATCCTAGATCTTAGTCATTCTACCTAACCATATTTTTGCTCCCATTGACCATCCCCACTGCCCTCCCCTCCCTCTCTTTCTCCCCTCTCTCATTCTCTCCCCATTTCCATTTTTTCTCTCTCTTCTCATTCTCTCTCTTCCTCTCTCTGTCTCTGTCTCTGCAGTCATCCCCAGTCTTCGCCCTCCCTCAGTCTCTGCTGCCCGGAGTCCCTGCATGCGGCTTGACAGTGGCCTTGGTAGGACCCACTGGGGTGTTTCTGCGTCGCCCATGGGCCCTCATGCTGTTATCAGTTGGAAATGAATCAGAGATTAGGAAGCGGGGGGAGTGGTGGGGGTGTTATCGCCCAGTGCACACGGGGCTCTCAGCTAATCTCTGGCGGCCCTGGGTTCGAGAGGAAATGCAGTTGCAACACTGAGTCCTTCTTACCGTCACTGTCATGTCCGCGGCGAGGCTGTGGGGAACACGGGCAAGAGATTGGAGAGGGGAGAGGGAGAGGAGAGAGGGCCGAGGGCCTGGCCTGAGCTCCTGGCAGGCATTTGTACAGGCTCAAGTGCACACATGTGCACACACAGCATGTACACCTCCTGGCCCTTGACACTTGAGCCGTCGCCAGGCCTTACCTGTCACCCTTCCATTGCCTCTGCATGCCTGCACCTGTCCATGTCTTCCCCTGCCGCCCCACATCCCCAGCCACCATCTCTCTTCACGGAATGGCAGCTCTGGCCTCATCCGGGCTCTTAGCCGACAGAGTGGCCATACTATTAAATGGCCACATGATTGGGCTCCTTTCCTAACTTCACCTTCCCATGGTTCTAGGAAGCAACCACCATTGTCACGGTGGCCTCCAGGCTTGCGTGTCCAGCTCCTGTCCTTCCTGCCCTCACCTCCCACACCCCTTGGCTTCCTAGCTCCTGCAGTTCTGCCTCGACCCCTCCTCAGTGCCCCAGCTTTTGCAAATGCTCTCCCGTCTGCCTGGAAAACTCTCCTCCCCTGGAGACAACTCCCATGCCTCCCCGGGGCACTGGACTTTCCCGTCCTTCATGAAAGCATCCAGGGTCCCGAGTGCTAAGCTGCGGCAGGTCCTTTGCCTCGGGGGCTTCTACCCTCGACGCGTGAGCTCCCTGTTACCATCTTGCCTATGGATTGTGGGTGTAATTTCTACTTCCTGCCCACCTCCTGCCAGACTGGGGGCCTGATGGGGCAGGGAGCAAGCCCTCTAGTCTGTCTAGGGCCTGGCTGCACCAGACAGTGATTGAATGAACAGACGCGTAAACACACTGAGAGACACAGATGTACCCAGGCCCATGCACAAACACACAAATGCAGTCACCAGCCGTGCACGGAAACTCACATTGACAGACGCTCAGCCTCACAGATGTGCAAACCAAAGTTACCTAGAGAGGCACGCAGTGACCAAGACACACGCACACCCACTGTCTTCTGTCTACGCTCTGGGCTCACTGCCTCTCATTCACACCTGCCCTGAATGAGAGAGAACCAGAGTCACGCGGTGTGCACCAAATGCAGTGGGAAGACACGAGGGAGTGTCTATTGGTGGTATTTAATATCACACTGGCGTAACATCATCGCCAATACTCACAGGTGCTGTGGTTCAAACAGGGAGCACGGTGTGAATCTCCTCTTACAGGGCTTGTTAGAGGAAAGTTTCAGCTCAGGCAAAGGCTTGGGACGGAGCACAGGAAGCTACAGTTTGGCCTTTTCCTCAGCAACATCCTGCTTCTAGAATCACCGCTAAAGTTAACCCAGGTGAGGGGTTCTCTCCCAGCCTCCACAAGGCTCCAGCTGGAGGCAAGCCGCCAGCCTGGCAGAGGCACAGTGGCCAGGGAGGGGAAGGGCTTCAGGGTGGTGTGGGTGGTAGGGGCCGAAGGCAGGGGCAGCGGGGCAGGGCCTGGAGGCCAGCAGCACAGAGGGTCCCCACCTGGCTTCATTTTGGGGGCGGGGGCTGGGCAGGGTATCTGGCGGAGGAAGCAAGAAGGGGCGGCCTCAGAGACTGGCTTGCGGAGATGGGGCTGCATTCCCTGTGGCGGGGATTGGGCCTTCGCGGCTACAAGGCCATTAGTCATCTAAAGCCGCTACGGGCATCTTCTCTCTTCTGTCTTTCTTTTTAGAGACAGTGTCTCACTCTGTCTCCCAGGCTGGAGTGCTGGGGTGCGATCATAGCTCACTGCAGCCACAAACTGCTGGGCTCAAGTGATCCTCCCAGCTCAACCTCCTGAGTAGCTGAGACTACAGGTGCACACCACCATGCCCAACTAATTTGTGTATTTTTTGTAGAGATGGCTATGTTGCCCAGGCTGGTCTCAAAGTCCTGGCCTTAAGCAATTCTCCTGCCTCAACCTCTTAAAGCACTGGGATTAGAAGAGTGAGCCATGGTGCCCAGCCTCTCTTTCTTAAAGATGGCTTTAACCATCACTTACAGCACACAGCTGCATCCCTCCTTGGCGGGGTCAGGGAGATTCTTTCCCGCCTCTCTGAGTGTCCCTATCTGGGTCCTTGCTCAGTGAGAGCCAGCCTTTCTGGTATAACCAGGCCCTGAATGAGAGAGAACCAGAGTCACGCGCTGTGCACCAAATGCAGTGGGAAGACACGAGGGATGCCTGGGTGACCTTCTTTTCAAACAGAGGAGTCTGTCCCTGGTAACCTGCCTCTGACCTTCCATCAACCAGATGTTATCTTCCCAAGGCAACAGTGTTCCAGAATTCTCTCTGAGGCAGCCCTGGCAGCTTCTGGGTCCTTCTATTCTGATTTCCAGTTTTCTTTTTCCATGTATGTATGTATGTATGTATGTATGTATGTATGTATTTATGACAGGGTCTTGCTTTGTCGCCCAGGCTGGAGTGCAGTGGCACGAACACAGCACACTGCAGCCTCAAGCTCCTGAGCTCCAGTGATCCTCCCGCCTCAGCCTCCTGAGTAGCTGGGACTACAGGCATGCACCACCATGCCTGGCTAATTTTTTATACAGATTGGATCTCACTATGTTGCCCAAGCTGGTCTCAAACTAGCAGACTGAAGTGATTTTCCTGCCTCAGTTTTCTGAGTAGCTGGGACCACAGGTGAGTACCATCATGCCTGGCTAATTTTTTGTAGAGATCGGGTCTCACTATGTTGCCCAAGTTGGCCTCAAACTAGTGGGCTCAAGCGATCCTCCCGCCTCCTGAGTAGCTGGAATTACAGCCATGTGTTACCATACTGGGCTAGTATTTGTATTTTTTGTACAGACAGGGACTTGCTATGTTGCCCAGGTTGCGCTTGAACTCCTGGACTCAAGCGACCCTCTCCGCTTGGCCTCCCAAAGTGCTGTGATTACAGGCGTGAGCCACTACACCCGGCTCCAGGTTCCTTTATAAGGCCCAGGCCTCACCCTTTCTCCAGACCTCACATTCACAGGCTCGTTGAAGGGAGCAGGGTGCTTCAGGCAAACTTGGGGCTCGGGTCTCCAGGCACTCGGGGTTTTCTCGTCTCCCAGCGCTGGCAGCTGGCCTGGCTTCTCTCGGCGGGAGATGCTGAAGACTCCTCGGCTGGTCTGAGAAGCATGAGAACAGAGCTGGGAAAATTGGCCGTTTTTGTGGTTTGGGGGTTTGATGCAAGTTTCACAACTGATCTCCCAAGAACACGGTCGGTCCGGTCAGATGTGCTCCCCGGCCAGGGGCCCGCTTCCCTGCTGACGCTGGTGCTGACCGCCCGAGGTGGGGGCTCCACTCTCCCTCCCCACCTCATTCCCCACTTTCCTTCTTTGGGGAGTAGCCTGGAGGTGTGGAGAAGATGGCTTTGTTTTGGGGTCTTTCGTGGTTTCCACCTCATCCTTCAGCCTGGGGAGAGTTGACGGCCTGGCACCCCTCACTCCCATCCTGGAGTTTCTCTCAGACACCTCTGGGCAGCTGTTCTTAAAGCTCTCGTTTTGCGGGGACAGCAGGCTGCGGGCGTCTTTTGTAGTGATAATCTCAGGCCGGGGCTGACGAGTGGGAAGTCCTAGAGAGACCTACTCTAGGGCTCGGGGAGAGACAAGGGCCACCAGGGAGGCGCACACCTCCACATCCAGCCCACCCCAGGAACCCAGAGCTGCCTCCCCCACAGACAGCTGGGACGAGGAGGGGGTCCTCAAAACCTGGCCCTGCCTCCAACTGGCCTGGCCCCCGGACCTATCCTTCCACCCTGGGAAGTCCCAAGCTGCCTCAGGCCAGCTGGGGCAGAACTGAAATTGGTGACATGTGCCTCTCTGGTCCCTTGGCTCCCGCCCCCACTCCCTCACCCCCAGAGTCTTCCTGAAGGAGCCTCCAGACCGAGCAAGGAGTCAAAGGCAATGCCCACCCTGCGTGGGAGCTGCTGTCCTGCCTTCCACGTGACCCCAGCCTAGCCTGGCCTTGCGTGAGCTGGGAGCTGCCCGACTTCCGGAGGTTGGTGCGTGGCTCTAGATCCTGTTGTCCCTCCGCTTGGGGGCACAATGGGCTGGGACCCATGCATGTTTTTAAGACACTCCATCTCTCAGCCTACAGAGCAGGAGGGGGCTGCAGAGGGCAGACTGGCTCAGGACACAGTGTGAGGCAGGGGGCCCCGGGGGACAGAGTCCAGGCTCCACCTCTGCTGAGCAGGCAGTCCTGAGTGTTGTTACCAAATTTGGGTGAGGGCCTGGGACCTGTCACATCACAGCTGGGGAAATGGCCAGGACTGGGACTCAGTGGCGAACAGCGGAACCCAACAGGCGGCCACACAGACTCACAGCCAGGGGGCTTGGTCAGAGATGGGGACAGAGGGTGACCTGGACGTGCTAAGTCAAGGAGTCAGGCCAGCGCTGCAGAGAATCCCACAGGGCTACACTCGGGGGCCAAGGAGAAGCACGTGGCCAGGCACATGTGGGCGGACAGAGGGGTTCCAGCTACCCACAGAGCCTTCTCAGCCGGAGCCAGATAAGCCTGGTCAACTGAACCACCCAGGCGGGGAGTGGGCCAGCATCGGAGGTCCCCAGCGAGTCTGCCCTCTTGGTGGGCACAGCTGGGCCCAGATGAGGCCCACAGCAGTGGGGTTGGGCAGAGACACCCAGACACGGCTGCTGCTGTGGGGCCCAGGAAGATCCCGTATTTGGGGTGCATCTGCCGGGTGCCTGCGTCCCCTTCCCGTTCCCTATCCCTGTGCCCCCCTCCCAGCTTCCTGTTTCTGTTTTGGGGCTGCAGGAACTTCCTCTTCTCATCACGGATCAAAATGGCTTCTTGGTCTCAGCTGGAGGCCCTGCGGGGGGCTGGTCACCCCAGCCTGAAGGACAGCCACAGAGTGAAGGGGGGCCCTGAGCCTCTGGGGGTGGTGACATCTGCCAGAGGGTGAACCGTGGCCCTTTCCCAAGAGGCTCCCACAGCTCCTCTGATGGAGCCTCTCGTGTGAGCACCTGCCCAGGCCATGGAGGGCCTGGGTCCTGCTGGAGTGACCCTAAACGACCCCCTTGTGCCCTTCCCGCCTCACGTGAGGGACACAAAATATGGACTGCCTGGCCTCCCCTTCCTCCTGCTCCCTCCCAGGCACAGGGTACAGACACTCACGGGCACTGTGTTGGCATATGTGTGGATGAGCAAACACACACACGGGGGGGTGCCCTGAGCCTGTGACCCCTGCCTGCCAGGGAGCAGAGCTGCAGATTCCTGGACGCCGAGGGAATAGAAGGCCTGGCCCGGCCTGGGCAGTGCATACCTTGGCGAGGGTGTGTGTGTGTGTGTGTGTGTGTGTGTGTGTGTCTCTGGGTGAGTGTGTCTCTATGCATGTCTGGGGGCACCATCCCTTTCCTCCCACTCCCCCTGCCCCTGCCCCTGAGCAGAGCTGCTCCTTTAAATAAAGCTGAGCTGTGCCCATTTGAGTCCCTGGGCCCTTGGGGCTCAGGGTGAGAGAGTGGGCTCCCCTTACTCCTGGGACTCCTCACTCACGGGGAGGCTGTTGTGGGTGTCAGGGGAGGGTGTGGGAGGTGGGCACATGCTGAGGAGGGCACACAGGGTGGTGCCCCTGATCCACTGGAGTTGTGATGCCCACAGGAGGGGTCTCTCCCAGGTTTGGGCGCCCCAGGAGCACCCTGGCCTTGGGATGGGGTGTGGGGGTAAATGGGGGGTGCTGCTGAGAGGCCAAGCCCCAGCCTACCTCCCTGCCCATCCAGGTGGCCTGGGCTGGAGCTGAGGAGCCAGATGTATCCTCTGAGGGGTTGTGGCCTGGGTCAAAGTCAGGACAGTGCCAGGGAAACTCCTGCCACCCGCTGCCCCCAGCCCCAGGCTGCCATTGCTGTCCAGAATTCACCCAGCATTCACTCCATGCCAGGCACCAACATGGATGGCTCTTTTAATGCCTGATGCCTATCCTTGTCATGGCCAGGTGAGTACCCTGTGGCCAAATGGGCAGGAAGTTGTGGAGCCTGGCACCTACACTGCAGAGATGCTGAACTCTGGCCAGTGGCCTCCCTCCCCAAGGCCCGCTCCACGGGGAGACAGTGAGGGGAACCCACAAAGCCTGGGGTCACTGGGTCCCCCTAGCTGGCACATAGCTTGTACCCCTATTAGCACAGAGAGGAGGCGGTAAAACAAACACTCCCGACTGTTTACCCCAACATCTCGGGGCCATAATTAAGCTTCCTTCAGTCGGTCCCTTATCAGCCGGTATCTTGAGCAGCCTCTGAAAGGGAAACATCCCGGAGCATCTAACGAAGGAAAGTTGGACGCCTTTTGAGACTTTTTAAATCCTGAAGAATAGGCCTTTGTTGCCAGCTCCCCGCCTGTGGCAGCCTGCCTCCTCTCTGGACTCTGCCGGCTGCCCCAGGGGCAGGGGCAGGACCAGGCGGCCCCAGCCCTGGCACCCCAGCCCTGCTGGGCTGAGCCCCCAGGCCCTGCCCACCAGCTGGCTCCTCCGATTGCAGTGTCCCTGCTGGCCAGCGGTGGGGTCCTGAAGGCACTCCCTCTTCTACCCTCAATGCCTCACCTCACCTTGCCAGATGCCAACATCCACCCTCGGCGGGCACCCTTGCCAGCCTGGGCCAAACCCAGGTGGTGGGTGGGGCTGGTGATGAAGGGTGAGCTCTGATAGCCCACAGCCCCCCATCACCTGGTTCTACAAGCTCCCCACCAGCCAGGTCCAGACCTGCCACTCTCTCTCAGCTTCTGAGCTTTGCTGAAGCTGTTCTCTTCACTTGCAATGCTTGTCCCTGCTATAATTTTGACTTATATTTTAAGACTTAGCTTCCAGATGTGGCGGTTCACGCCTGTAATCCCAGAACTTTGGGAGGCTAAATTGGGAGGATTGCTGGAGCCTGGAGTTCAAGACTGGCCTGGGCAACATAGTGAGACCCTGTCTCTACAAAAAATTAAAAAATAAGCTGGGTATGGTGGCGCATGCCTGTAGTCCTAACTGCTTGGGAGGCGGAGGTGGGAGGACTGCTTGAGCCCAGGGGTTCAAGGCTGTGGTGAGCCACTGCATTCCAGCCTGGCCAACAGAGAGAGACTCTGTCTCTTAAAAATTAAAAAAAGACTTAGTTTGAGTATCACCCCTTCTGGGAACCATCTGTGCATTCCAGGTGAGGCTCCTGTCTCTCCTCTGTGCCCCTCCAGCTTCATGGTCTTCATGCCCCAACCCTGTGTGTGTCCCCTGGGGGCAGACCTTGGGTATCAGGCCAGCCCCCTAACAGGCCTAGAGCAGCCTCTGCAAGTGCTCAGCTTCTATGTATTGGCGTGAAGAAAGCATGACCTGGGGATATCCATGCCGCCCAGCAGCAGACAGTAAACCTGGAGTCCTCACCACCATGCTCTGAGGGAGGGTCTGTTCACTCCACATTATAAATGGGAAACAGTGCTGGAGCAGAGGCGACAGCTGGGTGCACGGTGGCTGGAGGGCCTAGGACACCAGGCAACAAATCTTTTCTGTAAAGGGCCAGATGGTAAACATTTTGGGCTTTGTGGACTGGACCGTCACTGCTATAGCTTTTCAACTGCCTTTGCAGGGCAAAGTCAGCCACAAACAAATGGATGTGGCTGTGTTCCAATAAAACTTTATTTATAGACACTGAAATGTGAATTTCATATAATTTTCATGGGTCATGAAATCTTCTTTAGATTGTTTTCCAATCTGGTGGCAGGCTGGATTTGCCCTGGGGGCTGTAATTGTCCTCTGGGCTTCTTTAGATCCGACTGACCCCTTGTTGTCTGACCTATCTCTTTGACCTCTGGCCAGGCCTCTCATCACCCCTTCAACCTGCCCAAGGTGGTGGGAACCTCAAGAGAAGCCCATTGAGCACCTGAAGGCTGCTCATGACCACTCACTACTGATGTGGCGTGACCTGGCCTACAGCCCGGTACACACTAGCAGAGGAGCTGGGTACAGTCTCAGAGCTGTGTGTGATGGGGAAGGGGGCTTTGGGACTGGGAAGGGTGTCTGGCTGCACTTGGGGATAGGGAGGGACTGGCCAGGCAGACAGAGGAGGCATTCCAGGCAGTGGAATGTCCTAGACAAAAGTGCGGAGGCAGGAAGCGGCAGAGTGCAGGGTCCCTGTAAATCCAGGACACTAGACGCAAAGGGCTCCTTGCCGTGCAGGGCCAAAAGCCAGGGCAGAGCTAAGCCCACCAGGAGCAAAGGCTGTGGCCCTACATCCCTATCCTAGCACTGACCCATGCAACTGACTGTTGCCTGTGTGGTATGGGCCAGGAGGCCCCCACTTCCCCCTCCTAGATCGCCGAAATGTGAATTTCATATGATTTTCATGTGTCACAAAATACTATTATTCTTTAGATTCTTTTTTCCAAAAAATCTGCGCAGGACATGGATGATGGGCAGGCTGGACATGTGGCCATTTCTATTTCCGACTTGCATTTGGGTTCTTCAGCATTACCCTCTCTCGGTCATTCATTCACTCTACAAACACACTCGTCCTTGGTGCCAAGGACCCGCCAGATAGACCTCCTCCAGGCTGCGGATGAGACGGACGTGGTCCTTGCCCTTGTGGAACTGACAATCCAGCAGGGATGACTGACAGGTACGGTGCCATTTCAGAGCACGAGAGGTGCCCGCAATACTATGCATCTGGGCAGTGACCAGGGGTGGCTTCAGGAAGGCCTCCCGGGGGAGGTGGCCGTAGAGCCCAAGGAAAACTCAATGAGGAAAAAGACCAGCCAAGGAAGACTCAGCGGGAGCTGCCATGCGATGTCCCGGGGGCAGGAGGCAGCTGTCGCAGCCAAGGGAGGTGCAGAGTGCGGAGGTCTGTGGCGGGTGGGTGGCCAGGAGGGCCTCACAGAATTCATGGGGTGGCTGCAAGCAGAAGAGGCTGGCAAGGCTTTGGGGGCTGGACCAGGAACGCAATCTGATTGACATCTGCAAGGATCCCTGGCTGCTGTTGAGAGGTGGAGGGTAGGACCTGCAGGGTGGGAGGCCGGTGTTCCTGGGAGGCTGCCGTGTGCATAAGAGTCAGGGGCCGGATCTCCCGCTGGAGCAGCATGGAAGGCTGGGCTGGACGTGGGCGGAGGGCAGGCCCTGGGACTGCTGCTCTTGGCCTGGCTCTGGCGTTGGCTTAGCGTGCGGCCGCGGGGGAGCCATGTGTGGGCATGTCCTGGTGCTGCCGCCCTCGCTGCCCCAGAGACGCAGCCATAGGCAGGCTGGCTCCCCTGGGCCTGGCTCACACGTGGTGGAAGTGATCAAGGAAGACGAGGCGGTTCTCAGGGTGGCAGGCACCTACAGGACCCCGAGGCCAGCCCACGGGACAGAGGGCATCCTTGCCAGTTCCTTGTTCATTCATCCCCCCATTTTGTATGGTGAGGCCACTGTGAGCCAGACACAGCCCCACCCCAGCAGCCATGGGGAAACAAGTGTGTGTCTCTGGTCCAGGGCCAACCCTGAGGTGGGTGTCCCCTCCCACAGCAGGGCCACAGGCACCTTCCAGCTCCAGCCCCAGCCCAGCCTGGCTCTGAGGGAGCCTGAGGCTGCCTCTCCTCCTCCAGGTTCCTGTTTCCCCAGTGGCCCCAAAGACAGAAGATGGTGTGAGGTTCAAGGGCTCAGTGTCAGGCTCGGATTTCCTGGGCGTGTCGGATTTCCTGGGCGCTGTGTAGCTGGTGTCCGCAAGGGAGGCCACTGAATAACGTAAAGACCACTGGGAAAGCGTGAGAGTGTGCAGTGGGTGCGTGTGTGTGCACGCGCGTGCACATGTGTCTGTGTGGGTGTGGGATGTGACTCACACACAGGCCTGGGCTTCACGATGTCTCCTGGGAGCAGGAAAGCCTGTGTGAGTCTGTGTCTGTCTGTGTGTGCATGTGTGTATGTACCCGTGTGACTACAAGCATGTGTATGAGTGCACACAGTTGGTGCAGGTGTACCTATGTGTCTGTGCACATGTGTGTGCATATCTGTGTATGAGCGTGTGTGCATGTGGTTATGAGTGTGCCTGTGGGTACACATGTGACTACAGTGTGTGTGACTGTGTGTGTGCACGTGTGTGTGTGTGGACACAGCCCTCTCTGGCCTGCGCTCCTGGAGCCTGTTTTCCTTCTCCACCGCCCTCCTCGGCAAGTGTTGACTCAGGGAGGGACAGGCAGCTTTGGTTCAGGATTTCCTGGTCAGGCAGAAGCGGTGCCTTGAAAAGGGAACAATCTTGTGCTAAAGTGGACGCTGAGGGTCCGCATAGTGCACTGCTCTAGGGTGCCCAAGGCCGAGAGGCCTTGTCTGGGTTTACAGTGGGAGTCCCAGAAAGCCCTTGCCGCTGGGGTGGCCCACAGGATGTGCCCTCAGGCTTTTTCTAAATGCTTCCGGTTCTGGGCTGCCTGGGGTGGGGACTCTGGAGCTGGACACTACTCTGACTGCTGTGGCGGCAGGGACAGCACCCCCACAAGGGGTACCCCAAGAGAAAGGAGGGCCCCCAACGTCCCTAGGCACTAGCTGTCCCAGGTTCCCTTCCACGGTGGGCAGCTTTACCCCTGCACCGCCCCATCCCCCAAAGCCTTAACAAATAAAAGTGAAGCTCTTGGAGGCTGAGGGTCTATTCAAGCTCCAAGAGTTCTCTGCCATGTTGGGAGGAGCCTTCTAGAAGCACTGCTTCTCTTGGAGGCCGGGAGGACTGGCCTCACTGGGTGCTCCTGAGAAATGTGGTGTCTTAAGTCGGCACCCACCTGCCACATCCACATCTGGGCTGTACCAAGGACCTCCGGAGGCGCCACTGTCCCTGAGAGACGCTGCATGAGCCCAGGGCCTGCAGACAGCAGCCACTTACTGTGCAAATGCCAGGCCCCCTGTTCCCACCACGTGGATTCCTCCCGGTGTGGCCCCGGTTCTTGGGTCAGGCAGAGGGCATAGCTGCCCTAGGGCAGGGAGGCTGAGTAGGGTGGGCAGCCAGCACAGCCACCATGTCCTCATCCCCCTGCCCCACTGGTGCTCTATTCTCCAGCCTGGAGGTTTGGGCCTAATCCCCAGGACAAAACAGGGATTTGCATCCTAAAAGCTGTTAATGCGGCTGCTGGCTGCCGCTCTTCTGTCAGCACCCGGGTGTGGGGAGCTGCTGGTCTCAGCTGGTTCTAGGGATGATGGAGACACAGCCGGGTGGCACAGAGCTCAGCTATCCCTGAGCTGGGTCAGCCCAAGCAGGAACCCCCAGGGGGACCCCGAGAACCTCTAGCCCAGACCCCTGGCCTCAGGCCTAGGTGCCTGTCCCACAGTAGACACCACCCCAGCCGTGCCTGCTGTCACCAAAACTGTCCCCTGCCAGTGACATGGGCACCCCCGACCCCTTGCGCCCACTGCGACTCTTCTCCTGCACAAGGTCCCTGTCCCCACTGTCGCTTCTGCTCTGTCCCCTCCTTGCTGGGTGTGACACCCAGAAACTGGGCTGTGGGAGGCAAACATGGAGCTGGCTTGGAGTGCCTTCGACCCCCTTTCTTGCCTTGGGACCCCCGGGATACTCGCATAGGGCTGCCCTGAGTGGGGTAAAAAGATGCCAGAGTCCCTGGGGCTGCAGAGAACGCAGTGTCCTCGGATGCACACCTAGGTCCCCCTGGTCAGGGTGGCAGCAGGGGGCAGTGCCTGGGCTTTGGGTGCTGGCTACCACCACGCTGAGCGGCCACGAGCGGGGCTGGCTGGGCGGCCATTAATGATTAACTTGGGGCCTGGGCCTTGACCTCCTGGGCCTCTGAGTAAACAGGCCCGCCGGAGCCCGCCGGGCCCCTCATGGCCTCTCCGCCCCCTGACCTGTCCTGCCCTCCTGGTCCTGGCCTCCCTCCCCCTCCTTCGCTGCTGAGGTGGAGCAGTGACAGGCGGTCTAGACGCGCTGGCCTTTCTGACTCCCACCCTGGATCAGCCTACCACTGATTCCTGCCCCTGGTCCCAGCCCTATTCTCTTTGGAGCCTTTGAGGTGGGCTTGCTTTCTGGGACTGGGGCTTGCCCACTGGGGCGTCTCAAGCCCTGGCCTCAGCCCCCTTGCGTCCACACTGCTGGGGCTTGTTCAGACGGGCTGCATGGAGCATGCTGTGTAGACAGTCAGGACTGGCTGTCAGAAAGCCTGTGTTCTAGGCTGTGTGACCACCTAGACCGTGCCCTGTCTCTCTGGGCCTCAGTTTCCCCGTCTGCACAATAAAAAATAGAGCAGGAATCCCAGGGCTTTCTAGTTCCAGAATTCTAGACACCAGTCTGGTTTGGAGTGAGACTGAGGATAGGAAAAACACGTGTCCCCACCCCGCCCCAGGGGACCACTCCCCGAAGAGTCACTGGGGTGGGCCTCCAAGTTCCTGGCTGCTCCCACTCATTTCCTTTTTCTGGGGCAGCCCCCATGTTCCCTTGGAGGACCAGCCCTCAAGCTCTCAGACCAGGGGCTTCAGGCTGGGTGGCCCCTGCCTGGGGCTCTGGAAGTGGGTCATATGACCTGGGCCTGGCCAATGGGTGTGTGCCCTGAGATTTTGCTGAAAATACTGAGAAAAAATCATTTTTTCTTCCCTAGCAAAGAAGGAGAATATGAGCCCCATGGTTATCTTACTGGGCACAAAGGAAAGGAGAGCTGAGAGACAGACACAGGTTTTGACAACGGAGCCCCAACTGTGCCCAAGCCGGCACCTTCTGGACTTTTCCATGACAAGAACCAGTGGATTCTTTTTCTGCTTAAACCAGTGAGAGTTGGCTTTCTTCCCTGATTCACACATCCACACACTGGACTCACACCATGCAGGGACAGATGCCACAAAGGCACAGTTGTCATGGTTACACACACACCGCTAAACATCTGCAGAGAAAATGTGCGTGACAAACAGGGCTGGGGAGGAAACCTGTCTGGCCACAGGGAGCAGGAGTGGCAGGGGGTGGGAGAGTGGGGGCCTGGAGTGCCAACCCAAGCTCTCTCCCTATCACTTCACCCGCCATTTGCCCATCATCCCCATGTCCAGAACCCTCAGCCAGCCATTGCAGATGATGGGCGAATGGCGGCTGAGGTGGGCAGGCTGAAGCTGATTGGCCAGGGACGGACGTGAATCCTACTGTTTGCACGTGTGTACCGGTTCACATGCACACTGAGCTTTGCATGCAGGAAACATGCTGTGACCCCACTCGGGGAGCATTTTCAGTCCCTCCCCACTGCAAAGGCCTGAAGCTAGCTCTACCAGTGAGTGGGGGAGGGAATCTCTGGTCAGTCGGGCCCTCCTCCACCCTGGGACTGTGTGGTTCCTGGCAGCTCAAGGGCCACCTGAGTGGGGGCAACCCAAGGAGAAGGGACTGCCTCTTCTGCTCCATTGTGGGATAGGAGAGTCACCAGGGCCTTCTGCAGGAGCAGAGAATCCGCCCCATTTGGGCCTCCCCAGTTCCCCAAGGAGTGCTGGCCTCATGGAGCTGTACTGGGGGAGAGGCTTTGTTCTGGAGCCCAGGCTGCCTTTATGACACTGGGTAGTCTAGGGTTCTAGATGCAGATGGCTTCAGGCGTGTTGCACATACCACGTGCACATGCAGACACGCACACGAATGCATATGGGCACAGTCAGACACGGCTGTCTTGTGTGAACTCTGCGGATGGAAAAGGAGGGCTTTCTGTGGACAGAGAACAAGGGGCGACAGAGGAACCCCTTGGCCCTCCTGGGAAGGCTCCACCCCACAGCCCGGCTCCTGCCAGGCCCCTTGGGCTCTAGCCTGGGGAAGGGCTCTCAGCCAGCAGCAGGAACAGCTGGATCAAGTGTCTGGAGATGACCCCGGCTCCCTGCTGCTGGCTAAAAGCCCTTCCCCCAAAGCTCTGTCCTCTCCTCCTGCTCCTCTTCTGCTCCCTGCCTTGCGTTTGGACTTTCAGGCCGCATCCTATTCCTGTTTCTTTTTCTTTTCTTTTTTCTTTTTTTTTTTGTAGAGATAAAGTCTTATGTTGCCCGGGCTGACCTCCAACCCCTGGCTTCAAGGGATCCTCCTGCCTTGGCCTCCCAAAGTGCTGGGATGGCTCTCTCTGACTCTCTTTCTGCTTCCTCCTGTCTCTGGTCCCAGTTTCTGTCTTTCTAGGGGGGCATCCTAGGAGAGGGGCAAGGTTCAGGCCTCAGGGCTTAGGCCCCTTGGCTGCTGGGCTGGGGTTTCCTCTTTCTGCTGTCTGTCCCCTGCCCTGCTTCCTTACTCCAGCCAGAGCCGACTTGCCCTTTGCCCTGGAGCTGCGGCACCTCGGGGGTGGGGGAACTGATGGCCTCACCTCCCCCACCCCCTGCAGCCCCTGCTCCTCCCCACAGGAGTCTGGCCAGAGAGTTGGACCCTGGGGAGGCCACACAGCCAGGACACATGTCCTGGCCCCAGGCAGAACCCTTGCCCTGGCCACAGAGCCACACCAGCCAGGTCAACTGTGTCCTCTGAAATCCCTGGAGAGCAGGGCAAGCCCCCTCTCTGGGGCAGCTTCGGACTCCCACTCACCTCCAGGCTGGGAAAACTGACCCCCAGCCCAGGGCAGGAGGCAGGATGTGGAGGGGCCTCCAGCAGAGCTGAGGTCGAGCTGGCCATGTCGGGGGAAGGACGACCCTGTACCAGGTCGTTCCCCTCACAGTGTGAGGCCCCAGGGAATAGCCTGCCCTGGCAGGGAAATGAGAAGCAGGAGCAGTCTCCCAGCTCTGGAGTATGCTGGGTGGAGCAGACACAGGCATCTGTGGGGATAGGGAGCAGCCCCCTCCTTGCCTAGGCAGTCACTGTCTGGGGGCCAGCACTTCCCACCCTCCCTC
>NW_012111697.1:1346642-1368919 GCF_000951035.1 Colobus angolensis palliatus
TCTCTCTCTCTCTCTCTTTCTTTCTTTCTCTGAGTTTCACTCTGTCACCCAGGCTGCAGTGCAGTGGCATGATCTCGGTTCACTGCAACCTCCGCCTCCCAGGTTCAAGTGATTTTCCAGCCTCAGCCTCCCAAGTAGCTGGGATTACAGGCATGCGCCACCAAATCCGGCTAATTTTTTGCAGTTTTAGTAGAGACGGGAGTTCTCCAAGTTGGCCAGGCTGGTCTCAAATTCCTGGTGATTCTCGAATTCCTGGAGATTCACCCGCCTTGGCCTCCCAAAGCGCTGGGATTACAGGCATGAGGCACCACACCCGGCACTTTCCACGTTCTCAATGTATCCACCACTGCGGTCCAGGCCAGAGTCTGCTGGTGCCCGCCTCCAGGAAGCCCACCTGGGCTGGACCAGAGGAGGGAGGAGCCTGAAGCAGCTGGTCTTCTTCCCCACCATGCACCGGGACCAGGGCTTGCCCTCACCACACTGATTAGGCTGGAAGTCAGTGGGACAGGGTCAGGCTTCCCACTCCTGGAAGACCCCACCTGCCACCCAGCCTGCCTGGAGCTCAGGGCTGCCTTGGAAATGCCGGACTTTCTACCCCAGAGTCCAGGGCAAGGCCCAGCTTCTGATCACTCCTGGGCTGATGTTTGAGCAAGGCCCCTGGGAAAGAGTCCTCAGGTCTTACTGAGCTCAGCATTGCGGCTGTTGCTATAGCAGACGACCTGGGGCAACGTCTCTGGAAGCTGGAGAACCGGCAGGTGGGGCAGCTACAAAGAGGGCTCCAGCAGTGTCAGCTCCCTGGGTGTGCGGTTCACTGTGGCTGTGTCCACCTGCTGCCTTCCTCTCTGGGCACCTCCACTGATATCTGGGAGGGGGCCACATTCAGGGGTTGTGAGCACTCGATTGAGGCAGTATGGGCAAGTGCCTGGCCTGATGCTTGGCGCACACTGAACCCTAAATCAATGCAGCCGTCAGCCCTGCTCAGGCCGGCAGGGTTGTGAGGACTGGAGGATCCAGGTAATCTCTACAGACCAGGGCAAGGCCTACTGCTGGCCAAGGGGAAGGCTTGGGACTAAATCTCCGCCTTCCTGGCCCCCAGAGTTCACAAGGCACAAATGTGCACTTGCATGCACCACATGCACACACACACACACACACACACAAAACACACACACCTGGCTTGGCTCCCCATTACCCAGCCACCTGCTGGAAAACCAAGAGCTGTCTCTTGAAAAGGATGATTAAGAACCAGCCTTGACTACTCAAACTGAAACTCCAAACCCTCCTCTGGGGTACTCAGCTCCTCTGGAGCCTGTGGGCGAAAAGCTCTTACCATAGTGGAAAGAACATTCTGCCGAAACAGAAGTCTTCCCCAATTTAGCTGAGTCATTTTCTTGTGGTTAAGGAAGTCCGGGTAACCTCTGGCCCTTCCCCTGATGCCCATGGCCTAGCCAGCTTGGGGGACCCCAGTCCACACTCCCGCCCTGGCAGCGGGCATGCCCATCCCAGCAAACCTGCAGGGCCCTTGATTGTAAGTCACCCCACTCACCCCGGGCTGCTTCTCACCGCTGTTTCCTGTGCTCAGGTGGGAGTCCAGACCCCCGAGAACCAGGATCCAGTGTCACTGATCACCAGGTCACCAGGGGCAGCTCCTACAGGCCTGGGGTCTGCCTGTGCCTCCTGTTGGGGATGGCGGCCCCTTGAGGACAGAGGCCCCCTGTGGATTGACACTGAGTCCTGTGTCCCCAGCTCGGGCAGCTTAGCATGAGGTAGGTGTCAGGAGCCCAGTCTCCCAGCAGTCAGCAGTTCACAGATCCCCCAAGGAGCCGGTAGCTCGGGATGAGTTTCTAGTGGATGGGCAGTGGAGACGCTGGGTGCCAAGCCCTGCTTAGCTCTCAGACCCAGTGGGGCTCATGGCAACCAGGGATGGAACCTCAGTTTCATTCTGGATCCCAGGAGCCTGGGCCTGCAGGCACCTGGCCCAGGTGTGGCAGAACCTTGCCCAGTCGGGGCTCTGGCTGGATGGAGGCTGGTGCTGGTGGGTGCCCCCCTCTGGCTGCAGGTGGCTACCTCCTCCCCGGGAGACCTTTTGGAAGGTGCCAGAGGCCGTTGCGGGGGGAGGCAGAGAGACGATGGGGCGGGCCATCTGAGTGCCGTGGGGAGAGCCTTGAAGGTGCCAAGTGGCGCCAGTTGCAGGTGGGGTGGGGAGGCCAGCTCGGTGGGCACTGGGTCCTCTCCATGTGGCCATGCCGTGTGCAGGGAACCAGAGACCCCCTGGGCTTCGCCTTCTACCCCGGCCCTCCATCTGAGCCCTGGGCTACTGGGGAGGCAGCAGGAGCCTGGGCAGGCCGCTCATCTGGGCTCGGCCTTCTGTCAGCTGACAGGGGTCACGTGATGTGTGGGCTTGCCTGGGGCCTGAGAAATGGGGATGCGGGCAGTCATGGTCAGGGCTGTTGGGGAAATTCAAGGAATGGAAGAGTCAGAGGGAGTCAGGAGGCCCCGTCTCAGAGTGTGTGCAGGGGCATCGAAAGCCCTGCTGGATTTAGGGGATCAAAGGACTGCCACGCGTCACTTGTGGGGTCTCGGGTGGTGGGGGTCAGGGCTGCTCTTCGCTGGAAAGGGCAGTGGCTAGCAAGGTCTGGGACTCAGTGAATGAGGCCGCGCTTGTGACCACCCTTTTCCTAGTGCTTGGAGAGCCGCCAGGCGGACTTTACCTGCGTCTCTGGAAGCAATCTGAAGAGACTGCTGGGCACTGGAGGGGTCCGCGTGGGACCCGGAAGCCAAAGGATCAGGTTCACCGAAGCCTGGACTTCCCTGGCGGGTCCCCAGCCCCTCTCAGTGGCCAGCAGGCATCCCTGGCTGGGCCCTGCGGGCTGTGCTGCCCGGCGACTCCAGAGTCCTCCCACGCCCACTTGGACGGGGTCCTCCCGGGGCTCTGGCAGCCAAGGTTTGGGAAATTAGGTGAGGGGGGCCTGGGACGAGGGTGAGGAAAGGAACAATTTATGTCTAAAAGTCATCTTGAAATTTTCAACTTTTTTTTATTTTTCAAAACAAAAGCTCTAAATGTTGGGGCTGGGGGGTGGCGGTGGACCTAGCTTTGTGGGAAGTGAGTCAGATGGCCATAAAATGTGTTTTTCTGAGCCGAGGGGGATTATTTTACATCTTGTGGCATGGAGACGCCAGGAGGAAGCCCTCCTCCTGGTCCCTGGTGGGGCTGCCTGCTGCTGGACAAGGCTGGGCCTTGGCGCTGATCTCCCTTCTTGAGATGGAGGCTCCTGCCCTTCCAGGACCCCTCCCCAGCCCCCTCCCTCCCTGACCTCACATCCCGTTCTTTCAGGCAAGAGTGAGGCTGTGAAGGTGCTGGCTTCGTGGTGGGGCCTAGTACTGGCTGTGCCATGTAGGAGAATCTGGGTAAAGTATGCCTTGGGGACCCTCCAACCCCTGGTCTGATGGATAGGCTGATGGCAGGACCACCTCCCGGAGCAGCCACCAGCATGAAAAGAAAGATTTGAGAACGCACCCGCAGGCCGTCAGGGCTCGGCAAGTGGGTGCCCTGCCACCTTCAGAGAACATCCCTTGAGTGCAGGTGAATGAATGAAGGGCAAAAGGGGCAACCAGGCTCTTTGGAGACCCTTCCTAAAGCCAGAGGGGCAGGCGTCCTCCCCTAACCTCTGCTGTTGCCGGCATCCTTTCCCCTGAGCCACCACTGCCCCGCTGTGGCCCCAGGGAAGAGGACACTGAGTCCCCCCCTCAGCGACCGGAGACCTCAGAGGGGCTAGGGTCGGGGACTCCAGATGCCCATTGGAACAGGACCTAGTGGCTTCAGAGGCCTCAAGGTACAGGTCCTGCCACCCAAGGCAGGGACTGGGTGGGACCCGTAGGGAGGGCTCCGCCTGGAACCTTCTGTGCCCTCTGCCTCACTGGGGGCTGCCGTCCACTGCCATGCGTGTCACCTGAAGCCCTGCCTTCCCTGGGCTGGAGTCACAGTCCCCATGAACAGCCTGGGGTCCAAGGGCCCACACTGCCTGTGAAGAGAGACCCCTGGTAGTCTGAGGCCGGCAGAAATCGGGAAGAAATCTGCGGCCCAAAACACACTGGCTGACTCCAGAAACCCTTCACCCTTCTCTCGAAGTCACAGTAAAGGGGTCTCCCTGAGCCATCCCACTGACCATGGGCTCTGCTTCTTCCTGGGACAAAGGCCAGTCACAGTGGACACCCCACTGTTTTGCCTGTCTCAGCATCCATTTCTCTCCCTCCAGCCAACACATGAATTTTCCTCAGAGAACCGCCCTCCCCCACGCTCATTCCATGCAGTGTGGGTGGGGCTGAGCCCCCAAACTGTGTGTGTGTGTGTTGGAAGTGCGGGGTAAGGACAAGACTCAGGACTGGCCAATCAGCGTCTTCCATGCGCCTGGATACAGTGGCTGGTTCAGTGATGAACTCATGGCCCGACAGCATCCAGTTCTGGAATTTCTGATTGAATTATTTAGAAAGGGAAGCTCTAAGGCTGGGCGCAGTGGCTCAAGCCTGTAATCTCAGCACTTTGGGAGGCCAAGTCGGACTGATCACTTGAGGCCAGGAGTTCGAAACCAGCCTGGTCAACATGCCGAAAACCTATCTTTACTAAAAATACAAAAATTAGCCCGGCATGGTGGCACGCGCTTGTAATCACAGCTACTGGGGAGGCTGAGGCGTGAGAATCCCTTGAACCCAGAAGGTCGAGGTTGCAGTTGAGCCAAGATCGCATCATGCACTCCAGCCAGGGTGAGAGCGTGAGACCCTGTCTCAAAAGAAAGAAAGAAATGGAAGCTTTAGTCCAAGTTGCTGGGTGTCTGTTTGGAAGCCTTGAGTTACTGGGAATCCCCAACAGGTGGCTGAAGCCAGCTCAAAGGATGGCGAAACCAAGAGATGGAATGGGAGAGGATTCCAGATGACATAGTCTGGGCTGCTGGATCCAGCCATGCCTGAAGGTGATCCTGATTGTTTTCCTCATTGTACTCGGCTCTGTTCCTGAATCTCCATCCAGAGGCACAATTTTGGGTGAGATGTGCCAGTGTCGTGTGCCCTTTTCTGATCAGGCCACTCAAGCTGGGATCCTGTGTGCATTTGTAAGCCAGTTACTGAGAGCTAGAACCTGCGTGGGGTGAGGGGCCTGTCAGGGCAACCAGAACACAGCTGGGCTCACCAACTACAGGAGCTGAACACGTGGGTGAGAATGGGAGTCAGGTAGCTGCCTGCAAAGGCCTCTCCTCGGGGGTGAGTTTGGGAGAAGACTTCATGGGAAGTAGCTCATGATTTTCCAATTATTAAACCTAGAAAAAGAACCAGCAGAACATTCTCTTTGCCTTCATCTTTCTGTCTGTCCAATGGGCACCTTGACACATCCAGGGCACCGAGTTGTGGAGAATTGGTTAATTTTGTCAGACATCAGCCTTCCTGACACTGGAATGTAAGCTCCCGATGCAGAATTGCAAAAAGTGGCTCACTGATGTGTCTCCAGCTAAGGAGAGCTCTTGGCACTCAGTGAATACTTGGTGAATGAAGAAAAGGCGTGATGCTGTCCTTCTCTTTCTCAAAACACTCAAATGCCTTCCTATTGCAGCTAAAATATATAAAATCCAGACTTTTTTGCTCTGCCCTGTAAGTAGAGTGACTGTGTCATTTGTTGAACAAGTAGGGGCATTTTTTTGCAGGTCAAAGGGAATGCCACCAATTAGGCTGGAGCAACAAGAGCAAGCCAGAATTATTCCAGGCAAAGTGGGATGCATGCCTTCCCCAATTCCAAGGCCCCTAGGACGCTAGTCTCTGTCCCAGGCTTCAGCCTCATTTTCTGCCCCTCCCTGTCATGGGCCTCACTGACCCTCCATCAGAACTTCGCACTGTCTGTTTCTCTATCTGGAGAAGGCCTTTGAGTGGCTCGGTCTTTTCTGGCACCTTGGTTTCCACTGCTCACCACCTACCCAAAGAACTCTTTTCTGACACCCATCCTCACCCAGGCAGCCTCTACCAATAGGCTGTGTTTCCCGTTCCTCATTGCACCGGACTCTATGCAGGCAGGCAGAGAGTGAGCGTGGAATTTCAGGGCACAGCTCCCAAGCTTCTGTCATCCTCCGAGTAGGTGTTTGTGTGCCCAGCACGTGTCTTCAAAGGGAAAGTGAAGGGAAGCCAGTGTCAGTGCAGGAGTAGGGTGGGAGGGGAGGAAAGACAAAGGAAAAGCAAGAAGAAATGAAACCTGAGTCAGAGAAGCCAAGTCACAGCTCTATTCACAGCCTCAAAACCAGTGAGTCCACTCCAGAAATCAGATGCACTTTGACCTCTTTTTTTTTTTTTCTTTTGCACTCTTGTCGCCCAGGCTGGAGTGCAATGGAGCCATCTCAGCTCACTGCAACCTCCGCCTCCAGAGTTCAAGCAATTCTCCTGCCTCAGCCTCCCAAGTAGCTGGGATTACAGGTGCCTGCCATCACACCTGGCTAATTTTTGAATTTTCAGTAGAGATGGGGTTTCACTATGTTGGTCAGGCTGGTCTCGAACTCCAGGCCTCAGGCGATCCACCCTCCTCGGCCTCCCAAAGTGCTGGGATTACAGGCGTGAGCCACCACACCCGGCCTGGGGCACCTCTTTTAAGACGTGTTTGAATGCAGATTGCAAAGCCTCCCTCTTCCCTGCCCCATGGCTGGAATTCCTGTAGACATATGCAGGGATTGTGCAGCCAGACAGGCCACCACATGCGTTCCTCGTTTTCCCGATTTCCTCTGTCCTTGCTGCTGTTGGGGCTCTGTAACATTGTCCCAGCTGTGTTTGTCACTTGGCTCTGGCTCTCCATGCACACCTGTGGGTGTCTGTTTGTAGAATGCAGAACACCACCCCTTTGGCTGCCACGAGGGATCCTCAGATAGATTTGCTTCTCTGCCTTCTATTTTTTTTTTTCTCTCTTTTTGAGACAAGGTCTTGCTCTGTTGCCCAGGCTCACTGCAACCTCTGCCTCCTGGGCTCAAACGATCCTCCAACCTCAGCCTCCCAAGTAGCTGGACCGACAGGCATGCACCATCATGCCCAGCTAAGTTTTGTATTTTTAGTAGAGACAGGGTTTCACCATGTTGCGCAGGCTGGTCTCGAATTCCTCACCTCAAGTGATCTGCCCACCTCAGCCGCCCAAAGTGCTGGGATTACAGAGGTGAGCCACCACACCTGGCCTTCTCTGCTTTCTTTAAAGCAAAAGGACGGGAGTAGCAGGGATCACTCAGGGTCCTAGCTGAAACCAAACTCACCCATGATGATTCCAATGAACGGATGTTAACCAAGTGGCCAGTTTACAGAGGTGTGAGCCGGGGTAAGGGAATGAGGATGGGATACTGAGGTCCCAGAAGCTGGCCATGGCAGCTGTCATCACCAACTATCAGACTGAAGGGGCGAGGGAGGAATCGGTGCTACTGGATCCCTGTGGAGGGCAGAGAACAGGCCACCTAACAGGGGTTGTAGTCTTTGGGGTGCAGATGGGGTATGGACACAGAAGAGAGCGGAGAAGAAACACTGCAGCCTCTCTCTCCTTCCTCCATCTGACTTCCTGCTGGTGCCGCCCATTGGCCAAACCCAACAGGAAGTCAGACAGCCTGGGAGGCCCTGAGTGTGGCCCACACAGAGCAGACTCCAGGGCCCAGGCCAGGATGTAGAGGGGATGGGGGTAGAAAACCAGCACAGGTGGGTAAGGCAACCGGGAATAAGTCTGTGCTCAGTCTTTGTGCAAATCCTGCTTCTCTGTGGCTCCATCCACCTCTGGCCACAGAGCTTCCTCACTGGGCTGACAGAGGTCCTTTTGCTGGCCACGACCCATGCTCCACACACCAGCAGAGTGATCTTATAAGCAAACCTGGCCTGGTGCGGTGGCTAAGTCCAGTCATCCCAGTACTGTGGCAGACTGAGGTGAGTGGATCGTTTGAACACAGGAGTTTGAGACCAGCCTGGGAAGCATAGCAAGACTCCATCTCTACAAAAAATTAAAAAGTTAGCTGGGCATGGTGGGACGCACCTGTAGTCTCAGCCACTTGGGAGGCTGAGGCAAGAGGATTGCCTGGGCATGAAAGGTCAAGGCTGCAATGAGCTATGATCACGCCACTGAATTCTAGCCTGGGCAACAGAGTAAGATCCTGTCTCAAAAACAACAACAAACAAACAAACAAAAAGCAAACCTGTCCTCCATGTTCTCTGTGGCTCCTGTTGCTCTTGGGATATTGACTAAAGTCTGAACCCTTGCATGTGAGAAACTGTGTAGTCTGACCCAGCTGACCCTCTTACTTCACCTCTTGTCCTCTACCTCCCTCTACATTCCACTCTCTGCTCTGTGCACTGTGGCCACACTGGATAGTTTTCTTTTCTTTTTCTTTTTCTTTTTTTTGAGATGGAGTTTCACTCTGCAGCCAGGCTGGAGTGCAGTGGCACAATCTCGGCTCACTGCAACCTCTGCCTCCTGGGTTCAAGTGATTCTCCTGCCTCAGCCTCCCGAGTAGTGGGACTATAGGCGCCCACCACCACGCCTGGCTAGTTTTTTGTAGTTTTAGTAGAGGTGGCGTTTCACCACGTTGGCCAGGATGGTCTTGCTCTCTTGACCTCATGATCACCTGCCTTAGCCTCCCAAAGTGCTGGGATTACAGGCATGAGCCACCACGCCCAGCTCTGGATATTTTTCAGTACCTAAGAATGTCATGCTCCTTCTCAGTTCTGAGTTTTGTATATGCTGTTCCCTCTGCTGAGATTCTTTTGCTCCAACCCCAACTACTTATAAATACCACTTCAGATCTTCAGATCTCAGCTTAAGAAAACACACCCCTAAGAGTGACTTCCCTGAGTCTACAAAGCAGGTGAGGACTCTGGGCAGACACTCTCACCACCCCCGAATGTCCTTACTTCACAATATGTGTCACAATTGCAATTAGCTAATCAATTGTGTCACTCTCTGTTTACTGTCTGTCTCCCCAGATAAACTAGGAGCTCCACAAGATCCCACTGTGTCTGTCTGTTTCACTGCTGTGCTCACAGCACAGTGCCTGGCACATAGGAGACACTCCACCAATACCTGATGAATGAATCAAAGGAGGGCTTCCAGTTTCCAGTACTGGCACACTTGATTATTTGTGCTTATCCTCTTGCTGTAAACAACAGCTGGATAAAAAAATAAAATAAAATGTGTTAAAAGGAAGGAAGGGAACCACCAGGCCAAAATTGAGGAGAAAAGGAATTCAGACAGGTGAGCAAGAGAAGAAGCCACTTTTTCCCTAGGGCACATTCTGCACCCCAAAAATGCAAATCTTGTTTTGATAGCCTCATGGAATGAAAGAGACAGAAATCAAACTTTGGGGCTCATACAAAGTGGGGCATATAATAGAACACCCATTCCATGTTGATACAGAACTTCAAAGGGCTACACCCTTGGGATAAAGGTGAACCAGAAGTAAACCAGCCCTCACATGAACTTCCAATCTAAGTTCTCATCTCCTGGTTGGGTTAGGGACCACTAAACCTTAATAGTTGATTAAGGTGGTCCTGAAATGTCAGTATTCCTCAGTGTTTGGCAGGAGAAAATGAAAATGATCTCCAGTGGAAGGCACCTTTGTCCTAAATCTTTCTTATAAACGATTTATCAAAACAATGACCAGCACATAGTCAAAGATAATCAGACACACACATACAAGACACTGTGAGTAAAAACTGGAAGAATTGATACCCAGACTTCAAATTATTGACTATAAAGTAACTGTGCCTATGATGTTTAAAGAAATAAGACGTGCTTAAAAATAACTGCAGAAATGGGAATCTATAAAAAGTGAAATATCAGATCTGCAAAAGAATCAAGTAGGATCTCTAGAAATGAAAACTACAATAACCAAGACCAAGAGCTTCAATGGACAGGTTTAATAGATTAAACACAGCTGAGAAGAGAATTAGTAAACTAGAAAGGATGTCAGAAGAAATTATCACAATTGTAGTACATAAAGACAAAAAGAAAATACAAAAGAGAAGATATGAGATAAAGAATAAGACCTAATATATTTCATATTGTCCTTGAAGGTGAGGAGAGAGGAAGTGGAGTGGAGCCATTGTTTTAAGGATGAGTATGGGTAAACATTTTCTGGAACTAATACATGACTGTGTGAGAAGACGCACTGAGTCATTGTGCCTTGGTGACAATCAATCCATCTCCATGTTTCAGACAACCTAGAATTCAAAATATACTAATGGGAGATTCTGGACCTAGTCTACTCTTGGCCAAAGGCCACAGTGTTGTACAATACCAAGTAAAATATAGCAAATGACACATGAAAACAAGATCAGGAGTGAGAAATCAACTCTTGCCTGTCTCCTGCCTCTGTGGTTCACCTCTGCCTTCTTAGGAACTATTTGGGCAGCTCTGAGATGACCACAGCTGCATCCTCCTGTCCCTTCTTCCCTCCCATAGGCCTTGCTGACCAGCACTAGGAGATAGCAAGACAACATTCCACAGGCAACTGGGGGTCCGAAGGCATGAGTTGGTGGGTGAGGAAGGCGTCTCTCCCACCCTGATTTAGTGCTGATGCTGATATCTTCCTCCTAGACACTGTTCCTCTTCTGTCCACTGACCTCTGTCTGCCCATTCTGTGCCTGGGCCCTTAGGGGTGCTTGGTGGAGTCTCATTCACTAGCTGACTGATATGAATTGGTCCAAAGGAGCACCAATGTCCCTCGCTTCCCAGCACACTAGCATCACCTAGGACCTGGCTGTCAAGGACCTAGGAGCTGGGCTCCAGGGGCAGGCAGGATATTCCCCAACCCTGGGTCCTGCCACCCTCTACCTCCCAGCCTTGTGCTTTCTTGGATGGGCGAGTGATCTGGCTGGTAGGTGGGTAGCTTGTGACTCACGCTCCCCACTTGGTAGCCAGGTGGCCTGGTCTCTGGCCTCCTCACGGTGACTCGTCCTGGAATCAGGTTCTCGCAGTTGCTCTGTTCTAGAGGGACACCATTCATCATCTTGCCTCTGGGAATCTCGGCACGCCTCTCAGACATGCTCAAACAGAGAGGCTGCCAAACCTGCGCCAGGTCACACAGCAGGTGTGTGTTGAGGCCAGGGCGCACACATGATACCACACCCCCAGTGGGCGGGAAGGCAGGCCCAACCCTTGTGTAACCAGCGTCAGGGCCTGGGTGCTGTGAGCAGCTCCATGGTGGAGCTCAGGGAGGCCCTGGTCCCACCCTCGCCCTCAGGCATGTGCCAGATTCCCCCACCCCCAGCAGCAGGTCCCTCGAAGCCCATGTGCTGGGCAGGACACCGGTCCCAGGGCAAAAGCAGAGAGGGGTGGCAACTGGTGGTTGATCTCCCAGCCCCTGATGAGCGAAGCCTGGTGTGTCATGTGGTCCCCCAGATCTGGCTCTGCAATGTCTCGGACATGCCGTTCGATTTTGAAATTCTCAAACATGTTCCAAACAGCGTGTAGTTGATTTAATTTTTTAAATTGAAAACTAAAGGAAGTTGAGTTGAGGAATGTTGAGTGGAGGCGGTGGCGGGAGGTGTGATGGAATTGAGCCCATATCATGGGAGCACTGGGGAAACAGGAGCATTTCACGCCCCTGGGTGGATTTCGGGCTACAGAGGGTTAAACTACCCCACTGGATGGGGAGTCTAGGAGCTCAGGTGCTGCTCTTGCCTGTGTTCTAGCCCTGGTTTTATCACTGCTCCCAGTAAGAAGGGTCACTGAGGGGCCTAGGCTCTGTGCCACTGGGCACCTGGCTGGGGCACCTCCTGGGATGCTCGGCTCCTGGATGCGTGGCTGGGACCCTGAGGAGTCTGGTGCCTCCCAGGGAGGCAGAGGAGCCTGGAGCGGGCTGTTGTCCCTCCAGCGTGGCTCACACACACCCCAGGCAGCGCTGCCCCACATAGCAACATCACTGCCTCTCTCAAGATGCTCATCTCACCTCTGACACATTTCAGGCTTGGAGCCATCGTCCCCACCTCCCCTCGGCTCAGGGGCCTGGCCTGTGACTCACGCCTCCACCTCTCCCGGAGAAGATTGCTCCTTGAACAAAGGAGCCCAGGCCTTGGTGAACTTGGGAATTGCACATGGGGGGACCTTGTGCCCCTGGGTCTGACCCCTCCAGCCCTGCATTGGCCTTGAGCTCGCATGCAGGTAGCACGTGGCTGCACCTGCACCAGCACCCCCAGGTCGCCCCTCTCCCCGGTTGCTCTGGGAGTCACCCACACCCCAGCCTCTCCTCTGTCCTTTCTGCTGCCCTGCACCGAGCCCAGCTGATCTGCAGGTGAAGAAGCCAATGATTTAAGGCCTCCCAGTCCCTCTTCATAATTGTGGCCCTCCTTTGGCTTGGCAAGTGGAATCCAACAGCTTCCTGTGCTTGAACAGGGAGGCGGAGGGGCCCAAGAGCTGCCTGCCTTCCTTGCCTGAAGAGTTTGCTCATTAACTTGAATTACCCTCGTGGTAGCATTCCTGGCAGGGCAGGGTTTCTAGCACCTTTTCCTGTTGGGGGCCCCGGCACTAGGGAAGCTTGGCTGAGGCCTCCTCCTACCTGCCTTCGTGCCCCTCCTCCAGGACACCCCAGGACCCCAGAATCTTCCCTGGCTGTTGGAAGCCCTGCCTGGGTGGCTCTCCGGCAGGGCTCACGCTGACCTCCTGGGCCCGAGCTGGGTTGGGCAAATGGAAACCAGCTGTGATGCCAAGCGCTGAGATGACCCAGTTGGGAAGTGAGGGGGCAAGGGAGCAGGATGTGTCGCCCACCCCTGACACACACAGCACATGTCTCTGGCTCCCTTCTCACCAGTAAGGGGAAGGCAGGACCCCCACCCCCGCCCCTCTACCTGCTGAGGTCACAGCCTTCCAAACAGAAGTTAATCGGGAGGCCCTTGGGGCCGAGGACTCTCTCAGGACCTGGGGAGGCCGCCACCCCAGTGAGAATGCTTGTTCTCTCTTGGCCTCCCCATGGGTCATCACCTGGGATTCTGCACTTGTATGAAGAACATTAAAACAAATCTTGTAGAGATGGGGGTCTAGCTATGCTGTCCAGTCTTGTGTCAAACTCCCGGCTTCAAGCCATTCTCCCACTTCCGCCTCCCAAAGCACTGGAATTACAGGCATGAGCCACTGCACCTGGCCCACAAAGAGCATTTTACTTCGACAAGCACACAGGGCACCTGTGCCTGCTCGTCTGAGTGTTGTACAGGGTTTGACCACTGTGCTCAGCCTTCAAAGTCACTGGCAAGGGGGCTCTGCCCCCAGAATGAGCTCATTAAGTGTTTTCTAAGCAAATGAAAGGCATTTGAAGGGGGACAATCTAAACAACATTAAAATGACTTCAGTTCTTTGGTTGTTTGGAACAAGCGTTTTGCCCTAAATTCTTAAGAAGGCTGTCTCCTTCCACAGCATTTTTCAGGGACCAAGGTGTGTCCTAGCCTCCCACTCTGCCTTCTGCCCCAGCACGTGGAGATCATTAGCTGGAGCCAAGTGTCTCACAAGCTTTCCCTGTTTACCTTTCACAACTCCATGACATGCTACTTGGTTTGCATACATTTTGCATAAAAGGAAACTGAAGCTCAGAGAAACTGACAGACTCAGTGCGGGGCCACCCAGTCAGCAGGAGGCAAGGCCAGGATTTGGTCTGATGCCAGGATGGCACGGCCCTTTTCCCATGGGCCATCCTCACCATGGGATGGGAGAAACAGGAAACGCCTCCTTGTCACCCACGAACAGGTTGCTTTGCTCCAGAAACCAACACAGCACACACCTAGAGTGTGCACCGTGTCAGGGTGCCCGGGCTTCACTTACGTGTCCAGTACGAGGCTGAAGGCCCACTGTGAGCCAGGGTTCTGTAGCCTTCAGCTCCATGCCCAGTGGTCCTGGCTCCAGGCATAGCACTTGCGATGCTGAGTGAGGCATATATTTCAGCACGACAGACCTCAGTGCCTTCAAATTGTTCCGGAATAAATCCTTTGTCCTGTGGCCTCCTGGCCTAAGGCCAATTAAACAGCTGCCAGGTACGGCTTAGTCCTTATAAGTTAGTGGGAATGTGGCCACATGAATTTTAAATATCAGATTAAAATCAAATTAGTGGGAAAATTTGGAACAAATTGCCTTCAAGTACAGTGAATGAGTCTATTTTTAAAACACTGCCGCACCAGGCAAAAGAGTGAAGCAAACACACATTTCCTAACAGCGAGCAGGCACCGTGCTGGGAGTGATCTGTCATGCTTAGTCACGGTAATTGCTCTAGCAAAACTCAGGAATCAAATAAAACGTGTTTGCAAATTGTAAATCGCTCCAGGAGGCTACTTCAGACGGGTCCTAACCTGATGCTGAAGGTCACGGCGGCTCCCTTTGGAGCAGACACCCAGCCCTGACGCCCCCTTGACCCATCCCCACCCCCTTTCTCTGAGCAGGGGTTGAGCCGGCTGAGACCATTGCCCAACATGTGCACGGGAAAGGCCGCCGTAAATCAGCCACATTTCCGCATCTGCAGGAGGGCATGGCATTCTTGGGGGGGTGCTGGGGAGGGTGCTGTGCTTGGCTGGAGGGAGGTGAGGGACTCTCTGAGGCCTCCATGGCCGAGGCAGGGAAGAGATGGCGGTGGTGGATCAGGGAAGAGAGGCTGTGTTTCTGGGGAAACGTTGGGCTGCCATTTGGCTGAAAAGATCTTCAGATCCAAGAGGGCTTGGGACAGGCAGTGAAGGCTCCCTCAAGCTCCGTCCGGGTCCCTGGGTGACATGCCCTGGCTCTAGGCCACCACATTTGGTCCCCAGGGTCCCCACCCTCAGGCTGTAGTCCGTAAATAACAACCTTGCCAGTCGTTCTAGAGTAGAGATAAGAGACACGAAGCCCTGAAATAGCTTTTAAAGCAGAAATGTGGTCGTTCTTGTTCCCCCGTGCTCACCTGCGGCTCCTGCAGCTTGGGGGCAGACAGGGCTGCTTCTCCCCTACCCTGTCCCCTCTTCTGGAAATCTCACCTCCTCCCCACACAGTCTCCTGCAGAGCATGACTGTCTCTCTGGGGCCTGGCCAGACCTCTGATTCTGGTGATAAACTAATCACATGAAGGCAGAGAAGATTATCTAGGACCGGATAGGTTACCTTTCTTAGGATTCTTGCATGTTAAAAGTAACTTTAGGGGCCGGGTGCCGTGGCTCATGCCTGTAATCCCAGTGCTTTGGAAGGCCGAGGAGAGAGGATCGCTTGAGTCTAGGAGTTCCAGACCAGCCTGGGCAACAAAGTGAAACCCCTTTTCTACAAAAATATTTGAAAATTAGCACCTGGTGTAGTGGTGTGTGCCTATAGTCCCAGCTACTTGACCTCCCTGAGTCCAGGAGGTGGAGGTTGTACTCCAGCCTGGGCGATAGAGAGAGATCCTGACTCAAAAAAAACAGAACAGGCCAGCCATGGTGGCTCACACCCGTAATCCCAACACTCTGGGAGGCCCAGGGGGTAGATCACCTGAAGTTAGGAGTTTGAGATCAGCCTGATCAACATGGTGAAACCCTTGTCTCTACTAAAAATACAAAAAGTAGCTAGGTATGGTGGCATGTGCCTGTAATCCCAGCTACTCGGGAGGCCGAGGCAGGAGAATCACTTGAACCCAGGAGGTGGAGGTTGCAGTGAGCTGAGAATGTGCCATTGCACTCCAGCCTGGGCGACAACAGTGAAATCCCATCTCAAAAAAAAAAAAAAAAAAAAAAAAAAAAAAAAAAAAAAAAAAACCAGGGGCGATGGCTCACGCCTGTAATCCCAGCACTTTGGGGGCCAGCCTGGCCAACATGGTGAAACCCCATCATCAATAAAAAAAAAAAGAAAAAAAAAATTTAGCCAGGCGTGGTGGTGCATGCTTGTAATCCCAGCTACTTAAGAGGCTGAGGCAGGAGAATCACATGAACCTGGGAAGCGGAGGTTGCAGTGAGCTGAAATTGCGCCACTGCACTCCAGCCTGGGCAACAGAGTGAGACTTTGTCAAACAAAACAAAACAACAAAGTAACTGTAGAAGCTACAACTCAGTGTGCCACCACGGGGGAGCCTTATTTATTGTGCTCTTGCGTTGCCTCCAGCAAAGGTGCGGCTTGCTTGGTGGACCTCGGGCCAACCCAATGGACCCTTGGATAGAAAGGAGAGGGCGGGGATGTCTTGTAAAGAAGGAGGGAGATCTTTGCATTCAAACACATATGTTCAAGACCTGCATAGCCAGACACTGAAAGTCTGCTGCGGCCAAGTTCAGCAGGAGGCCAAGACAGGCAGGAAGGACCCCAGGAGTGGTCATTTGATTTGGCTTTAGGAGCTAGTGTGACTTTGGGGAGAAGAGTTTCCAGGGAGGATAAAGGTGGAGGATGAGGGGACAGTGAGGATGAGTGTCAGCAAATGGCTCTCTGGCTATGCAACAATCACAAAGGGTGTATCTTAAACAAGCTAGTTTCCCACTCTAGCTTGATGGCTGCAGGAGAACTATGTCTTTAAGTCAGGCGAGCCTGCAGACAAGTCTGAAAAACGGGACTGCTATAGAAAAGTCTCACTTCTTGATTCTGCCTAGAAAAAGCTTTGTATTCGTAAAGGATTCTTTGCTTGTCGCCCTGGTCCAGCCTCTTCGGGGCCCCACGAGGCAGCCAGGCAGCGTGAACCCTGTGCCCCGCTGCCCCAGCAATCATGCTGGCTTTCGAGAGCTCAGCTGGTCTTGTCCGAAGTGTCTACCACTTTGCATTCAGTTTTTTTCTTACTTTTGAGACAGGGTCTTGCTCTGTTGTCCAGGCTGGAGTGCAGTGGTGTGATCATAGCTCACTGCAGCCTCCAACTTCTATGCTCAACCGATCCTCCCTCCTCAGCCCCCCAAGTAGCTGAGACTACAAGCATGTGCTACCACACTTGCATAATATTTTTGGAGACACAGGGTCTCACTATGTTGCCCAGACTGGTCTTGAACTTCTGGACTCAAGCAACCCTCCCACCTCAGTCTCTCAAAGTGCTGGAATTACAGGTATGAGCCACTGTACCCAGCCTTTGCATTCTGAGGGGAGTTTCTGGGGTTCGGGCCCACTGGGGTTCCCCAACACTGTCTTCTGCTATTGTCGAGCACAGGCAGTGGATGTGGGCACAGCAAATGGAGAGAAAGGGTGTCTATGCCAGCCAAACCCGGAGAGGCCTGTTCCTAGTGGGTGGGGCCAGAAGGCTAGAAAAATAATAAATAAAAACAAACCGAAGGGAAGCAAAGCTCTTGGGTGCCAGAACGGGGCTGGCCAGGGCTGCAGCTGTCTGAGTAATGGGTTCCACATTTGTCTGGCTCGGTCTGCAGCCACCAGGATCCAGGGTGCACTGTGGGCCTTGCAAGGGCTGGAGGGGACAGCCCAGCTGCAGCTGGACTTAGCATATCCTTACAGTGGCCCCATCCCCGCCGCCACAACAGGGCGGAGATGTTGCTGCGAGCTTCCACTTCGGCACCCCAGCTTCCCTCCCTCCACAGCCCCACCCCTGCCTGGGGCTCCTGGGTTCCCCCCAGCCAACACAGATTGTTCATGTTATTAATGCCGTTTTCCCAGAGATTCCATCTGGCTTTTTAATTGCTCTGGGATGGGGCTAGGATGCTTTGATAGTGAATCGATATCTTTCCTGGGCCTCAGCTTACGTCAAACACTCCATCTGCAGAGAGGGGCGCGGGGGAGGGGGAGAGGTGGGGTTGTCGAGAGAGAAGAGATAGCAAGAGTCTTTCACAGAATCAAGAAAGCTTTCAAAGGTGCTAGTGGGTTAATTTTATCTAAAGAAAGGAAAGAGGCCAGGCACGGTGGCTCACGCTTGTAATCCCAGCACTTTGGGAGGGTGAGGAGGGAAAATTGCTTGAGGCCGGGAATTCTGAACCAGCCTGGGAAACACAGTGAGACCCCTATCTCTACAAAAAAATAAAATTAATCCCAGCAGCTACTTAAAGGCTGAGTAGGAGGCTGAGGCAGGAGGATTGTGTGAGTTCAGGAGTTTGAGGTTGCGGGAGTGGTGACTGCACCACTGTACACCATCCTGGATGACAGAGTGAGACCCTGTCTCTAAAAAAAAAAAAAAAAAAAGAACGGAAAAGCCTTCCCATCCTCACTAGTACAGGAAAGAAACAGCTGGAATATCAACACCGTCTAGGCAAGGACTCTGCCCCATGGCTGGAGAAGGCCTGTGGGTGCCTTGGAGGCCCCTCTCAGCTGAACAAAGTCAGGGGTTTCTGCTCTTCCTTGACCTTCCCCATGAGTGGCCCCCTCCCCTCCTGTGAGACCAGCAGCTCCTGGAGGAGGCCTGGCAGGTTCCTGTCTGGGAAGGAGCGGGTGGGAGAGCTGGGAGGGGCAGACACTCCTCACCAGGCCCAGTGGCTCATCGCAGGTGTCAGGGCCAAACCCCACGTTCACAGATTCCCAGGAGATCCAGGAGATAAGAGTAATATCCGTGACAGCACTAAGCCATCAGGAAGCATCTGGCAGCAGAGGAGATGCCTCCCTCCCTTCTACCCTTGCCCTTTCCTTGAAGGCCAGCTAACCCTGAACAGTGCTGCCACGGGACAGAGGGCTCAGGAGTGGCACAGCAAGGGGGGGGAGCGAGGTCCCTGCAGTCTGGTGCTACCTGTCAAGGGGAGATCAGGGCAAAGGAGAAGCATCCAGGTATCTTGGGACTGGGGCCAGAAGGAGGCCACCCTCCCTAGGTGTTTCATCAAAGCTGCTGCCTCCAGAAAGCCCTGCCTTGTGGACCCTGTTCACACTCTGAGCTCCCCTTCGTTGCACTTGGCACCCTTAAACCACAGCTTGGGGCCTCAAGGGTGTGAGCTCCCTGAGAGCCAGAGCAGAGTCTGCTTGTGCCCCATCTTTGGTGCAGGCCCTGGCATACAGTAGACATCCGATAAGTACTTGAGGTGTGTTCAGTGCTGGGCTCTTGGAGTGGTTCTTCCTGAAGGCCGCAGTCAGGAGGGGAACTGTGAGGAACCCTGCAAGAAGCGGTGGGTGGCAAAGGGCGACTCTGTTCCCAGGAGGTCCCTACAGCTGGGCACGGCGTACGTGCTGGGCAAGTTCACCCCATGCCACCCAAAGGGCCCTCCTCCCCTCTATTTTGGCCCACCCTGGGGACCTCGCCTTCCTCATCCCTTTCCTGGGGCTGGATGGGATTGGATCCGTCTTGTCCCTAACAAAGCCCACCCTGGAACTCAGGACCAGGAGGACTCGGGGTAGGAGGGATCCCTTCCGGAACCGACAGCTTTGAAAGAGGAAACCCCTAGCAGGTTGGCACAGCAGAGAGGAGGGGAAGGAGTGAGGGCAGGAGGGTCGCCCCACCCCCTCCCATCCTAGGACCTGTTCTGGGGGGAAAGGGGGAAGCCAGGGATCAGCCCCCTCAAACAAGAAAAACTGGAATTAGCACTGAACTCAGAGGGTTTGCTGGGGCTTAGCAAGCTGTGGCCTGCCCCAGGCCTCTGGGCACGCGGTGGGGCTCTGCCTCCTCTGTTCCCAGGGTGGCAGGGCAGGCGCCGCCTCCTCACTGGGCTCGTGGCCTCTCCTCTGCCAAGGGCGGCCGTGGGTGAGGAGGCGGCCAGACACAGGACAGAGCAAGAGGCCGGAAGGGGTGCCAGCTAACCACGCAAGCAGGTAAAGCTGAACTTCCAGAGTGTAAAAGGAATGTGTAATTTCTTGAAATGCCCCAGCCCGCATTGGCACACACAGTAAGCCACTCGGTGAACATTCTCTCGGTGCAGAGTTTAAAAAAAAAAAAAGCCCAATTTATCTTTTACCCTCCAAGAGGATAAAATTTGAAAAGCACCATTAGCCTCCTGGGCCTCTTCCTCCCAGGCCTTGTTAGTTCAGGGATAAGGGCTGCCCTCCCTTGTTTAGCTGTCACTGCTGCTAAGTGGGTGCCGGAGTGCCTGACCTTACAGGGTGCTCATTGGAGTTGGGGGTACGCCAGCACTCAGTCCCCTGCTGGGTACAGGATGAATGCAGTGGGGAGTGTGGATGCTGGGGCGGTTCTTGAACAGCCAGTGTGTGGGGCACGACCAGACCCCTGCTGCAGGCCTGCCTCGGCCCCCTTTCCTGTGAGGGCTGGGGCTGGGCAGGTATGGAGGGCTGGATGGAGGGGTCTTTCTCTTCAGGCTGCCTTTGGGCCTCGCAGGGGTAGGGTATAGCCACACGGTCTAGGGAAAGAGGAGAGGGTTGGAGGGTCCTACCACTGGAGGCCTCTTCCTGCTGGCTGAGGGTCCTGGTGGAAGCTGGAGCTGCGGTGGGTGTGAGTGAGGCTGCCAGGGCTGGAGCTGTAGGTGATTTGGAAGGACGTCTGGCTGAGCCAGGCCTGCCCCTCAGGCAGAGGACTCCCTCTCCTCCTCCCAGGGGCAGATAAGACCTTGCCAAAGCCTCAGCCCCGTAACCTCTTCGAAGGCCCCCTCTCCTGACCCCGCGACTGCCTTCAGGCTCTGGACATTCTCCTTTTGGAGCCTTGTCCTCTGCTATTTATTTGTCTTGCCTGGGGGAAAAAGTCACCCCCTTAGGGTAAAGAGGGGCTGGGGGTGGATGGAGAGCTCAGGAAAGTCACGATTGCCGCCAGGGAAAATGCTGTATTATTTACAAATGTGGCCTGGCCCACAGACAACCTTGGAAGTAGCTTCTTTCTGGTTTTAAAAAGACACCGACATTGACTTTCGATATGTTTATATTATAGATATAATACATAAAACATCTAGGGTGAGACTCTGCGTTCTCCCCAGAAGAAGAGAACCAAGCCGTCTTTCCCTGCTCCCAGCCCCAGTGATGTGCTGGCGAGAGGCCACCTCCCTTCCCGACCAGGAGCCAGGGCCTCTGGGGGACAAGCCTTGTGGGCAGCCCAGGCCGGACGGGCCGGGGAAAGCTGAGGGCAAAGGAGAACTCCCCTCACCTCATTGGTCCCCCAGGATCAAAAGTAATCCCAAAACCAAAAGGAAAGAGAGTCTCAGACCCTTCCCCCAGCTGCCGACGGAGAGTCTCATTTTGGCAAGTATCCGAGCAAAACCAAAACAAAACAAAAACCAAATAAAATGGTGGTTTAGCAGAGACGCGCGCATTCACATTGCACAAGGCACTGCTGGGGCACAGAGGCCAGATACAAGTGTTGATATCGGCTGATAAAGCAAAATATTTGGAAAGCTTGTCATAACTCCGGTCCCTCTGGGATGGACTGATCGTGCTTCGTGTTCCTAGGCAATGCTGAAGGCATACAGTACAAACAAGGCTGAGGGTCCCAGTGGCCTTTCACCCCCCATGCCCGCCCACGGCCAGATCTCTAGGTCTCCCTCTCCCACCAGGGGTATACATCCTCAGAGCTGACTCACGACCTAGCTTTCTGGTCTGACTCGGGGTGGGGGCTCCCACTGGTCACCTGGTGACTCCCATCTCAGTGAGTTCCGCCCCAAGGGAAAGCCCAGCCTATAGCAGGCTGGGGTGGGGTGTGTGTGGAAGGAGGTGGGAGAGGCGTGGAACTAGACCCTCCACCTTTTTGTAGAACTAGGGGAACAACCTTAGGTTTCAAGCCCTAAGTCCCTATGTTTGCCCCTCTTTCTAAGGACAGGGGCGGAGGAGTGGCTGGGGCCCGTTGGCTTGTCGGGATCTCAGCTCCCTGAGCCCTCCTCCTGCCACGGGCCTGCTCCCCTCCTTCTCTCATGGGGGCCTGCTGCAGCCTCGGGAAGGAGGCAGGAAACCTCCAAATAAAATGACAAGGCACGATTTGCTCCCCCTACTCGGTAGGCATCGGAGCGGTGAGTTTGCATTTCCAAGGCACAAGGTTATCCTTAATACTAGAGTTGCCGGGCTCCCAGCTCAGCCCCAAGAATTCTCCCCTCCTCGCAGGGAGAAGTCACCGCCTGGCCCCCTCATCTCAGACGCACCAAGTCCGGCGCAGAGGAAGGGAGAGGACACGCGGAGCAGGCCAGGCTTTCGGGAGGCACCGGAATCTCCTAGTCCTGGCTCGCATGGCTCGGGCAAGCCTTGAGATCCGGCGACCCCAAACCACCCCTGGGTCCCCGCCGGAGGCTGGCCCAGGGCGGTCCCGCAGCCGCGAGCCTCACGCGCAGTTGCCCATGGCCTTGACCAAGGAGCTCTCTGGTAGCTGGCGGAAGATGCCCCGCAGCGTGTCCAGTTCGCGGCTCAGCTGTTCCACCCGCTTGCGCAGGCGGTCATTGTCACTGGTCAGCTCCAGCACCTTCTGCTGTGTCTCCACGTTGCGCTGCTTGGCCTTGTCGCGGCTTTTGCGCACCGCGATGTTGTTGCGCTCGCGCCGCACCCGGTACTCGTTGCTGTTC